>NC_054548.1:11290500-11890500 GCF_017654505.1 Polyodon spathula | reverse complement strand
CACGTGGTGTAGTGGTTAGCCCTGCTGCCTCACAGCGCCAGGGTCCTGGGTTTGAATCTGGCCTAGGGGGTCTGTTTGTGTGGAGTTTGCATGTTCTCCCCATGCTCACATAGGTTTTCTCCAGGTACTCTGGTTTCCTCCCATTGTGCAAAGACATGCTGGACAGGTTGATTGGTCACTCTAAATTGCCCTTGATGTGTGTGTGTGGTGCACTGCGATGGACTGGTGTCCCATCCAGGGTGTAGTTCTGCCTTGTGCCCTGTGTATGCCGGGTTAGGCTCCAGCTCACAGTGACCCTGTAAATGAGTAAGAAGTTATTGATAATGAATGAATGGGGTCCAGTTATTGCTTTTACAATAATTTTTAACATTAAAGTAATTACTTCAGGTCAGTTCTTTCATATATATATATATATATATATATAGTATATATATATATATATATATATATATATATAAAGTGTATATTATGCTACAAACCAGATGCGATGCGATTAGCAATTAGCAAAACTGTGCAGTGAGGCGATAAAATGAATAGAATCTATACTTTTGATAAGTATCTTTCACACCACAGACGACAAGACTGGCAGTGTGGGGTCGACACCAGGGTGACACTGGAGCTATGCTAAATAAATAGAACTGAATCCTATTTTGAGCAATCAGAGAACAGCTTCAATGCTTGTGGTCCAGCAGGGTGAAGCCGTATCCAAAATGACAGAGGAAACAATAATACTTGCTGTGGAAAAATGCCCAGAGTTTTATGACAAAGATCATCACAATTATAAAGATACTAATTTGAAAGGTAATATATGGGAGTTTGTGTCGAAGGCACTGGATAAGTCTGGTGTGTATGATTTATTGCCATATGTGCAGGAATACTGTCTGAGAAGGCACACATTTCTACATCATGCTGACAAATATGTACCAGTCTTGATCATAGTTTTGTCAATAGTAATTCCTTATAGTTTTATTGATCTGGCAGGTTTCAAATCTGTCGCATCGCCTCTGTGTTGCTTCTAGTGTATGTGGTCATGTCGCTGCAAAAGTGTCTCGTCACCCAGTGAAAAATCGCATCGTGTCAGGTTTGTGGTGGCGTTTACTCTATTATGAAAATTGAAACTTTGTTTCACAGCAACACGGAGCTAGTAACCTTATTACCTATTTTTATTTTTAGAACTCAATTGCTGATATTACTGGTAAGCTGCAGAACTGCACTCCACATTTTGTACAGTGCATTAAACCCAACAACTCTAAGCAGCCAGATTCTTTTGACAATTTCTATGTGTCCACTCAACTGCAATACATTGGCGTACTGGAGATGGTAAAGATGATTCGCTATGGCTACCCAGTGAGACTGTCCTTTTCAGGTTTCTTGGCAAGGTAAGTTTAAGTACAGAAAAATAAAACGGGTGAAGCTAGATTTCTTTATTGAAAAATTGCAGACCAGGATAGCTGACATGGGATTAAATACTTTGTTTCCAATGGGGTCCTGGTACTTACATATTCTCTACTATAAAGACTTTAAAAATAACATAGTGTGTCCAATTAATATAATTTCTTAATGTACAATACATAGCTTTAGCCATTCGATATTACAGGAGTATAATTCTGCATAACTTTTTTTCCACAGTTAAATTGAATTCTATGTAACTGATAGTCATTTACAAGTTGTGTTTCATACGGTATATATAATTAGAACATATATGTGTTAAATATCCTTATCAGTATTTTCACTAGATGCTACTAAAACCTGTAAGTGTTAAGGAATGAAAGCTGTTAACTTTGCACCAGCTTGAAGCATTTGACTTTGAGGTGAGGTGCAGAGGAACATTTGAAATGCTTCATCTCTTACCAACAATAGCTTTGAATGTTTTCTGTGAGACACAGAATAGTTATATTATCTACTACTTTCCTGTCAGGTCACCTTAACATAAGACTCAAAAGCACAGTGGAGGCTTCATTTTCAGTGCTTCTGTTTTTCTCATTTTGTTCCCGGGAAGATTGCCTTGTGCATTGAACTTCACAGCATTAGTTACTTGCTGCAGCACATTCTAGTGAATGCACCAAACATTGTGTCACTGTCTGCTATTTACATGTTTGTACTGCTGGATTTTAAGAGGGCATTTTTAAAGTTTTTAAGTGTTCTTCTTCTAGCTGGGTTCTGTGCTTCTGCATACAGTAGCTTAGTAAGACGACTTTCCAAAACCAAGGAAAACAACAAATTGAATTGAGGCTGAATGTTGCAAAAACAAAACTGATGAAATAACTGATTATGAGTTTAATATTGTTTATTTCAGCAAACAGTAACTGACATACTTTCTTAAGCAAAGTCTCCTGGGAAAAGTGGTGTTATTTTCTGCCACCATGCATAAAAGCAAGTTTGTTTATTTTTGTATGATTTTTGAGTTTCACAATATTGACCTTTATGATTGGGTGTTATTCAAAGTACTTTAGGGTCAGGTGTATTTATCAAACCCAAAAATGTTGTTTGCCAGGAGTGGCAAAATGCTGCTTTGCTAAAAGATTTATTTTGCAAGATAAGAAACCATTAAAACAAGTTGCAATGGTCTCTTGGCTAAGAAGGCTCGCAAAAATCCTCTTTATCACAACGTTTCATCATGAAGCCTACATTTAATCTTTTTTTATGAACAGTACATTTAATAACAATGATTTAGGTAAGCAATATATTTAACTAATAAAGTGCTCCATTAAAATGTTCAAAGGGCAATGTTCAAGCACTTCTATTACTTGTCTCTTGAATGTGTAACATTTCACTGCTATGCCCCTCTCGACGAAAAAAGCTGGAGTGAAGGGAATTGTAAAGTGATCTCTGGCTCATAAACAATGTTGCAATATGTTGAGGTGCTCCGTGGCTCTTTTATGTCAAGTTTCATTGGGAACTGAGTAACCGACCCAGTGTTTGTGTTGAACGCAGCCACAAAGCAAGTAGAATATGGGGGGAACTGCTGTGTCTCTGATGTAGAAAGACAAAAAGCTGTATTGGTATTGAAAACCCATATATGTTAGTGTCAACCCAACTCCTTACTTCTCTGTGTCAATTAGTGAGGTAGAAACAGGTCAAAGCTAATATCGTCTCCTGGGTTCACTAGGCAGACTGAATACGCAAAAGCAATTTGGAGTATACTTATTGTAAAAATGGGATAGTGATCCATGTTCTATATGGAGAAACGAGTTTGTGTTTTGTTACTGTTCACTGAGGTAGAATGACAGGAGTTTAAGGGGTTGTGTTGTTACCTGGTACAATGGTACATTAAACTGTCTTTTATCAATGTTCATGGTATTATAGATTTCATGCTGTCTATCTCTCAACAAACTTGGATTTGCATCAGAATTTCAGCCCTGATAATGTTTTATATTTTTCTATTGGCAGTTTGCCATCTAGTCAAAGTATGTGCTTTTTTTGTGCGGTGATGAAGTGTTTTGTCAGGCTACAAAAGCCCTGAGAAAGTAGACTGTGTGTGAGTTTGTGAATAATCCGTGAGTAATCCAAAAAGATGGTTTAAGGTGACACTAGCTATTTTATTATGTCAGTGAGTTTTGTGAATATGGTCCCCTTCTGAGCACTTTGTGTGGGCAAACATAAGCCAGATATAATATAATAAACAAGCTAACCTTAAATAATGTCAATTTCTAATGTACAGTTATGTTTGACGTTTAAATCTAAGATCCCTTGTGTTTTAATCACATTTAAGATCCAGTGGCACTTGCTGAAGGTGGAGTACCGTACCCAGTGTCCACGACACATTCTCCATAGAAAATGTGCCTGAGCCTAATCAAATATATACTGTATATGTTATTTCACTATCTAATTTTTAGAACTGTACAAGCTATTTTTTTTGTCCGCTGCTTAGTTGACATCCTCCATACCTTTAATGATGTCCCTCAAAGTGTTCCCTGCTTGTAATTAATAGCATATCCTTCTCCCTTTCTCGTTGTTTGCAGGATCACACTAGCCCACATCACCCCAGACTGGGAAGGAATTCCTTTTTAGCGTTTTGTTTTAAATTTGTTGATTTGCATTGCTTTTGTGTTTGCTCCTAGGAGCTGACCTATAATTTAGAACGCTAATCATCATCTTACAAGGAAATTGAGTAAGGACTGAGAAATCCTGCACAGCTACATCAGGTGTAGACAGCAATTCCCTAGGATTAATACAACAAAATCACATATCTTAGCCATGCTCTCTGAAGGGAAATCACATACTGTATGCCTATAACCCTTTTTAGATTTTTGCATGAGGATTTTACAAACATACAAAAGGTAATTCCAATGATATAGCTCACTGTATAGCATTGTTTGTGCACAGTTTTTGCATATGAATGATGCAGTCATTTCTACAATGTGACAAATGCCTGGAACGTGGGTTTATAAGGAATGAATCAGTGTAAACAATAATATGTTATCTAGGTAAGGAGGGTGAGGTGACAAGACATGCAGAAAGCTATGCAGCATATAATACAGAAATGCACATAACGTAAAATACAAATCAGTCAAGTTCATTCATGTTAGTCAAATGTCAGCAAAATGTTTCATTGAAAAGAAAAACATCCACTGAGTAACAAAGGACTTATTCAAACAGCAGTATTTACATTTAAATAACGTTTTGTGTGAATGAAAAATTGCACACTGCCTGCTTTGGTATATATCACAGAGAGCAATAGTGTTAAGTGAAATAATTATGACAACCGTCACAATTCATGACATCGCTGTAGTTAACCAGTCACCTGACCTTCCAATTTCAGCACACAATTAGTTTAGGGGGAATAAAAGCAACAACAACAGAAAAAAAAATACAACTGTAGAGCAAATATTGTAACCTGCACAAAATTGCATTCATTACAGTTTTTACTTTCCCTTAATATTAATGGAAGCTTTTTTGTTGGCTTAATTTGTATTATATGAATAATCTTGTCAACTGAACTTACCAGTAGAACATAGTAGAACACCATAACTGCTTGTATGTATTAATCAAGCATACTTGGGAAAACATGAACAGGTCTCTAAAACCAATAACTTAATCATTAACAATATAACCAGAAACAAAATGAATTAAACAGCAACCCTCTATACAGAATCTCTACATTAATGTGGCGCTAATGTCAGTTTTTATTTTTTATTTTTATTTTTCTTTTTTATGTCTTGCTCTTTATGGAGGAGCTTAAAGTTGTCTTAATTGGGATGATGAAGATTTTTGTCAATCTTGCAAAATGGAGTTAATATTCTTGAGAGGCTTTGTAAGCAATGCATTGTAAAAGCTTCTACAGCTAAAGTGCAAAAGTGAACACAAAATAAACATAACAAAGCAGGAAAAAGCAGACATTTAAAAAAAAAAACCTTAAAAGTAAAATATCTAAAGCTTTAAGTAGCTGTCATGGGAGCATGATTAAATATTTAGGATCAGATGGAATGTAATATATTCTTTAGTTTACAGCCCATAAGAACCTAATGAAAAGAGACCTCTGTATTACAAGGCTACCTCCTGGTAATTTTTGAGTAACCTAATTAGTACTTGGACTTGTAACATTCCCTCAGTACTTCTAAATTAAGTGGAATTTGACATCTAAATACCAATTTATCAAAATGAAATGACACAGATCTGCTATTTCAAGTGACTGGTGTTTTGGTTTTCAATAGGATTTGGCTGCTCCAATGCACACACACTACAAAAGACTCCATCCATATATATTTTCTGATTATACAGCGGCTGACGTTTTCTATATGGTCATTGTGCCTTATGGTTGCCCACAGAACAAATCTATGATGTTCTATGAGTGATTTTTAAAGGGTGATTGGGGGTTATTGGCACATGGTTTGGAAAGGACCATCTGTTAGTTAAATATCTTCCTAGGCTGGGACAAATATTTGAATACTCATACACAATGTTTATATGTATAATTTGATGGGGTGCCAGGATTAGTTTTCCTCCAAGGTTTGTCTTTTACATTTTTTTTTTACTGTAATGTGGTACAACTTTTTGTTATGCAGATATTTTAAGGAATTAAAAAACCCTTGTTTGTCTCAGAACTATATCTTGTTCATTTTTATTATCTGCTTGACCACAAAAACAAAACTGACCTTATAGTCTGTTGGGCCTGCATTTATTTGACCTTTTGCCAGATCAGGACTGGAATGTAGCACCAGCATGAGCAGATGGTTACGATCATGCTTGTCTTTCAAACACTGACATTTAACCTTCTCTTTTATTAGGGTTTGTCTGATACTCAAATGACTGCCATTTGCCCCTCTGGAGGCATAGTATATCACATTTGATCTATTAGATACAAACCATATAAAGAGAACAGAAAGACAGAGCAGCAACTGCTGCATCATATCAGTTAATAACATTGTGACAATTAAAAACTCTATTTAATTGAGAAGTTTAAGAAGATAGAATGTGTTATTGTTCTTTTGACAATAATGTATTCTAATTCCCTACTTTGAATACATCATTGTTTATGTATAGATCTAGTATTCCAAACAAATGTAACTGTTTAGAGGGTCTTAGTCCAGGAAAAATGGGTTTTACATTATGTAAATATACTGTACATGTGAATTACAAGTAGGGCTTCACCTTTCCTAATATTTGTATGAATGTACACTAACTGTAGTAAACTAAACTCTTTTTTTAGAAACCCCTAAACAGACTGTCTCTGTTCAAATTCTGTTCACCATTCTTGATTGGAAGAACTGGATTCTGTGACCATTGTGTTTAGAAAGTCTGAGACAGATGCCTAAAAACCTTAAGCTCTTCTTAATCCTTAATCTTTTTCAGAAGGTGAATTACCAAAATATTGGTAATGGGCACTACAGTTAATGTTTATTTTTGGTTTTAAATTTGCTTTGTTCTAATGTCACTTTATTTTCACGCAGGTACAAGGATTTGGCTGACACAGTACTTGGAGGCAAGCAGAAGCTGTCCTCTGAAGAGAAGTGCCGCCATATCCTCCATTATTGCAAGTTGCAGGGGTGGCAGGTTGGTTGGATTTTAAACATGCAAGCATAAAGGGACAATGTAAATGCCAGTAAGGATTTAGAGTAGGTACTGTAAAGCCACTGTGTGGGCCTGATTTTGGAGCATTCATAATAGTGACATTATGTTGCTTTCTGGTTCTAATTGAATTGTGTGTTTAAATAACTTGAGCTATTGTGTGTCCTGTGGGTGATTAGCCAGCACAGAAGCAGTTTACACACATCCCCTCTTGTCCCAAGAATAAACCTAAGCAAAATATTCATACATTCCCAGTACTTTAAATAAACGATTAGACTTGGTTAACATTTTAATTTAGACAGATGAATGCTCAAGCTTAGCTTACTGTCCTGTTCCTATGATTACACCGACCATAGGTCAATCCTTAGGGGCTTTGGGGGCAGTGGCAAATAACAATTGGGTAATTGCTTCACGTATTAATTCAATACTTTATAACAAAAAAAAAAACAAAAAAAAACTTGTGTGTAAATCCTTGATCTACTGTGCGTATCCCCAATAAAGATATTGCTGTTTTGGGAGATCCTCAACCATTTCAGTCAAAGGGAGTGGTTGAGTTGAAATCTAGTGATCTGTGTCTTTTACAGTGGTACATATACAATGATACAAATTTACAAAAAATAAACAATGTTTTACTAGCTACCTGCCATTATAATTAGGTTTTTAGGCCATGGAAAGATATGTGTTACCAGTACAACATTATAAAAGGCAATGTTGTCATTATCTGCCTAGTGCTACAAAACATTTTCAAATGCACTAGAAAATTAAACATGCAGAAGAATTATGAAAATGTTCTATATATGTGCATATGGTTGCCTAAATAGAGTTTACTAGAACAAATATAACCTGAATTTTGGTAAAGCCAAGAAGAAATGATACTGTCCCAGCCACATCTGTCAGACCACCTATGTCTCATATTAGATTATTTTACTGCAGTGCACTGTGAGCTTTTTCAGATTTTGAGTGTATGCCCATGTAACCTACTTTTTGTACAGTATACACAATTGCCAGTAGATGCAATTGCCAGCCAGTATTGCTTCAGTAGATATCTTTTTCAGCAATGCATAAAATGTGTATTATGGACTCTGGCTTGTTCTTTCTGAACTGTAGGCCATATTCTCAGTCTTTGCTTCAGTCTTGAATTACATTAGAGCTGTGTTTTGGGTTTTCGGGTTTGAAATGTTAGCATACGGTAATCCAAGATTAGTGCAAATTAGGGTCTGTGAAACCAAAGCTATAGTCACAAAACCTTATTCAAAGACCAAAAAGATCCTGAACACAGGGAGTGTTGCTCTGTTAAAAACATCCCTGTTTTGGGGTAGAATTGTCCACTGCTAATTGGTTGTGTATTCTTTGTAACATAAAAGCTATTTCTATTCTATTCCCATATGAGGACAAAACGTGACTAAACTTCCATATCTATCATATCAATAACAAGCATTCATAAAAGGGATGTGATTGTTTCATACTCGTGACAGAGTGATGTCCTTTTCTCTTATTGGAACAACATACTATACACACGTCTGATATGAAGTAAGAAAAAATGTATTTCCGAGGCAGCAAAACATTGCATTTTGATTTATTGATTATGTGAACAGAGAATTTACAAGTGTGAGGTGTGACTCAAAGAAATTCTCAATTAAATCAGCTGATAGGAATTTCCAGGTGATATATCAGGAATCCCTTTAAAGTCTACATAGCTAATAAAATAATCCCATAAATCTTACCAAGGTCTCACACTATGGAGTTAGAAAAACAATATCCACAGCTGTTACAAACTCTTTCAAATGCAATGTGTTCTGGGTTCAAATAAGATCTAATCTGAATGTTGAAGGGACTCATTTATGCTTGTCTGCCTGTCTGCCTTTCCAAGATTTGAAATAGCTGTCCTTGAATTGGTACCTCAGGTACCTCACGTGGGTACTTGCAACAGGGCAGTTCGTGGTGTAATGCAATGAGTGGTGTATACGGGAAGAATACCCTTATAAAAGTGTACTGTGTTATACTTGGGTAAAAGTAAAGATAGGGAAAGATAGAGAAATCACACTCATGGCAAACTATGATATAAAGTGTGGAAAAAAGCATGATCAGAGGAAAAGATACTGTACACTAAAGCTGTCTGATAAATAAGGGGAGGACCAATGGAATCTTAAAGGTATTGTGCAGACAACCAGTGTAATTTTGGAGACACAAAGGAGCACATTGACTTTGTAATTATCACATGAGGACAAATGCTTCACCAAAATGAATTACAATCCTGCAGCTGCTAATGATAAGTGGTCCTTTTATCTCACGTAGTATGTACATGGCAAGAAAATAACATGTACTCCCACATTCAGTAATTTTGTGTTTTACTATTAAAAAAGAATGAATTTCACTGCCAGTTCAGAGTCTCTGTCCCCACCCCCGAAATATGAGCTAATACTGTGTATTGGACACCCACTCACCACCCTCACAGTTGACTCGGTACTGCAGAATCTACAGCCTAGAGAAACACAAAACAAATCACTCTGACTAACAGATATTACAGACAATAGTTATCATGCTCTTTGTTTGTGCAGGAGTTTAATTAACTAGTATGAAGCAAGTAGGTAGTGCAACGGCATCACTAAGAGGTTTGACGTTTGCCTCCGTCTCCAAACACATCAGAGTTTGTGTTGTAATTTTACCACAATCATTTAAGTGTTTAACACTTTAAATGAATGCCACCCACAATTTGGTCAGATTGATTAAAAATGCTGTTATATTCTAATTTCAAGAATTCTGTTATTTAAAAAAAATTAAAAAATACAGAATACGTGCTGAAGGATCTTGTTAAAATACTTTTGCCTTTTCCACCACATGAAGTGGTTTTCTGTGGATACAGGTCCAGTTCATTCACACTATGTTTCCATCTTCACCTTAAATCCAGTTTGTAAAACTGAAGTTCATCTTGTTCCAATGTCAAACTGGGGTTGTGTATACCATACAACAACTTGTCTGTAAAGTCATAAGTTAATTCACCTACATCCAGTATTTTCTTGCTAGCATAATTATTTCACAGACCCCGGTCTGCTTTTGTTTGTTTTTTTTTTGTGTTTCTCCAATCTACGGTGATGATGTCCTTTGCATTGAACACTGATTGGGTTATTTCCTCCATCAGTGCCACTTGGGCAGAGCAAATTCATTCAGTTCATATGTCAAACTCGTACTGTGAGAGTCAGTACAGTTTGTGTTGATATTTAAACTGGCGAATGTATTCTTTAGTGAGGCCAGTTTGATTTTCAAACAATTCCAAACAAACTTTCGGTCTTTTTTTTTGACATTGTTCTTTCTGAAATGGTATGATAATACTCTTAAGAGAAGCTTCTAGACTGCAGTCGGGTATCGTTACACACATTTATATTTACCAGGTCCTAACATTGTTCGAGAACAACTATTCAACATTGTGCTTATTTCACTAGTGGGTTAGTCTGGCTATGTCATTGAAGTATTCATATTGAATGGATTAAAATAAAAAGGGATCTTAAACTCACCAAAAATATGAGGTAGTTTCATCTCCTGCCAACCCTTTGTAATGAATTAAAACCCATGATAAATCTGACTGTGGTGCAGACAAGTTGAAGACAGATAAATATGCCTGTTTGACTATAACTTGGAAAGACCCTAAATAAATGCCAGCTTTTCATTAACAAACTATTTTACAACGTACACTGCTGTTCTATCTTTAAAACTTATAAATGTTTTATGTCAATATCAAAAGATTATTTTTAAAATGTTCTGGGAATTTAAAAAAATCTCAACAGAAGTTGCTGATCGCCTCAAAAGCTCAGATGAAATGTCTCTTGAAATGAGTGCTGGAAAGAGTAGTTTGGTCATTAGATTACTCTTGTGTTCCAAAAAGTGTCAAATCAAGATTCCCTCCCAGGAGCCAATTTACTAACTTGCAGCATGCTTGAGAAAAGGTAGCTGTTGACTTTGATGTTCCTGATACCTGAGACTCATTGTTACATTTAAGACCTTGCTGCCAACTACACATTGACCATAGTTTCTTTTTTGCTCATTAATGACTCAGCTGTGTTTCATATTTAGGTGGGGCACAGCAAAGTGTTTCTGAAGTACTGGCAAGCTGACAGTCTTAATGAGCTGTGTCTTCAGCTGCAGAGGAAAATCGTAACCTGTCAGAAAGGTAAATGTTACATCTTAATTATTCTTGATATCTTAGCTATACTTTGCATATATTAATCAGAAAGGACCCTCAGCCATTCAGACACTTTCACTGATTTAAATCTAGATTTTGCACTTTTTTTGTAATACATAATATTTGGTACATTACATAATATTTAGTTCTCATCTTTAATATTAATTATATTGAACCCTTTCACAACAAACGTGTTCGCCATGCAGAACACTGCCATCTCTGTTTTACAACAGTTTGACGGTTAAAACCCTGCTCCTTGTTTTGTTCATGATAACTCTATCACACCACCTAAATAATGTGCAATCAACACAAGTTGAATCCACTTAATTACCATATACTTCATTACTAATTACACACATGTGGTGATTCAATAGGTAACGATTGTGCGTTATTTTGGTAGTATCAATAGATTTTTTAGGTTCTCCATCAGACAGGGAAACTTTCATTCATCACGAATGGGATCATCCCTGTTTCCACACCCTTTCAAACAATTATTACAATAAAGCTCTTCTGGGCCAGCCCGGCCCTCCCCCCGACATTACATCAGGGGATGTAGCGCTGTCATTGTGCGACTGGCCTTCAGAATCCTTTTTCCGGCCACAGGGATTGCACCTCCTTTTCATTTGAGCTCAGATTGAGACTTCCGCTTCTCTCCCAGAAGAACTTTGGTATAATAGGGCATGAAAACAAGGGTGTTCCCATTTGTGATAAATGATGGTTCCCTTCGGAGAACCAAGGTTATGTCAGTAACCACTAATTTGTTTCACTTAGTACTTTCATCACACAGAAACCTAAATTATAGGTAACAAATACATTCCCTTTATACCCCCAATGTCTTGCTTTTACCATGGGTGGTTATGTTGTTTGTGCTATAACTGCTTGACTTTTTTTACACTTTATTTTATGTTTATCACATATCCTTTAAAACATTTCTTCAAAAAGTTCTGTAGATAGTATCCTCCCTCATCTAGACTAGGTAGCATTTCTTAATCATTTTCATCACAGTACAGCAGAGACAGTAGTCAGAAACAAGAGAGCAAAATACAAACTTTGAGTTTGGGTTCTCAGCAGCAGCAATAGATTCAATACACAAAAGAAGCAATGTCTAAATGTGTGTAAATTAATAACTAACACATACTGTATTATGATATTATACCAGTGTTGGTACATGTGCAGTCTACTGCCCTTATATATTGATACAGTCAGGCTCTTTTCTGTGATAGGTACAGACAGAGCTGAGTTCTTAGTACAGAATGATTAGCTATTGTGAATCCCTACAAAGGAGGGACATCTTCAGAAGCAAGTTTTGTGAATCACAGAAGATACAGCATATAGCACGGGTTAAAAAAAAAATTGAAATAATTGTAGTTACACTTGTGCAGTACTAAAATAAAAAAAGGTTTCTATGTGAAACTGAATTTAAAACCCTCACGTTTCTTTATGGATATTGATTTGCTATTTCCACATTGTCTGCTTTACTGATGGATGCACATTAATACTAAGTTTTGCATTATTGACTGGTATCTCTGGTTTGACTCAAACTCATTGGCATGTAATTTTGTTCCATTGTGGTAGTTGTGAGAGGGTTTCTTGCACGACAGAGGCTGCTGCACACATTGAGCATCAAGCAGCAAGAGGTCACCTCAATGAGGAGCTTCCTGCAGAATGTGGAAGACAAGGGACTCAGAACTTACGATGGCTTGGTCATCCAGAACGCCTTGGATATTGCTCGGGAGAATGACTGCATCAGGAATGAAATGAACGGTGCTCATGTGAGAGAAAAATTTGAAAGCATCAGCGCAGAGCCAGAGGGAAATAAAAGGTAAGTGTAGACCCAGTTTGAGAAGTAACTGCTGAATTCCCTAACTCCCAGAAACAAGATATATAACCAATGTATGGCGTACATTTTAAATAGATAGCTATAAATATATAGCTTCAAATTATTATCCTATTTTCTCAGATATGGGAAGCTTATGTTAATATATTTATTAATTTATTTAAAATGACTATTGCTTTGTGTTGATTTTATCGATGTTTAAAAATATATGAAACTTGTGAAGTCCGTTTTACTCTTGCTCAAGATGAAAAACATAACCCATGTTAATGATAACATAACATAATTGATACAAAAAATGCACCTTTCTGAAAGCAGTACCAGAGATGGCGCTGAAAGCAGAGATTAGAGCTAGAGCAGATGCAATTATAAAACATAAATTTATTGGCTCTGTTGGTATTAAATGTCGGTTTTAACCATCTGCTCAAATTTCACTTCGATCGTATACTACTGTAACCTCTCTATAAAGAGAGAAATTAATAAAACAAAATTCTTCATTAATTGATTTCCATTTGGCAATATTTATTTAATTAAACTATATTAGAGAAGTTTTTTTTTTTTTTTTTAAATAAGAAAATTGTGAATTCCAGAATAAATCCAGCTAATTATTTAATATATTTCACATAATATTTAATTACGGTAATATAAAAAATAGTGACTGCAGTTTTAGTGACATTTGCCTTAGTACAGTAAAATATAATGCTAATTACCATACTGCTGCAGTCAATAAAGTATTTTGCTACATGTAAATATATACAAAATGTTTTTACACAGCACTAGAAAACCTGTGATTTAAACTGCACATGCATGGATGAAGGACTGTGTTCAGAAAAGGTTATCAGTTACATTACATCATCATTTGCCAGGTTAATATATTTCTTCCATAGACCCTGGGTAACAGTGAAACAGGCTTCAAAAGTTTTTTACATTTTTAAACACTGAGAAAATCAACTCAATCCAACCCCTCTCAATAGACACTCGATAGAAAAATAGCATTGGAGCTCTCTTTATATCCCACGATGCCTTGCACGTCGCCTGACAGAAGTAGAGGTGGAGTTGAGTATTTTGGTAATATTGAATATCTTTGGAAGTAACCGCCGCCATTTTCAAAAATGTCTTTTTCGCACCGTTTTTTATACCGTAGACAAGATTAATCGATATATTTTGTAATCTTTAATCACACTTGTGGGCTTTGATCGATTTAATAGATTAAAACCCTTAGTATATATGCACTTGGCAGTAATATGGGAAATTTAAGTGGTCGTGTTGGGTAGCAATAAAACTGGATAATTTTTAACTTTTGAATATTATAAAGCAAATAAGGGTCCTTCTTCTTCAAATACAACTCTTTTAAATTTGTAGAAGGTTTAGGTTGGTATAAGCTTTAGCCTGTGATGTAAATAAGATCATTTCAATTCATAGTCAAATAACTGCAGGGTGAAATATCACAACCAGAGATTAACATCAAAGAGAACATTTTGAGAACACTTATCTATTGTTGCTTGCATGTTTCAACTGATGTTTATAGTAACAACAACAAAAAAACAGGTGTTCTTTGGGATATATTTGAGGTCAGTTTAGTTTCAGGTTATGTAGTCCTCATTATTTCATGTAGCTGGATTCTGATTAGTTTGTCTGTCTGGCTATAATTCTGCAGGCTATTATCAATTGTCTCTAGGCTCATATTGCTGGCTGCCCCTGTCTTCTGTCCTGGAGGAGCTATTGATCCGAGTGGCAGACTAAGATCTCAGTGTTCTTCTGGGTGTTTTCTCTGCTGTGTGTGTGTATGTGTGTGTGTGTTCAGCATTGTCAATGTAGACACACTCAACAACTGCCTTTTCTGCCCAGGAAATACCTTTTGATAATTTAATTGCAGAATATTTTTTCCAAGAAAATGTGGCTTCAGTGTTTGGTCCCTTGGACTAAATCTGCAAACCCTCATTCATCTAGAGAATTCTGAATTCTACTTAATTTAGATTGTTCAGATTGTATTATTTTTTGTGTAAAAACACAGCTGATGTTAGGTGTGTGTGTGTGTGTGTGTGTGTGTGTGTGTGTGTGTGTGTGTGTGTGTGTGTGTGTGTGTATATATATATATATATATATATATATATATATATATATATATATATATATATATAATGTTTATGTGATTCTGTACTGATTCTATTTCTTGCAAATAACATCCTCGGGATTTGCATAAGGAACATACTAATAAATCTCAACCTGTAATGTATTTACGGGGATACCATGCAGCATCAGGTAACAGGGGTGTCTGGCATTCACATAGCTGTTCCAAACAAGTTAATTAGCTTTGAATAACCTCAATTATAATACACAGAAGTCTTCTTCCTGCACATGAAAGACTTAATTTAACACTGTGTTGAATAATTGCCTACTGTGCCTAAAGGTTTGATCTTTGGTGATTGCATTTACCTCACAGGCATATGGTAATGTTGTGTAGCATAGCCGGTAACCATAGTGCTGATCCATCAAGCAGAAATATTCTTCATACACAACAGTATGACATTTTAAACCCCAGCATGTGAACAGTCAAGTATGTGTGTTTTGACTGGTATATGTATGTATGCAGGTATATATAGTATATATGTAATGCACTCAGTAATACTTGAAAAGTATTAACATGGATTAAGGAGTATTGCTGTCAGACATATCTTTATCTTAACCCTAAAGAAATAACAGGTGGTGGTAGCAGATTAAGTCATATATATAAATTAGAGAATGCAAATCATATTATAGTCTTAGAGGATGTAGATCAGGCTTAAACAATTATATATCTGGGATTAATACAGTGCATAAATCCGTCTGTTTTATTGTATGAGTAGAATTGTTTCCCAGTATTCAAGTAAAGGTTTTTTTTTTTTTTTTTTTTTTTTTTTTTTTTTTTTTTTTTTTCCAGTTTTTGTATATTGCATCGAGATACAGTTTAAATGTACTGTGTAGAAAAAACATGCACAGTAAATAGTAAATGTTTCTGAGAGCTCTCAATTTTAATAAGCAAAAATATACTTGTTTACCAAGAAAAAGACCAGCCATGTCATATATGAATGTTTTTTTTTTTTTTTTTTTTTTTAGGTTACTCTGTTCACAGCAAGGGATTCGGAGAGGTTGTTTACAAAGAGTCTTAATTATGTTTGCATGAACTGACTCATTATTATCATTTGAATGATGCATCTGGGTATCATTTTATCTTGCAGAGCTGTAGACAAGGGTGGGAAGATCAATGAAGGCAGCCTTGGGGGTTGCCGGACACCCAAGCACTATCATTCCAGCTCTATTCCTATCCCTACGGCTGTGGACAACTTGGTACATTCCGCAACTGGTACATCAATCAAATCCTCTTCACTACAATCAGTGTTCAGCGTGGAGGATAGCAACTGCCTACCATCACCACGGAAACAGCCTCCTCCCAAACCAAAGAGAGACCCCAACACAAGGCTGAGTGCTTCATATGAAGCCGTTAGTGCATGCTTTTCAGCTGCCTCTAAAGAAACACCCAGTGAAGGTCAGCCATAACAACAAACATTAACATATCTTATGTGAAATATGATATATTATTATTACTTTGAACCTATGTATTGGCATTGTAGTCTTTTGAGGAACTGTACAAGTTTCATGACTAAGCCTTTTTAGTTTATCCAGCAATACATTATACTGTTTTTTTGCTACATTCTATACCCTTGCTTTAGTAGACCAGATATTAGTTATGACAACAGAAAAGAAAATCTAAGTGTCATGAAGAACTATTTTCTGGCCTGAAGCACAAAAAACATAAACATCTAAACTGGGGAACGAGTTTATTTAACTGTCCCTAAGTGTTTGTTTGAAGCAAGCATGGCTTCACTTAATTTAGTAGCATTCATTAAATTTGGCTGCAAATACTTTGTAGGAATACCAAAACTGGGTTTTACAATGCAACATGGAAACAGTATCAGTGTTTGTTATTAGTTTAACATCCTCTGAGTACTTGAGTTCTCTTCATAACCTTTAATGTAAAAACAACTGATATTTTGACGACTTGGAGTAGAAACTGTATTTGCAGACTAAAAATGTCTCCTGATATGAAGTTCGTCAAGCACGTAATAAGGTAAATGGGTTACCCTTTGATTAGTCTTTCTTCTACCTTTTGTAGATTTTCTTTCTCTTGTTAATGTAACTCTGGCTAAACCACGGCCTCATAGTGATGACTACAGCACAATGAAGAAGATTCCTCCACCAAAGCCAAAAAGAAGTCCCAATACTAAACTTAGTGGTTCTTATGAAGAGATTTCAGCTCCCAGACCAACTGAGGTTAAGCTGTCCTGTCTTATTAAGGGGAGGCACTGCCTAGGGATGATACAAAGGGCTGCTTCAGCAGATGGGCCCCAGTATGGTGTGCTCAGTTTGTACAGCTCACAGGAAGAAGAGGAGGCAGTATATATTGAAATGGTAGGAAACGCCAGAACCAAGAGCTTGACAGGGGTGGACAGTCCTGACCAAGGGGAGTCTGTGTATGAAGAAATGAAGTATTTTCTGCCAGAAGAAGAAACAAATGGTAAAATAATGGTGGCAAAAACAGACAAGTGTACCCAGCAGTTGTATGAGACCAAAAAGCTTGTAATCGTCGAGCACTTTAACCGTGTTCCTATAGGAAAAGTTTACTGCAAAGACGGTACTTGTGACATTCCGCCACCTTTCCCAAACCTGCTCCCTCACCGGCCACCTCTCTTGATCTTTCCCCCAACCCCTATTACATGTTCTCCTGCCTCAGATGAATCACCTCTAACACCACTGGAGTTCAAGAAGCTGCCAGTTTTTGAAACCAATCTGAACTTTCCAGTGCAGCCTGAAGGTTCCAGCCCACTCTCTCCACAGTGTGCAAGGCATCAGAAAGGAGATAGCGAGAGACCAACTTCTCCCAATCTGTCTGTTTTCTATATATCCAGCAAGGTCTCACCACCTCCAACACCTCCACCTCATCCTCTTCTTCCTCTTCCTCCTCCTCCTCCTGGGCCTCCCCCTCCCTACAGACCCCTGTCGCATTTTCCTTTTCCCCCAGAGTTGTATGCTTTGGCATTAGCAAAAGTATCTCAAAAGACAGGTAATACAACTGAAGCTCCTTCAGGCTGTTCAAAGGCTCCCTACTCCCCTGTAAAGACTGCCAGGGTGGAACCAAGAAAATCTCACTCCTGTTCTTCTTCCCCACTACCGTTCAATCCTGCAAATGTCAGACCTCTGACCAGCCCCATGGATGAGCTGACCACTCTCTTCAGCTCGGGAAGAAGCCTCTTAAGGAAGTCCGCCGCCGGACAGAAAATAAGGGAGCCAACAAGTGAGTGTTCATGATGTTATTAAACTGTTATGTTGTTTTGCTGTTCCAGATTAGTTCAGGAACCTGGTCTCTGACTTTTACATTTATATGATCTTTATAATTTTGTTATAATTTAGGTTTAGATGATGTTTAAAACATTCACAATTTCACAATAATAGTGGACAATTACGTGTTGTTTTGAAACATTTTATTAACCTAAAGTTTAAGTTTTAATGGTGACGTAACATTTGACATAAAGTGTAACGTATATCCACATACTAATATTCTAAGACAATTTTTAGCCAATCTTTATTGAGTTTAATTTTTTTTTTGAGGTTTCCTCAATGATGCATACTTTTTATGCAATTACAAAAAAAAATCCTGAAACTTAATACCAAACCAGCCAAGAAAGCAAGATATTTAAAGGGTTGGCAGCTTGCGAACATTTAACCACAAATTGAAAGAATTTTTGTCAACAGAGCGAGTAATTTCTTCAGACTTTGTTTCCATGTAATTATACAGTTGTTACCATGTCAGGGCAGGACAAAGTTATTACAATATTATTACTTGCTTATGTCTAACCTAGCGTGCTGTCTATGATCAGGAACCGATGTTTTTACTTTTAGCTCTTTAAAGTTATTTTAATCCCACCATGCAATTGTTTGAAAGGATGCACAATGCCACAAGACCATATGACTTACTTCACAAAACAAATATAAAGCCTTTGCAGAGGTTCAGGGTTTGGTTTGCCTCAGCTCAGATGTCAACCCTTGAAACTAAATCCTTCTTGATAGCTGTTATAAGCTTTGGATGTATTTTTCACATAATGTACATATTCTGCTAATTTATTAACACATTTCAATATTGAATTACCTCATGATCTGCTGCTTCTCCACATCCACAATGACTAAAAGCCTAAGCCAACACTCACAGACTATTACAAAGACTTGTGTTGCTTCCTCATGGGTACAACATATTATATTTAATAATATTATATTTCATAATGTATAATATATATTTATATTATATATATATATATTTATATATATTATATATATATATATTACATATAGACATATATATATATATATATTATATATTATATATATATATATATTATATATATATAATACATATATATATATAATATATATAATATATATATATATATATATAATATATATAATATATATATATATACGGATATATACGATACACAAACACACAACATACATTATCACTTACAAATATTACAAATATACATACAATATAATACATTTCTACCATGTTTTATACAAGGTTAAACATAGTGTCAGCAATATTCCCTGTCGCTAAAACATATCCCCAAACCAATTTAAAAAAAAAAAAAAAAAAATTGTGCTTAAATTTAATTGGCTGATTTCCAACTAGATTGTGAATATGAAAACAGGAGCTCAGCAGACCAGAAACTTCCACCTATTTCACTGCAGTAAACTTTATATATTGTCATATAAGTGACAAGAAAGAAATTAATATGTATCAGTGTATCTGACAATAAGTTTCTTGTTGAGATGTACAGTACATGAAATGTGATGTCGCTGGTTGGAGCATGTGGTAGTGGATCAAAAACCAACAGGGCAGTGACCCCCAGGACCAGGTTTGAGAACCACTGTAGTAGTCGATATATGAAGCTGTTTCTGTTTTCAAGGCTTTTTGACAGCCTTTGGCAAGTAAATAAATAAATAAACAAATAATGTGTTGCTTATGACATTTGTATAGGAGTTTTATGCAAGGAAATGTTACACACCAAAAATGAGAATATAAGATGGTGTTAATGTAACACCTTTAAATAAATTGGCAGGTATTCAAAGTGTCTTCATAACATGTGTCAAGATTACTAATTACTGTATAAGGGATGATGATATGATATGGGTTAAATTTCACTAGGCCTCTGGTTATCAGAATACAATTTACACAATATAAATGTATACTATACTTATGCTATATTCAAACATTTTCTATACTTGTAAATGTAGTCATATATACATATAAAAGTTACAGTAATCTACCACTCTATTGGAACAGAACCACTAAGCAGCATACAGATGTAGGAGCAGGAATAGGAGCAGTAGGGGTATTATTTTATAGTTGTCACCAATGTCTACCCAAGGACTGTCAATGGAAATTAGCCAATCGGTTAAATTGAAAATACAATGCATCTTGTGTTATGTTAATGACACTTGAGTTGTTATTATATGTGTCCCTGGCAAAGTAACATTTAAAATATTTTACAGATGTCTCACTGAGCCATTGAATATGTGATATCTCAAAATCACAAGATATGTTATTTCAGAATTATCACAGGAGCATTGACCAGAAAAGAAAGAGTCTATTTCAGTCTAATCTAAAAGAACACATTTGACAATGTTAATAATTTCATTTATGTATTCTGTAGACCAGTCTCCATAAAACAAAGTATAGCTTAAACAAAATAAATAGCTGAAAATGAAGGGTGTGTGCTGGTTAAGTATGTGCTGTACACCACATTGGCATAGCAGTAAATTAGGTATGACAGTAATGGCTTGGCTGGACGCAAATCTATTTATGTTGTGAGGTGGATGTTGGTCAGTAACCCTTACTTGCTACACATATTGTCCCCAGTGCATCTTTAGGTTTTACAAACAGGATCATTAATATTAGAAAATAGGGGGGTTAGTTCGTTCAGCTAAGGTTATTTCCTTCATAAAAGCTCCTAGGAATCCCCTATGTATAAAGTGCTTAATGTTATACAAGACAAATAAAAGCACAAATTTCAGCTTCGACAGATATAGTATTTCCATGTGTCTTTCCAAACAGCTGAACATTATAGAGTGCAAATAGTAATAGAATAGGATTACAGTAGCCATAATTTGTTGTCCTATTATCAATCACATATATGAATCTTTATTACTACGGTTTCAGACATTCATCATTAAAAATTATGTTTCCAAGAAGTGAAAAGACCCTAGTTACTGCTACATGTCAAAGTATTTTTAAAAGCCCTGTAACAAGAAAGTGTACTTATGAAGAATACAAGTGAAAACTACAAAAGTAGAGTTGTGCAAACATTTTAAATGAATATAAATCTAAAGTTGTTCTGTGAGTAAACCATAAAAAAAAAAAAAAAAAAAAAGTTGCTTGGGGATCCGGGAGCCACATGTTCCCAAAAAGTATTGCTATCAATTTCAAAATTGTTGAAAATTACTAAACAACAATGTTAAAGATGAACCCCCTTATAAATAGCTTATGATCAGACCGTTATTCAGGTTGACATTTCATTTTTGTGATTAATAAAATATTACGGCTGATCCCCTGCTGTGGTCATGGGACTTGCTGGTTTCTAGATGATAAAAGCCAATCTCTACACTACTGTAGCATTGGAATCTCTAGGTCAAGTTCGACTGTTGACATTGTAGAAGAAAAACGTACCCTTTTTGTTAGGTATTAACAGAGGGAGGAAAAAGAGAAAAGGAGATGGTATCTTGCAAAAGAACGAACTGCTTTATTCCGAGGACTTCACATTGATACAAGCAGGAGCGTAGAGTATCTTGTTCACAGCTTCCATTTTACTGCACTGGCTTTCCAGGAAGTTCTATAGTTTTTATAGCATTAGGGTAATTCACTAGCCAATAGAATTAAAAATAAGTATCACCCCATTACGAAGAACACCCAAAATTAGACTCTCTTCTTAATAATGCGTCTTATAAAAGAACACAGCTTTTAGTTTTAACCCTTTAAATACTACACTTTTGTGGCACTAATTTTACTGCATTGCACTGTTATCGCCTTATATCTCAGACATTTCAGGTACTGACTTTGTATTAGAGGGTTATATACTACATGCTAAATGTGATGGTGACATTGACCTGTGATATACCTGAATGCAAATGACAACTCACTGAGATAATGGGCCCAATTCACATAGCTTATTGTTTCCACCATTTTCTATGTTCTTATGCACTATATTCCCCTGTAGTATATCCGATTTTGGCTTGAGATTACCAAAATAAAAGGATACACATGTAAAAAAGAGTGAAGTTAAACTCTATACAGCATGTGATGTTTAGAGCCTTTACAACTTAAGTCTCCCAATGAAGGAACTCAGCATATATTGCATTATTGTTATATAATTTTAGTCCACATTTAATGTGCTGAATTAGAAAACAGTGTTTTTCTTTGAGTTCAGGACAATGGATCCTTTTATCAGTTCATACATAACATACAGAAATATGTTTAGGAACCTTGCCTCAAAATAGTTTTACCCCATTAAAGCAATCATCAAAAATGTATTGTGGTGAATGTGTGCCCCATGGGGCATATTAGATCTATATTACAGGAGTGGGAGCACAAGCATTACATTCCCATCTGCGGGTTATTGATTATCAATCTAATATCTACGACTCCATGAAGAAGGTGCTTTCTCCATGATTGTAAAGCAAATAAGAAAATATTACATGCAGGAACAAATTGAGAAGAGTATATGATACAAATGTATACCTTATTTAAAAAAAAAAAAAAAAAAAAGACTGTAGTTTACCAATTGCCATCTTGTCATACTGTAACAGCATTTTGTCTAAGTGCCTTCTCTTTTTCAACAATAGGCAGCCACTCAAACATCAACATGCCTTGCAGGGAGAACTACAGTGAAACAGGACCGTTGCCAGAACTTCAGGACAGAAATGCCAATAACCATGTGACTACCTTCTCTTCATCAGCACTCAGTCCTATTGCAGTAGAAAATGGAAACCAGATTTCAAATGGTAAAATTGTGGCGCATGGCCTTTAGAGCCTTGTTGAAGTTGTATGCTAAACTTGAACTTTACTCCCTAGTGATAAGGCATCTTATCATCAGACCACTGTAATCATTACTGCCCTGGCCTTTCACCACTAGCATGTTTGCATGTGTGTTGTTATAGGCAGTGGATGGCTTCAGATGTTAAATATATCGGTTTATATATTTAGAACATTTTAAAAGTAATATTTTAAAAAGAATTAGCACAATCCATGGAATTTTTACACCTGTTAATCCCTAAAGAAATATCCTCCCATTTTTAATTTTTTTTTATTAAGCAATACTCTGTTTTACATGCCGGCAGATTGCATTTCATGAATCGTTTTCTGTGGTTCTTAATATGAAATATGTAAGGACATTTCATATAGATGCTCTGTGGGTGATAGAGCATCCAAAAAATGTATTTACAGGCGCGATATGCTTTCCCAGGTAGGTGCATCCTTAACTTTATAGGCTTAAAAAAAAAAAAAATCTTTAATGAATTCTCTCTCTCTCTCTCTCTCTCTCTCTCTCTCTCTCTCTCTCTCTCTCTCTCTATCTGCCTTGACACACTTTTGTCTGAACCGGCTCCTGATTTTAGCATATGGTGTCCCCGAGAATTTACAAAAAAAAATCAGATATTCCTTTTTGGGACATTTCAGTTATCGTTCTCAAGCTTCTAACAGCTTACAATCACATTCTAGGTGCAGTACTGTAGATGCCCCATATGAAAAAATATATCAGCATCACACCGGAGCAATTCTGGCTGCCCTTGTAAATAAAATACACTGTTCAAACAGTTTTTACAAGTAACATTTATAACTTGCAGTATTAACAGTATTAATTGCACAGTTAAATCAGTTACTTAAATTATACTAATCATATATTTACCATTGTTTTGCATTTAACTTTTTCCTCATGAGAAGCCAAAAACTTGTAATTCAATGTCTGCCCAAATGCCTTGTTGTAGCATAACCAGAAAACAGAGTTTTCTTTGCCAGTGCATGTTAAAGTGCTTTATGTACACCTGTGTTTGTGAAAGTACATACTGAATAGTGGGGTCGCAAGCAGTGATCGCCTACATTATAAATAAGGAGGTGAAAACTTCTTCATACCATTGGATAATTTTTTTTTTTAAAGTATGTGATATTAATGAAGTCATTTTTCACAGCCTGGGCATTTGTATTTTAATTAAGTATTTTAACAAAATAGACATGGGTTCATGTCAGCAGCTTTTCTCTTTTCTGTTTCAAAATGGGACACTGTAGTTGTGCCTACGATTTGAAGTGCTGTCACTATTTTTTACTGTCGGGTAGATGTATTGACCATTCTGAAGCAGGCAGAAAGCAAACTGGTGAAAGTTTAAATTAACCACCACTTTGGTCTGTGGAAAATAGACACAGATTCTTAGATCATTATATATGCTGCCAAAAAGAAAGTGTCAGAATAACCAATACCCAAACTAGCCAATAGATTAAGTACGTGTTTTCTGCAGCTCTAGAAAATACTCAATTGATGGAAAATGATGGCGTATTGCCCTATCCTCCAGCGGATCTGCTTTGAAAATAAACCCCATGGTCTCTACTCTATAATAAACAGAAATTAGGGCAGCAGAATTTACAAGATGTAACAACAAATAGTCCTAGTTCAGATATTTGTTTGGTAAAAAACTATGTAAGGATCTGTTTATGTATAATAAATGTATCTCCCATTAAAATACAATTTTGTTTTTGTTCATAGGTTTGCCAGAGAATTCAAAGACTTCCGGTAGCTCAACAGCTCCATCAGTTCAAAGACACATAGAAGGCCATAATAGTCAGGTAATGACCTACATTTACCTGATCTCTTTCAAACTGATAGTATTGAGATGGGATCCGGTATAAATAACAGAAATTAATTATTTACTAACGATAGTTAATCATTATTGAAAGAGACAAACTCTAGAGATAAATACACAGTCCTGAGTGGCACGTTTGATATGGAATTCTCTAAAGAATAAACATAAAGCTAACCAAGAGAGCCGTAATAAAGTGATCCCCTAACAGAAGCAGAAATATTACTTGTGTAAATTGGGTGATCTGAACTTGAAAACAGGAAGAATTATGTTTGCTGTTTTGTTATTAAGTTGGTGTTAAAGTTAGGAAGAGCCTTTCATCAACACAAAGTCATTTATTCCATATCCCACAAATTCAGTTTAATGGCTCATAGGCTCTTATTCTGAGGTTGTTTATTTTTAATTTAGTAATTTCTGAAAATTGAACTAAAGGCTTTGTGAAAAAGCATTTTACTGGTAATGCTAGCATGGAAGCACTACTAACTTTCTTGGGTGTCGCAGGCTACTTTGTAGTTTAAACCAGTCACTTAATAGGCCGCAGAAGACAACTATTAGGTTTTAGAATCCAAACTGGGCAGGCTTTTCTTAGGAACTTTACAGTATACATAACCAAGAGTTGATGTTTTTTTAAATTTCTTTTTTGGAGATTTACTTGTTTTGGATGTTCATCTTGTAGAACCAGAAAGCCCCAGCATCATCAACGACAGATTAAAGAAATTGGTTGAATGTTGTCAGTACATGGGGCACTATGAATATTGTTAATACAGATGCAGGTATTAGATCTTTACAAACATAACTTTTGACTACAATCGTCAGACCTTCGTACCTTGAATAAATTATTATTAATTAGTCATTTATCCAAAGTGACATACAGAGATTAGGGAGTAAACTATCCATCACAACTGCTGCTGCAAAGTCAATCACTATAGGACCTTGGTTTTACATTTCTTCCAAAGAACATTGAATAAATGTTGAATAAATCTCTGGAGTATCATATTCTGATAACCATTTCTTAAACAGCATAACAACAGGGTAAACCAGCATGTTTGAGATTCAGAAGAAAAACAGATTCCTGGTTTTCCTGAATGGCAACTTTCACGTTGTGAAATACTATTTGTAATATATATATATATATATATATATATATATATATATATATATATATATATATATATATATATATATATATATATATTTCTGTGACTATTTTGTGTGTGTGTTGCTTTAAAATGGTACTGGTACAACATTGCTGCTGCATTTCTGTTCTGATTTCTCGTTTGGAAGTGTTGGCATCATGGCGGTTATTCAGTAAGAATGGATTGCTTTCTCTTCCTATTTTATATCCTTTCAGAGGGGACACCTCTCCTTCTCTGCCTGTGGCTCTGGAGGCCCAGTCTAAGGTGGGGGATGGGTGTGCTGATGTTTATGGGGCATGGGGTGAGTTTGGTAAAATGTTGTTTACATTTAGCACACCCCCAGCTGGCTTGTTTTCTCTGAATTTAATCACATTTATAGAGCCACTATAGCCATTGTCACTATAAAGGTATGTGCATTGACACTGTATCACTGCTGCTGTTATACTGGTGCTATGGAAGTGATTTAATTCATGGTTGTGCTTAATCTTGTTTTGTTTTTCAACTGTCAGGGACCTTTAATGTGTTACTGACCACACTATAGTGTTTACTGTAAAATACTATACTGATTTACATATTCCTCTTTTTCAACATATTCACAGTTATTTTGCTGGCCCACTGTTTTGTTGAAATCCTGTGCTCACAAGAACATTTCTTGTCAGTGTTACAGATACACTGTTTGCTTCCATAGACACACATCCCACCTGGATACCTCAATATGAACAGTCATGTTTGTTAACAAAATGTGCATACATCTTGCCTGTAAACTATGGTGATGTCTATGGGGTTCATATCCCACCCAAGTCCAGCTATATTTATGTTTTTATTTATCCCATATAACCCATATTAATAATTATTATTATACTATAATAAAAAAAAAAAACATGGTTAACACTGATTTTTTAATGATCTTTGAATTCAAATATCAAACCCATCAGGATTGTGTTAAACAAAAAAAAAAAAAAAAGAGTGGACCACAGCGGTCTGCTACAGTATGCATTGTGTTTTGTTATAAACTCTACAGCTGTTCGTTAACACTTTAAGGTTTGAGCATTAAATGTAACTTGATTTGTATTATTGCCCTGGAAATGTCACTTGAGCTCACCAGGTGTTACAATGCAAAACAAGCCCCAGTAAATTTGGGTAAAAGCTTTTGTCCCTTTTATGATTCTTTCACTTTGCAGGAAATTATGCATAATGATCCCCTAGACTTATTTAATGCAGTTTAAAGTAGTTTTCAGACAACAGGGGTGCTGACGTTTTCCTATTCCTAATGATCGTCTGAACTTTACTGTTAGGTCTTCTTGCTTAAGTGCTGACTGTCTTCCTTTGCTTCCCCCTGCTTGTAGTTATAATCAGTTCTTCTACACATACGTGTTGGTTACTATAGCTTCCAGGTATTGGTTAAAAGAAAATAGTCTTTCTGAAGAAGAATTTGGAATCTGCCCTAATTAACAGTACTGCAAAAATACAGCTATTAATATTAAATCAGCCCTGCAATTATCCTATTACTTGTGGTACGTTTTTAGTCCATTAACTTGCTTGCTAAATCAATCAATCAATCAATATTTATTTTATATAGCGCCTTTCATAGTGGAACACCACCACAAAGCACTTTACAAGATTCAATAAATATAAGAAAATCCATAATACTTCAAATATAGAAATGAATAAAACATGATATACAGTGGAAAGTACATAATACATGATAGTAGCATAATAGATGAAAATAGTACACTAAATTCAGTGGAAATTGCAGAATGCATGAAATAGTACAATACAGTGGAAAGTGCACAATACATGATAGTAACAATACATGAAATAGTAGCAGCTACTAATAACAGATATGAGGCTTAAGGAGCATGGAAAGCAAAAGAGAACAGGTGGGTTTTGGGAGTTGATTTAAAGCGAGCTATGGTCGGAGCATCACGCACCAAAGCTGGGAGAGAGTTACAAAGAGTCAGAGCCATGAAGCTAAATGAGCGTTGTCTAAGTGTGGTGCACTTTTGCTTGGGGATAAAAAGCAGGCCAGAGTCGGAGGACCTCAGCTTGCGGGTAGGGACATAGCGGGTCAGCAGGCTGAGGAGGTACTCGGGACCTGTGTGATGAAGGGCATTGTAGGTAAGCAGGAGAGTTTTGAATATAATCCTGAACTTCACAGGTAGCCAGTGCAGCTGGGCAAGACGGGGGGGTGATGTGATCATGTTTTTTACATCTCATAAGGATCCTGGCAGCAGCATTCTGAACTAGCTACAGTCGGTTTAGGGTGCGTGCCGGGAGACCACCATATAGAGAGTTGCAGTAGTCGATTCGAGAGGAGACAAATGCATGACAAGGTATCTCTGCATCCTGGAGGGAAAGGCAGGGGCGGACTTTGGAGATGTTTCGAGGATGGTAGAAGGAAGATTTGACCATGGAGGAGATGTGGGCAAATAGAATACCTATATTGTTGATTTGCTTGATATTAGCTCTGACCAATAATTGACATAATATAAACCAAGAAAAAATGTGAACATTTTGAAAATTCCCTGTGAAACTTCTTAATGGTAAGTATAATTAGGATTTGTATTAACTTTATTTTTAGAATGCAGCAATATTTTAAAAAAAAAAAGAAGGTACATGGTACTAAAATACGTAATGATGGTATTATATATAGAGAGGACAATAGACGAGCTTCAGTGAGTTACAGGAAAATAATTCCATCTAGGGTTTATGTGATGGCATAAACTACTGAAGCCCATCTATTATTTTTTTTTATAATACATGGATATTATCTGTGATAAAAAAAGACAATAAATGGGTGTCATATTGCAAGTGAATTTAGTGAATAATAATAAGATAAATTAAGTCAATAGTAAAGAATCTTAAATATCGTTATTTTGATAATTCAGAAACGGTGAATTAAACTGGGTAGATATTAAACTGCAAAAAATGATGTATTTTTAAGGAAAAGGTGTTTCAATGAGATATGCTATCTATTTTATTTTTTAGTCGCTGTCAGAGTCGAAGATTATTTGTCTCGTTTGCTTGGTTGGTGCTGTCGTCGGTGGAGGATGATTGTAAATCTTCACAGAGACAGATTTGTTAAAAGTGCCTAAAAACCATGAATTGTGGGTGTTGTCGAGTGATTTAAAATAAGACATTGTGTGGTTAAAAGTGGTCTCAGGGTGCACAGGACTCAAATATGAGTTAAAGCTCAAGTATAATTCTCTAGACGAATATGCCATTTTGACATCACTACTGCTGTATTATGGCTCAGGATGTAAATATAGCCTTCATCCATGTATTTTATATATATATATATATATATATATATATATATATATATATATATATATATATATATATATATATATATCTATTTATACTACGGAATCTCATATAACGCATATTCAGTAACTAAACGTATATTAGTTAATATTACCGTGATCTAGACGTATATTTACGGAGTGGCCAGGTCCTTAGTCACATTAGATGCAGGAAATAAAATGGCACTAGAATGTACTGAAGCCATATTTACATAATTATATCAGATCTAATTCTTATAGAATAATAGATTGGCTGCAGTGAATTAAAAGGTTACGATTGCATTAAAGGGTTCTGATGACACGACACAAATGAGAGCGAAAGCCCCAGTGGTTTATGATGAATTCACCAGAAGCCAGAGATGCAATTATAACATAAAGCAATTCACTTCAGCCCCATTTGAATTTGAAGGGTTACACTGAAGGCTGTTTTCATTGCTGTTTTTTTGTCTCGGTGAATGATTCTCTTGCTTGTAGTTGGGAATTTCAAAGTGGGCCATTTTCAGTGCTGCTGGGTTTTTTTTTTAAATAAAAACAATACCTCCTGTTTAGAAGAAATTGTTGGGAAGTCATAATTAGGATGATTGTAAATAATATAATATAGTGATATCATTTGGGAATTGCTTGAATCTAACGTGTACATGTATCAGGAAATTAAACCCAATATGTTAAAATTGCAGAGGTTTGCTTAATTCTAAACAAATGGCTCTAGTCAAAAGAGAGAATACTGATAGACCGGTCAAAGTTGCTGTTAGGTTTCTGCTGTATATCACTTCTATAATATTATTCTCATATTAACCATTTTTACATTGAACATGTTTCTAAATGACCTTTGAAACAGCTTACATTACTATGAGCAGCTGCTGAAAAGATATACAGTGGCTCTCAAAAGTATTCACCCCCATTTTGGACTTTTTATTGTGTTACAACATGGAATCAAAATTGATTTAATTAGGAGTTTTTGCCACTGATCAACACAAAAAAAAGTTCATAATGTCAAAGTGAAAAATAAAATCTACAAATTGTTCTAAATTAATTACAAATACAAAACAAAAAATAATTGATTGCATAAGTGTTCACCCCCTTGAGTCAATATTTGTTAGAGGCACCTTTGGCAGCAATTACAGCCATGAGTCTATTTGAATAAGTCTCTACGCTTTGCACATCTGGACACTACAATTTTTGCCCATTCTTCTTTACAAAATTGCTCACGCTCCATCAAGTTGGATGGGGACCTTTGGTGAACAGCAATTTTCAACTCTCTCCACATATTCTCAATTGAATTGTGGTCAGGGCTTTGACTGGGCCACTCCAGGACATTGACCTTTTTGTTTTTAAGCCACTCCAGTGTGGCTTTGGCTGTATGTTTGGGGTCATTGTCCTGTTGGAAGATTAATCTTTTCCCGTCTCAGGTCTCTTGCAGACTTCGACAGGTTTTCCTCCAGGATTTCTCTGTACTTTGCTGCATCCATTTTGCCCTCTATCTTCACAAGCTTTCCAGGCCCTGGCACAAAGAAGCATCCCCATAGCATGATGCTGCAACTACCAAACTTCACGGTAGGGATGGTGTTCTCAGGATGATGTGTGGTGTTAGGCTTGTGCCAAACATAGCGCTTAGCGTTGAGGCCGAAAAGCTCTATTTTGGTCTCATCAGACCATAGTACCTTCTTCCACTTGGTCTCAGAATCTCCCACATGCTTTCTGGCAAACTCTAGCTGAGATTTGATGTGAGTTTTTTTCAACAATGGCTTTCTTTTTGCCACGCTCCCATAAAGGCCAGTTTTGTGAAGCACCCAGGCTATTGTTGCCATAAGCACAGTGTCTCCCATCTCAGCCGTGGAAGACTGTAACTCCTTTAGAGTTGCCATAGGTCTCTTGGTGGCATCCCTGACTAGTGCCCTTCTTGCCCGATTACTCAGTTTTTGAGGACGGCCTGTTCTAGACAGATTCACAGTTGTGCCATATTCTCTCCATTTCTTAATAATGGACTTTACTGTGCTCCGGGGGATATTCAATTCCTTGGAAATATTCTTATTTCCTACCCCTGATTGGTGCTTTTGAAGAACCTTATTCCGAATTTGCTTTGAATGTTCCTTTGTCTTTATGATGTAGTTTTTGTTAGGAAATATACTAACCAACTGTGGGACCTCCCATAGACAGGTGTATTTAACCTGAAATCATGTGAAACGCCTTGATTGCACACAGGTGGACTCCATTCAACTAATTATGTGACTTCTAAAGACAATTGGTTGCACCAGAGCTTATTTAGGTGTGTCACAGCAAAAGGGGTGCATACTTACGCAATCAATTATTTTCTGTTTTATATTTGTGATTAATTTAGAACAATTTGTAGATATTATTTTTCAGTTTGACATTATGGACTTTTTTGTGTTGATCAGTGGCAAAAAAAAAAAAAAAAAAAAAAGTGGCATTTAAATGGAATTAGACTTAAATGAAGTTAAAAACACTTATTTGATCATTTTAAAAACTGATTTAACATTTAAATTAAAACGTAGATTTATAACAGTTTAGTGCTGGTTAAAAAAAAGTGTGATGTTTTGTTTACAAAGCAGTAAAAAAATAAATGGCTAGATGGAAAATTTAAATAATGATACCATACCAAAATACCATCTGTACTGTACAATTATATGTCTACCATTTGCATTTAAAAGCTCAAGAAAAAATTATCAACCTGGAAATGAAAATGTTTTGTATTTTTTGGTCCTAAATATTTCCTCGGATAATTGTCTCATATACAAATGACAGTCATATAGTTATATGGTGACAGTTTATATAATATGCTATGCTTATGGATCATGCAGTTTATTAAATAACATGTTTTTCAAAGGCTTATCTAGCTTTGCTGTATGACTCATTTTGCATAAACTACAAGACATTCAAATTAAAATTACAGTTTTAATTGCAAATGTTATTAGGCCCTGCCAGCTAAGCACACTGTATTATACTGTAGGAGATTGTCGATTAGTCTTTTGTTCTTCTTGTGACAGCAAAGTCTTTATAGTATACTATTACTGGAACAAATACAATAGTAGCCGATTTATGCTAAGTGCGCCATATATTCTGTAAAGCATGTTTTAGTATAAAACCTCAACAATTCTGTCATTTCCACTGCGATTGTATGTGTGTTTTTATTTTTATGTGTATTTTATTATTATTATCACTATAGCCGTGATATAAAATTCATGGACATTGTCAGGTTTTCTTTTTAACTTTTCTAAACTAAATTATGAATGTGACTATTTGAAAGCTGATGTTAGAAACACAGTAAGGCCAAGGGTCTATAAGATGTGAATTGTGTCTACAAAAAATGTAATATTTACAATGAAACGTATTTCTCCTTTATTAAAAGTAGGGCATATTTGCAAATATTGTTGTCTATTTGTACACTTCTGTTTTTTTGTTTTGTTTTTTTTCCATTTGCATGGCATCCTATGAAGGCCCACTTGGGTAATTTTGCTAATTTTAAGGTAATTTTCCTGCTTTGCATCCATTTATTTATTGCTATCTTTTTACAGTGTAATATTAGACTATTTACTGCATCTCTTCATATTAAACAATATACTGAAGACAGAAGCTGAATAAAGTAAAATAAAATATGATATATATATATATATATATATATATATATATATATATATATATATATATATATTATATATATATATATTCGTCAGCAATGGCTAAATCAAGCTTAATCAAAGCAGAATAGAAAAAGAGAACAATGCAGTCTCAGTAAAACTGTTGTTAGTGGAAGTGGTGATGGCTGTGGCATTATTTGCATAATGTCATGCAGTCTCAACTCTCAGGAGAATGATGTGGTTTAAAGAGGGACCCTGGGGCAGCATTAGCGCACCAGGTTCAGGTTTTGATTTAGATCTGAGAAGCATGTACACACATAACTCGTAGCTGACCTTTGATTCATATGCAGTCTAAAGTGACTAGTGAGGAGAGACCAATCAAACTAGATTTACATATTGACTTGATTTACATTTAATGTTCAAACACATTTCTTCACTAAGGTCTACCTTTAATTAAACCATTCTAAACATGGTAATACGTGAAACTAATGAAGCACTGTTTAATTATTGTTATGAAAGAGGTTATTCTTGCTAGAAACCTTTGTATGTATTGTAGTCCGTTTCTGAAAAAGGCTTTGTTCTATTTGGGGTTTGTGATACTAATAATCAGTCCTTTCCCTTGGTATGGTCCTAGTTACTGTGAAATATAAGACAAATACTGTATAGTACAATACATGGATTTAATGTATTGAATGAAATACCAAAAAACAAATAAATTAACAATATGTCACCAAAGAAGTGCATCAGTGTACATTTGCTATGTTTTATAAACATCTAAGTAAGTGCTAGCTTAGCCATTTAAAAAAATAGTTTCATTCAGATATACAGATACCGTTGTGTTTAACCCTATGCTAACAAATGCAGTTTCCAGTCAAAACATTCTCTTTCTGTACAATATATTTATATATTGGTCACACTATAACAGCATAATAATATATACAATTCCCAGTACCAATTATCATTCAAAAACCAACAAGAGGCATATTATTGTGAAGGTAAGTGTTTTTATTACAATATTTTAGTTTTATTATGCATTAAAATAAGCAGACTTTATTTCAATAAGTTACTATGGTAAGATTCTACAGTATATGGTACATAGTTACATGTATAGTACCTATTATTGCATCTTGCCCCATATGACAAACACTTGTATTACATGGTTTTGGTGTCAAGCTTTCGCTCTCGTGGTTTATGATGTCACAAAACTCCTTAATGCAGTTTATTAGCTTGGAACTCCTTTGCCTTAAAAGTCGTCAGAAACCAATGTATTGAGGATGTTACAGTTTTTAATATATGTATTAAAAATATATATATATATATATATATATATATATATATATATATATATATATATATATATATATATATATATTTTTGAACATGTTGTAGGTAGTGTCATTATGGGAAATTGGACTGGAACGTGTACAAAACAAAAATGGTGGTGCTGAATAACAATCTTGCATTGTGGCTGCTGTAATGGAAGTCAAAAGTAATCTCATTGTGTTTCTATGTAAGGTTATTCCACATGAACAGTACCACTGACTATGTAAACTGTACCTACATGCACCCACCTTTGCAGAACATGTGATTGAACCATCCTGTACTTCTATACAGTGCATGTTTCAGTGAAATATGAAGTGTTGCCCAATTTGATTCTTGGATCATGCTGCATATGAACTGCTCTGGAAAACAAAAAGCAATCTACGGCTAAGTGCAAAATATGGATGAAAAGAGCTTCATTTATCTATATGGAACATTGACATTAGTTGGGGAGATAATGTCAGGGAAACAGATTACAGTAAGGGTACAAATATGCACCATGAAATGTATGTACTGTAAGCCTTGTGCCACTTAACACTCAATATACACCACTTGTATTATCTATTTGTGACTGATATACATTCTTTGACTGGAACCACGACGCACACTGTCAAACAGAGCTTTAAATATCTCCATTTGTGAGGTAAATATTTCTTTATATAGCCCTGACATTTTGTGTACGCTCTCTGACACACACCAGGCCGACAATACATTATGTAGTTTTACGTTTCATACAAGCAATGCGCTTTCACATGATAATGTTAGTCTAAGGAAAAATTGTATCAAAAAAATATTAACTACTCTTAAAAAAAAGCTTAATACCAGCAATTTGCATAGCCTCCAGTCCCCAGACCCTTTTGCATCACTCACAATGCTGTTTATAGCTCTTAAATGACCTTTTGAACAATACTATAGGGAATCATTAGAATATCAATGTATTACAGTAAAGAAACCTGAGCTGAAACAGTAACTGATCACAAAATTGTATTTAATAGTAACAACACTGCAGCAGCATTGCATTGTGGTCCTGATATGTTACCACCAACTGGAAGGAGCTACATGTTATGTAGTGGTTCCTGCCATAGTGATGCCTTGGGTACTCATGTATGTCATGACTATGTCACCAAAGAATTGGTGTTCTTATGTACTGCGTGTCATAAAACATGTTTTATTGCAGTGGTACCATTCTACCAGTGGCTTATACCACTATTGTGAACCTGCCCTTGTGCTACTGTGCCATTACCCTTTTGTATAGTATTGTTGTTCGGCCACTGCATTGCCATTGAAATACATTTAGTATCATTTATGATTTATTTATTTGGCAGTCGCCTTTATCCAAGTGCTGTGGATTATTTGTTAATGAAGAGTAGTAACTTACAGTAGTAAACCCATTTAAAAGGAAGCATATATATATAAAGAGAGGCAAAATAAGGGGGGGGGGGGGTCATAATGTAGCATTTACCCTGTAATGATAGCAATAAAAAGATCCATTCATGACAGTATTGCAATTATCTTACCTGATAAAACTATTAATTTAGCTGAATTCTAATTCAGTGGTAGTTATGTAACTTCACTAATCATTTACAGGAAACTTTTTTTTTTTTCATAACCAAAGAAATTAGATTACAGTAGATACAATTAAATTGCTGTTAACCCTGCTGAGTGAGAATAATCCCTGTAACTAAACTGATCGTGTATGTTGTCAACTACACTACATTCCTAGTTTGTGGCCCCATGACATTCAGTAGAGTCGGCAGAAGTACATTTACCATGCTAAACTTTTGGAAGGGTAATCTGACAACCTGAACAGGCATCGTCTGTAAAGACAGTACATGTACATTTAGATCATTATTTATCAGGCTTGCTTATATTCCCGCAAAGCAATTCTTCTAAAAAGAGTGCTCAGTCTTCTGTTTCCGAAATAAAGTGGGGAACCATATCATACTTTAGTAATTGGGTTTCAGTGCATGGTGCAGTGCTAATATGCTTCCCCACCTCAGTTCAGAAAATCAGTTGTGAGGAGTCTTCAAAAAAAGTCAAAGCCACCTCAGTCATAAATCTCAGTTATATAGTCTTATTCAAGATATATATTATATATCTATATTATATATATATATATAGTTTATAATCATATTATATATATATATATATATATATATATATATATAACAAATATATAAACATGGGTATGCATAATAAATATTCTGAAGGATTAAACGATTTTTTATATATATAATGGTTTACTACGTCTACTATATTTCATAAACGTGTAAAAAATAATAATAAAATTATATTAACAATGGCCTAAATTTGCATTATATATTAGAACAGAACACCCACATGATATGCTTTTACAAATGTTAAATGCATTATTTTGGCAAAGCTGCATTTGCAGAAATACTTACCTTGTAATGGTTTTTAAACAATAAAACTGTTAAACAATTTATACTGACATGCCTGAATGTATTGGTATTCTCTAACATGCATGCAATCAAAATTCTGCTCATGAAGTAAATTTGAAAAACAATATTGATATTAGACATGGCATACATGTTATGCTAAATAGAGTATTCAATGCATTATTCAAACCATCATTAACTTTGCATTGATGATTACCTTTTCTAGCTGAAGGGTAAACGATAACACATTACAAACTTCCATGTTTAGAACTGTAATATTGTCTTTTTGCTCCCAATACTACAAACAGCCTTGCATTAGCCCCCAGTAACTGTTGCTGGTTTTAATACAAGCTAATTTATTCTTGGTCAAAACAGGTAGGATTCCTATGAATATTCATATTCAGAGCAGATGAGTGTTGATAATATTTGCTATTATTTCTACTTTTAGAAAAGTGTAGAAATTCAATGTAGTCTCTAATGGCCAATAACTAATGGCTGAGAAGTATGGCAACCAAATTATCATTTAGAGATATCTCAAATTGCATTTTAAGATATCTTCAAATATTTACAGAGATCTGTAAAACATTTCAAGCTATCTCAAATTGAATTCCAGATATCTTTAATTGTGCCATTTTTAAGATATCTAAAATTAATTTAAAGATATCTGTAAATCAATTTGAGCTATCTAAAGATGAAATAAAGATATCTAAAATTGATTTACAGATATCTTTAAATACTATGGAAACCATATGGATTGTGCTAGCATGGCACACCAAACTTTCATTTAGAGATATCTTAAAATCATTTAAAGATATCTCTAAATAACTTCCTGTTCATTTAAACATATCTTTAAATCATTTGAAGATGTCTTCAAATGATCTACAGATATCTTTAAATGAACAGGAAGTTATTTCAAGATATCTTCAAATGATTTCGAGATATCTTTAAATTAATAGGACATTATTTAGAGATATCTTTAAATGATTTAAAGATATCTAAAAATCTAAAGAAAAGTTCAATTTAAAGATATCTGTAAATCATTTTGAGATATCTCTAAATGTATTTTATATAGCTTAAAATTATTTAGAGATATATTTAAATATTTAGAGATATTTATACATGCATTTGAGATATCTCTAAATGATAATTTGGCTTGCCATAGAAAAGTGATAAGGTGAACTACAAACATATACTTACTTCTAAATCATATTTTGTTTTAGAAGAGGAATGTGAAATACATTTCATGATGGTTAAATGTTAATTTTAATTTAAATAATGCCTTCCCTTCGGCTGTTGACTACATTTATGTGAGTTGATTTTATGCACTTCAGAAGACTCATTGGCAACTATTCAATTGATCTAAACTGTGACAGATCTAACTGAGGTTATGAAAATTAAGTTTCTTAACAGTGCAGAGAGTCTCTCCAGTGCATGTCTGTCTGTAAAAAAATGTAAGCGGTCAGAGTTTCCTGCCTAGTGATTTAAAGGATGGCAGTGTTTAGATCACCTACTGTTTAAATCGGATGAATAGACCCCATTATCTGGCTAATTTGGCTGTCTGTGAATATATATGTTTTGTGGTATGCTGGAATTGATGATGTGTATAAAATTAGAAAAAAGAAAAAAAACCCTGATACAGTGGAATATCACATGTTTAGTTTCCATGGAGACAAGATCTTTCATATTAATAATCCCATTAATGGGGACAGTAAATCATTCTCCAATTAAATCCTAGTTTTGATGCACTTAATTTCTTATAGTCACCTCTGTTAGTGGTAGTACTACCAATACTACGTTTGGATTCTTTTAGATATAAACCCCTAGTTTGGAGTGTGTTTTAGGAACCCTAGTCATGATACAATTCACTTTAAAGTAAATGATGGGTCATTAATCATGGCAAATAGCATCCCTTAATAAATGAATCTTGGAGCTGCTTGTATGTCTATATTTCATAGTGTATTAGCCAGCTGTCATTTAGGCACTATGGATTATACAACACAGTTGCACCAACTGGAAACACATACAATTTGGTTACATAAAGAATGACATTCATAGAGAAAAACTGAATCTGCATTTTAGCAGGTTGTCAGAACATTTAACAGGCAGAGATTCCTATCAGCTGGGGATAAAATTAAAGTATCCCCTGTATCCTTCAGTATTTACATGCCAAACACAGCTAGGCATATCAGGTACTGCAATCACCCATCTTTTCAACAGCAACAATATTGTCTGTTTACAAAGTCGGATTGTAAATGCATCTGTTATTTCTGGAAAAGGTGAAAAAAATAGAAATATAGATGTTGTAAGCAGTCATTGAACTTCCTATAGTATTCATAGACACTGTATAATCACCTTAAAGAATATAAAGTATAAGTATTTGTGACAGAGTCTTGCCCGTGTCACGTGTGTGGGTAGCCGCTGATTAAGCACTCAGAGACACATGGATGCAATCGCCCTGCCACAGTATTGTTGAACAATCTGCGAGTACTGTATCTTTTGCCCGTTGGCAAGATGGCTGACTTAATGGAGACCATTTTGAATTTGGCCTCCAAAATTTTAAATTAACGTAAATAAATATTCATATATCATTGATTTAAACAGAAAAACACACACAGCATTGTTTTTCATGGCATCCTGTAAGCTACTGTGACTTAAATCATTGTAATTTACCATAAAAAAGAAAAAATGTATACTAGGATTGAGCAAGATGTGCAAGTATGACACAAAGAAGGATTTAATGCATAACTTGCACAAAATTATAATCCTTGCCGTCATTTTCTTAAAATTCAAATCTTACATTTGTTTGTGCGATCCATGCACCCCTTCCATCATCTAAACATAATCAACATGTTTTATGAAAGTTATAGATGAAATCCTTATTCATGCATATATCTTTTTTTTTTAGTTTGAACTGGCATTATCTTCATTATACCGTAGGTTTTATCAAAAGGTTAAATTAACATTCTTTCATATTTGTCTTGATTTATGTCTCACACTGCAACAAGTGCAATAAATGCCAGGGGACACCTTAGATATGTGGAGTGTAATTTAAGCAGACTGCCTAAACAGGAAGCAATTGATTTAAAGACTTTCTTTCATCTTGGATCAACTGATACACCACGCACTAGGCAAAAAGGAAAGTAAAATGAGTTAAAGACAGTTAAGAGAAGAAAAACACAAGCTGTTTCCTGTCATTAAGTGGTGATATTTGAGAGCCCTTCAGTGTATATGCTGGAGCTCTTTTGACATTTAGCTTTCTTTATGGCTTAAAACATAAGGAAAGGGTACCAAACAGCTTTGTTACATACAGTCATAAAGTTTTACTGTTAAAATAGAGAACTGAAGTGTGTGAATGCCTGTACTCTGCACCAGTTTAACATTTTGGTTATTTGACTGCATAGTTCCAAAACTAACTGAAAAAGCTGCATTGGGAGACTCGCAAAAAAAACGTTAAATTCAACAACAAAACATTTTTAAACAGTTATTAAACTAAATCATATAAACAAATTAAGTACATTAAAAAAAAAAAAATGTATCTGATACCATATGTAGCTGTGTACTGTAGGTAGAGACGTGTCGGTCTGTCATGTCTAAAGCTAGATTTAGAATTTTTGTTCCCATAAACTTTTATGTATTTATTTTGTATTAGGTCTTTTAGTTACTGTGTATAAAATGATATCATTATAGGGTATGTCCATTTTGGTGTCACAGTTTTTGTGCTTAAGCATTTTGCACTAAAATGACTTTATCCTTTATCATTTATGACCCCCCTCAGTGGATGAAACCCCTAGCAAAGGGGACAAAGTGGAGGTGGTCATGCATACATATGTCACACATATTTTTGCATGTATTTGGAAAACTGCATATTGTGATGAACTTGGTAATTGGGTGCATCCGACTGTGGGGATAAATGGGTCATTCATCTACCCCTGCATCTGTACGTCTGTATGTCACACTTAAGAACATATAAAGTTATTCCACATACTGTAAATCAGTCATTTTATATATTTTCTCATTATGATCAATTGCTTATTTCTAAGTGTTAAATACTACTTATCCAATTTTCAGTAAACTAATTACTGAAATGTCTTATTCCATAGTATTCAGTACTTACTGTGGATTTATGTCATTGTCATCAACGTTTTCATTATACTGATCTCTCCCATTTGTAATTTACAGCTGTCACAGGGTGTATGTTACTGACATAGTTGTTTTAATTGTATATAATCACAATAAACCAAATTTCACCATTGGAACAGTGCGTTCATTGGTTTAATGCGTTTGTATTTCAATGGAAAGTAAATAAACAACTCTTTCTAGTAAAGCATTCAGTATCTTTTTTTTTTTATATCTGCTGTCACTATAACTGTTTGAGTACTCATATTCCAGGTAATGTTCTCTTATTTTTATTTCTTAATTCAACACCATTCACTGAGTTTAAAGTGTATATAGTGTTGTAATCTGTTTACTGTCTGGATATGTACCATTGTACTACTTTTTGGAAGTTTACAAGAATAAAATTCAGTGATATATATATATATATATATATATATATATATATATATATATATATATATATATATATACTATATATATGAATTTTATATTGTATACTGTTACTGTTGACATTAACAGAACTGTTCCTTTCTTTAAAATTATCAAATATCAGTTCTAGATCCAGATGATCATTTATTGTAATAATAACAGAATATTGTAATTTCTGTATTGTGATGTGAAAAATCTGGTATCACTGCAACCCTACTCCAAACTTCAACATGGCTTAATATTACCAGTATAATCTGAAGAGGGGTCTGTTAAAATACTGCAATGAAATAAGTCAATGAAACAGCGGAGGCAAACAAAAACACTCCCCAAGTAATTATTACAGGTGATAGATATGTGTGCAACAGCTTTAAACAGCCTGTATTTTTCTTACAGGTCATCCATCAGCTGTGTCTGTCACAAAATGAAAGCACAGCCTTGCATGAGTTATTGGAGTGGAGACGGAAACTGTGTGATGAGAAGGAAGACTGGCAGAAAAACATCCGTAAATCAGAGCACAAGACCAATGCACCTCCTCCCCCTCACCCATCCTGCAAAAAAACGTCTCTGCTAAAGAAGATGTTTGATTGATTCTGTGACTGTCCGTGCTCCCTGGATTATTGGATACAAAATGTGTTTTTCTTCATGACCAAGAAGAGACTTGTAAACAACCTGAGAACCGCAAATATATACATCAGGTCCTTCTGCTTGTCAGGGCTCGAAGGATTTTTATTGGACAAACGCCTGGTGTGAAATTCTGTTGAAAAGGTGCAAAAACAGCATGCTTTGGAAACGAGATTACCTTCTAAGAACTGAGAGCAGTCTGAATGGATTGTTGCACAAAACCGTCATCAAAGTCATGAATGTATCTTAAATGTTATTTCTGTGGAGGGACACAGTTTATACATACAACTGGTAAATACTGTCAAGTGTCTTTTAAAAAAAAAAAAAAAAAAAAAAAAGCTGCCGGCTCATGTAACTTACTGAATGGTTATGTATTAATGTGTACACCTATATGTTAAACTGGTGGGACTATAAAACATACAACCAACTGGTGCTGATTTTCTTAACTCAATGTGCAGGGGATACTTACCACAGGTTACAGCTTAACTGTTGACCTCAGTGTTATCACTTTGTATTAACTATTCAGGTATGGCAATGGGTTCTCACTTTCAGGTTCTGCTGTCCTATAAATAGTGTAGTTTTGGGGAAATTCAAAAACATAAAGTCAGATTCATTTCACTGGTTGCTGAGACATTTTAACACCGTCTTTGGCACCAAGACTATTTAAAAAATGAATTGGAGAGCAAAACCAATCTCCATGTTTCAATGAGTTTATTTCCCAGACAGCTTTAGATTCGTTGCTTTGTGCCATGTGTGATTTATTTACTGGTGGTGGGGTTTCTAAGAATTCTGTTTAGGAACAGTTTGCCTTACAGCACAGTATTAGAGTAACATAATGTCTCATCAAACTCAAAACCTTTTTGGCCTTTTTTAAAAAGAAAAATTAGAACAAATGGTAGTTACTTGTGTTTGACTTACTGTTAGCGGTACTTAATGTTTCTCAGATATAGTCAAGTCCCTTTGTTTTGGGTTTTTAATTTACATAAATCTGCCCAGGAAGTTCTATGTGCTTATTAAGATAAATGGATGGAAAATGAACCCACTTGACAACTAACAACTGCTTGGATAGTGGTCGAAATCTGGTTAAACCATATCAGTGTTACAGTATATTAAACAAAACTTCGTATTTAAACTGAAGGGCCTTGAATTTAACGAACCATGTAATACCAGAGAACACAGTACTGAAAAAAGGCCTGTTACATAAATACCTCTGTAGGTTACTTTGCCTAGCACTTTTACATGCAAGTTTTTAATAGTGTTAGTCTGCAAATTTGACACTGCCAGGTAACAGTAAGTAACTTTTACCATATACAAACTAGCCCACCAAAAAATGCTGTGTCACTATAAATAAAACATATTTAGAAGGGTTACAGGCAATTTAAGAGTGGTATCTACAGTACTTAACGCTGGACAAAAAAGACAAAATGTCCATGTAAAATATACTATTGTAACTCAAGTGAGGTGATTTCTTCCTGTAAGGTACTATAGAATGTGTATATGGGTGATAACACACTGCTACAAATATAGATAGTGCCTGTATCTGAGGGAAATAAGTGTTTGAAAGCAAAGACAAATTATTGTTGAAGCTTCCCTCACTGCCACAAAAATTTTCCTGTTCAGAAAGCAGACTTTTACATTTAGCAGACAAGCTGGTTCAGCAGTTAAGCTGTTATTTGTTAAAAGCACAAACATCGTCTCTAAATACAATGCTATATTAAACAACACAATTTGCACACAACATACAAAGTAGTGGCTATCAACTGTTAGATTAATGTAAACATAACTAAAATCAATACAAAAATCCCAGGTTGGTACATTTGAACCTTGTTTAAAATATCCCCAGTCTGACATTCATTTTTCAGCTTTACTATGACTTTTTTTTTTTATTTTATACACAAATCTGTTAAACTTCTATTATGCATTTATAATTGCAAGACCACAGTAGCCCAAACTTAATACTGTGCTTCAGATTTTTTTTTTTTTTTTTTTTTATGGGTATATTGTCATATTGTCACACAGTCAAACACTTTGGGGTTCCAGAGAGTCACTGTATTGGTTGAATGCTCTCTTGCTAATGCATTCATCCCCACACCCCAAAAGGCCCAAGCTTTATTTGATGACCTGGAACTTTTGGGTTGAAAACTAAAAAACAAACAAAAAAATCAATATAGTTTACTAGGGTAATTATTTTTCAGAATAGCACTTTTGTGCAGCAAATGCTTTTTTTTTTTTTTATTGTACACAAATCTATGTGCATTGCTAATATACTGTATATTGGAAGAAATATGTGTTGTGCAGGTTTTAAGTAGATTTTTTTTGTAATTAAAAATATCACTTTTAGTTCCATTTGTAATGTTTGTGAGGAAATGTTTCTTTATCCTGTTTTCAGTATTTATAATTATAGCAATAAAGCACAATTGTATGAGACCCATGGAATGAACCCAGAAAGTCACATGTTTCATCATATCTAAATACTATACAGTGGTATCCTCTTAAAGGATTATCGTATTCCTTTTATTTTTATTATTTGAAACATATGTAACTGTTAGTGTTGGGCGGGGGGGGGGGGGAGTAATTCACAAGCAACATTATCTTACATCATCCATAATTTAGCATGTAATTCTGTAACACAATATACAGTATGTGAGTTCTTTTCTGATATTGAATGATACTGAATATTTTACTAGAGGGGAGTTCATTGTTGATTTTTATAAATTCTGCTGCCTTTTACTGAACAGGTAAGTAATCAGACCTTGTTATAAACAAATCTATTTATAGAATATTGAAAATACAATTTTTTTAGATACAAAGTATACCAATAAGTGAAGGTTATTATAACGGATAAGTATATTATATAAAAAGCATGGTTTTTCTGTTTGTTAATAAAAATTATTTTGGTACATTTAGAGATAACAGCCAAATAGATAACACAACTATAATATAATAATTACTTACTGTTCTGTTAATAAATCCAGGTACAACTGTGTTTCCACACACACATATATATATATATATATATAATATATATATATATATATATAATATATATAATATATCTATGATAATGTGTTAAAAACAAAGACCCATCATTCACAAAGCCTTATGCCTCAAAAGTATAGAAAATGGCTATTATTCCCCACAAACTTTGCTTTTGTGACCAGGACAGTGATATTTTGAAATGTACCTATTTCCAATGAGAAAACGGTCTTTTCGTTCACATAGTCAGAAAAAAACAACATATGAATCCAAATTAACATGTATTTATACTAAAGTAATACAAAAATAACTACAACGTATTTAGAAGTGAGTAGTTTTTCGGGATTTCCAATTATATTGTAAATCACTTTCACGAATCAGCCCTCAAATGTAGTCTCACATCATATTCTCGTTATACTGTCCTCAGTAGCGGCGTTCAAAGTCCAGTATATCCTGGTGGAAGCGCTCGCCTTGCTCCTCCGAGTACGCTCCCATGTTCTCCTTGAATTTATCAAGATGAGCATCAAGGATATGGACTTTGAGAGACATCCTACAGCCCATTGTGCTGTAGTTCTTCACCAGAGTCTCAACCAGCTCCACATAGTTTTCTGCCTTGTGATTGCCCAGGAAGCCCCGAACCGCTGCGACAAAGCTGTTCCTAGCCGCTTTCTCCTTAATAGTGAGCTTCTTGGGGAATTCATTGCACTCCAGGATCTTCTTTATCTGTGGTCCGACGAAGACGCCGGCTTTGACCTTTGCCTCAGACAGCTTAGGGGAGAAGTCTTGAAGGTACTTGAAGGCTGCCGACTCCTTATCTAGAGCTCTGACAAATTGTTTCATAAGGCCCAATTTGATGTGCAGTGGTGGCATCAGCACCTTCCGGGGGTCCACCAGTGGCTCCCACTTGACGTTGTTCCTCCCCACAGAGAACTCGGTCCGCTGTGACCAGTCCCGCCTGTGGTAGTGCGCCTTGGTGTCCCTGCTGTCCCAAAGGCAAAGATAGCAGGGAAACTTGGTAAAACCGCCTTGGAGACCCATCAGGAATGCTACCATTGCAGCCTCTTGATGCCATCTCAGAAAAATGTAGATATGTATCCACTTAGGCAGCTGGAACTAAACTGAACTGGTGGGCTTAAGGCCCCTGTATTTATACTACTATTTATATTACTGGAAAGTTCTAGAAAGTTCTAGAAGTTACTCCAAGTTTACTCAGCATTGAATCTATCTGGAATGTTCTGGAAAATAGGTAAATTTCAAAATATCACTGTCCTGGTCACAAAAGCAAAGTCTGTGGGGAATAATAGCCATTTTCTATACTTTTGAGGCATAAGCAATTAGGAAATAACACTTACTACCCAGGAACCAAAAAAAAATAAACATTTGTTACACGGTATGTGTATATATATATATATATATATATATATATATACACACAGTACTGTGCAAAAGTTTTAGGCAGGTATGAAATAATGCTGTAAAGTAAGAATGCTTTCAAAAATAGACATGTTAATAGATTATATTTATCAATTAACTAAATGCAAAGTGACTGAACAGAAGAAAAATCTTAATCAAATCCATATTTGGTGTTATCACCCTTTGCCTTCAAAACAGCATCAATTCTTCTAGGTACACTTGCACAAAGTCAGGGATTCTGTAGGCATATAGTCAGGTGTATGATTAAACAATTATACCAAACAGGTGCTAATGATCATCAATTCAATATGTAAGTTGAAACACAATCATTAACTGAAACAGAAACAGCTCTGTAAGAGGAATAAAACTGGGTGAGGAACAGTCAAACTCAGCTAACAAGGTGAGGTTGCTGAAGACATTTTACTGTCAAAAGTCATACACCATGGCAAGACTGAGCACAGCAAGAAGACACAAGGTAGTTATACTGCATCAGCAAGGTCTCTCCCAGGCAGAAATTTCAAGGCAGACAGGGGTTTCCAGATGTGCTGTCCAAGCTCTTTTGAAGAAGCACAAAGAAACAGGCAACGATGAGGACCGTAGATGCAGTGGTCGGCCAAGGAAACTTACTGCAGCAGATGAAAGACACATCATGCTTACTTCCCTTCACAATCGGAAGATGTCCAGCAGTGCCATCAGCTCAGAATTGGCAGAAAACAGTGGGACCCTGGTACACCTATCTACTGTCCAGAGAAGTCTGGTCAGAAGTGGCCTTCATGGAAGACTTGTGGCCAAAAAGCCATACCTCCGACAAGGAAACAAGGCCAAGCGACTAAACTACGTATGATGAGTCAAGAAGGCAGTTTGTTCACCGAAGGGCTGGAGAGCGGTACACGATTGACTGTCTCCAGGCAACAGTGAAGCATGGTGGAGGTTCCTTTCAAGTTTGGAGCTGCATTTCTGCAAATGGAGTTGGGGATTTGGTCAGAATTAATGATCTCCTCAATGCTGAGAAGTACAGGCAGATACTTATCCATCATGCAGTACCATCAGGGAGGCATCTGATTGGCCCCAAATTTATTCTGCAGCATGACAACGACCCCAAACATACAGCGAAAGTCATTAAGAACTATCTTCAGCATAAAGAAGAACAAGGAGTCCTGGAAGTGATGGTATGGCCATACAGAGCCCTGATATCCACATCATCGAGTCTGTCTGGGATTACATGAAGAGAGAGAAGCAACTGAGGCTGCCTAAATCCACAGAAGAACTGTGGTTAGTTCTCCAAGATGTTTGGGCCAACCTACCTGCCGAGTTCCTTCAAAAACTGTGTGCAAGTGTACCTAGAAGAATTGATGCTATTTTGAAGGCAAAGGGTGGTCACACCAAATATTGATTTTGTTAATTGATAAATATAAACTATTAACATGTTTATTTTTTAAAGCATTCTTACTTTACAACATTTTTTCACACCTGCAAAAAACTTTTGCACAGTACTGTATATATATATATATATATATATATATATATATATATATATATATAGATAGATAGATAGATAGATAGATAGATAGATAGATAGATAGTGCTGAGAAAAAGTTTGTGAACCCCTTAGGATTTTTACATTTTTCAAACCTAAAATGTTATTAGATATTAATCTAAGTCATAATAATAGATGATTAAACAGATGCCACAAAAATATGATACTTTTGTAACATTTATTTATCCACAAATGAGTCAACATTCAATATCCATGTGAGAAAAAGTGTGTGAACCTTTAGATTCAGTAACTGGTGGCACCCCCTTGAGCAGCAATGACTTCAACTAAGTGTTTCCTGTAATTATTGGTCAGTCTTGAGGAATTTTGGCCCTTTCCTCCTTACAGAACTGCTTCAACTCAGTGACATTTGAGGGCTTCCATGCATGGACAGCTCGCTTCAGGTCTTGCCACAACATTTCGATGGGGTTTAGGTCCGGACTTTGACTAGGCCATTCTAAAATGTGAAATTTCTTCTTCTGTAGCCATTCTTTTGTAGATCTGCTTGTATGTTTAGGATCATTGTTTTGCTGCATGACCCACTTTTGGTTCAGCTTCAGCTCACGGAGAGATGGCATGACATTCTCCTTTAGAATATTCTTATACAATGCAGAATTCATGGTTGTGTCAATGATGGAAAGCTGTCCAGGTCCTGAGGTAGCAAAGCAGCCCCAAACCATCACACTCCCACCATCATGCTTGACAGTTGGGATGAGGTTCTTCTGTTCAAGCGCATTATTTGGTTTTTGCCAAACATAACGTTTCTCATTGAGGCCAAAAAAAGTCTATCCAGAGAACATTGTTCCAGAAGTCTTGTGGATCATCTATGTGCTCTTAGGCAAACTTCAGACAGGCAGCAATGTTCTTTTTAGAGAGCAGTAGTTTTCTCCTGGCTATCTTTTCATGAACATCATTCCATTCTTGTTCAATCTTTTTCTGATAGTTGAGTTATGAACACTCACGTTAGCCAATGCGAGAGTGGCCTGCAGATCCTTGGATGTTACTGTGAGGTTCTTTGTGACTTCCTTGATGATTTTCCGATTTGTTCTTGGAGAGATTTTGGTAGGACGACCGCTCCTGGGTAGTGACTGTGGTCTTGAACTTTTTCCATTTGTCTGACAGTGGATTGGTAGAGCCCCAGATCCTTATAAATGTTTTTTTTCTAGACTGATGAGCATCAATAACTTTTTCTGAGGTCCTCCGAGATTTCTTTTGATCGTGGCATGACGTGTTTCCACACATCTGTACGGTGAAGACCAAACTCACAAAGTTTCTGATCTTTATATAGGGTGGGGCCTCCCATACTCACCCCTGATGATCTACCTAATTATTTAAACACCTAATTATCCCCTTAATTGAGCTGTTAAAACCAGGGGTTACTTACTTACTTTTTCTAATACCCTGAATCTTAATTCCTCATTGTTTGTCTAATTCATATATCATTTTGTTTCATGGAATTGGTTAATATAAACCTTATTGAATATTTAAGAACAGACCGGTTTTGATTCAAGAAGGCTATCATGGTAAAACTATAGAATTTCCATAATTATCAATGGGGTTCACAAACTTTTTCTTGGCACTGTATATATCAAGGCTGTTTTAAAAAAATGGCTTCAGAAACAAATGCAGTACATGAACTCACCCAGAACTTGTCTTTCTCAGTGAGTTGATGTAACAGCAGCTTCATGGGTGTCTCTTTCAACTCTTAACTCCTTAAGGATGTAGAACCATCATACTGATGCCCCTTTTCAAAGTTGTTTTATACATGTCCAAATCCTGTCAGATTCTTCCTCTTCCTTCAGCACAGTGTATGCTAATATTGGAGCCATGCCAACAATTGTAGCAGGTATTTATTATATATGTGGGGAACAAGGGGCTTTATTTAGAGATCAGAGTCTCCAGTCCAAATCAGATCATTCAACCGTTATGTAAATAAATAACTTTATGTAGCGTGCTGATATTCTAGAACATTTTACAGGGGCAGGTGAGCTTCTTCTACTGCTAATGGTATTTTTTTTTTTTAGACCTTACACAAGTATAAATGAATGCGAGGGACAGGTTTTAACACCATGGTGTTTATAGTCATTTCAGCATACGTGTGCAGTGCATTCTGTTCATATTGGTTTATGTATGTTCTCTATAGCAAAAGTGCCATAGTAGATAGACAAAACACATTAAGTAAGTGTTTTTGCATATCTGAAAGATTGGTTTGTTTTATCTTTGACTTGTGTGTTTGTGCTGTTTGCTTTTCCATAGAAACAGGATGTTTTTTTGTTTTTTTTTTAAATATATTGGTAGTTCTTTATGGGGTATGTCATACCTTTTCACTGTAAAACATGAACATAAAATATAAAAGACCCCTTTCTCAAAATGCCCCAAATTAAAAACAATATGGAATTTAGATATTTATCATTTTCTTTTCACCTTGCCCTAGACTATTATTAAAAATGGCATAATGAATAGCAACTGCATTTGTTCATTTTGTAACTAAATTTTGTTGCATTGTTAACTACACAACACTGTGTGTAATTACTATGTTATTAAACTAAAATGAAGAAACACTAAATGTGTTGTCATCCAAACAAATGTGTATTACAACACCACTGTAGCTGAGTGGTTGTATTATCTTGTCTTTTTCCTTGTGAAGGCCAACCCAAAGATCCTTTAGTGTGTTCACAAACTGATGTAAAAGGAGTCTTGGAACATTACATTAGGTCAGGTTCTACATATTCCATATATTTCTCATCAGCCTCTTTTGAAATTACAGCTCGAAGGGTATGTATCTGAGCTGTTGTCAGCATTATTACCTGGATAACAAAGGATGCTGTGGCCTTCCCAGTTTCCAAGGATCATTTCTTTATTACATTCAGTAAAGAAGATCTGATTCAAAGGCATTGTGCTTCCCCAGCCACCAACCAGGACAGTACTGAGAAGCATTTACCTTCATCCCTGATAGATGCAACACTGTGATTCCCTCAGAGCTCATTTAGCATTTTAAGTGTGCATAATAAATTAATAATCTGCACTCCATTAAATGCAATATTGCTCACTAAATAAAAACAACGTATAGATTTTGAATATATATATATATATATATATATATATATATATATATATATATATATATATATATATATATATATATATATTGTTGAATTTCTATTAAAACTTATAACAAAAAACAGTTTACAATAGTCTTCGTTATAGAACTTTACAAAACGACTTTAACAATAAGTATAATAACCTAAGTTTATCGTGATTCCAATTTAAAAAACTTATTTAGAATGGTGTTTATCGTGATATAAAAAAAAAACTGTAACGCATTAAAAATCTGTTTAACAAACACTTCTCTAAAGGAAACATTTATTTAGCAGGGAGATCCCAGAAGTGTTTAAAGCAAGTCTACGTTTACACATTCAAAAGGATAAACATTCCAGTCACAAACACAAACGCTTCAAAGAAAAGAGACACTTTTAACATCTCCATTGAAGAAGAACACTCTCACTGATAAGAAAGATGACACGATTCTTATCTTGTGGCAAATGTGTTTTTCGATTCTCCGCTGAGCATTCAGGAACATTCATTTTTCAATAAACGTCTTGTTGGCGACATTGAAAAACTGTGCCAGAATCTAATTCTCTTTGTTTCAAATTCAGAGGCAGGACACAAGGAGCAAGAATTGTTGCAGGATTATTATTTTCCTTCTTCATGAAACTGTTACTTCTTCAAAAGCTTAAAAGGCCGGACCACGGAAGAACGACTGTCACAAGATTGTTATTTTTCTTTATTTTTCACAAGACTATTTCTTCAAAAGAGACTTACACATCCTTCCAAGTCATAAAGGAAGCTAACTGCATGATGTAATGAAATCATGATGCATAGTTTAGGATTACAATGTTGTTTGAATGCTTGTAGTTGTATTTTGTGCAGATGACACTTGATATAGGAGGTTCTGAAGTATTGTTCATGTCTAGTAGTTTTCTTTGGTGTGTAACTTATGAATAAACAATATTTGTATAATATTTGTATAATAAATATTTGTATTCTGTTCCTTTTTTCTCTTTTAAACAAGTATTATCAAACATTTAGGAGAACCCAAGGAAAATATATTGTTTAATTGACTCATTCTAATATTATAAAATTGTTGAAGTAAAAATATATGTTCACAACTGGTTCTGCTTAAATAAGAACTGCATTTTAACTTGAAATACCGTAGACATAAAACATCATTAATAAATATGCGTCACATTATGCATATTGAATTTTTCATTAAAGCTTTTGTTTTCAAAAATGGTTCAGGATCTCCAGCAGCAATGCTGTTTCAACAATTAAAAGGAACCCAAGACAGATTTAATTAAGAAGCAACCAATATTATGTATGTAGTGCAATACCTGTTTTGTTTGTTTCATATAAAGATATAAATAAAACATTTTTAAACTCATTTTTTTTGTTCTTGATATGTGTTTCATAAAATGAATAAGCTACAAAATTACTATAACATGTTTATTCTAAAAAATTTGTACCAATATGACACCTGTGATCTTTTCCATTTTCAAATAATAACATCATAAGCAACACATGACTTATCTGACCTTTGTTGAATTCATATACCCCCCCCCCCCCCCCCCCCCCCCCCCCCCCAAAAAAAAATTTTTTTTTTTAACCTCCCATCAGTAATCTGTTAAGAGGAATACACTATGAAATTGACAGTACTGTATTAATGGCTTTCCTCTCCCCAGGAAAGAGCCTGTGTGCAAAACCTGTAGTCCCTCTTTACTGGGAGTTCACAGGATATCTCCAAGTTGGATACTAACTATCCATGAGCTGCATTGTATGGAATTATATATTCCATACAATATATTGTATTATATTTCCACAGCTTTCCAGGTAATAGAGCTGCAGCAGTAACTGGAAATGTTCGCGCCTATCATTGTTTTGAGGAACTTTTCATTGTCGAAGGTGTTTTTGGTAAGATTTTAAAATGCATTTTCACTGCTCCCTTAATTACTGAATGCTACCCTGCCCATCACATTTCAGCATCTATGTTAAAAGCCTGACCTGGATGCAGCTGAGTTATAAATGGCATGGCATCTCCTGGCTTTTTTGGTTTCAAGTTAACTTAATTGTTTTTTTTGTAAGAAATGTTCTAACTTTTGGGGCTGCAAGCTTAACAATTTTTTCAACAAAGTTTAACTCTGTGTAATGGATTGCTCTTGTGAATGATATTAATACTAGTGTTTGTTATTAACTATCAACACAGAACATTGAAATATTACAAATGAATGAATGTCCATAATGTTACACCCTACAGAGTTCTAATTTTTTTTTAAATCATTTTTAATGTTACAAACTCATCATTTGAAGTGAACAACCATTACACAGATTGGCAGAAACATCAAAGCAACACAAATACAACATATTTAAATTTCACTGTTAAAATATGTATTCATCATTACTGTACATAAATCAATTTGTATTGTCAGTTGTAGACAAAATCCATATAATTATAGCAATTGATGTACCACTGGATTCAAATAACAACAATTAATGGGTTCTGTAAATTCGCCGCCATAGGAAATGAATGGGGATGGAAGTCTGCACCGCAAGGCTGGGAGGCCGGGAGGCCGGGAGGTCCATTGCCCAAAATGAGTTCAAAAAGGTCAGCTGCAGAAAGTTGATATCCTCTACCTATGGGGCCAGTATTCTTACAGCATCTCACTCAGAAAGGATTGTGGAAGATTTTATATAAATCTATGCATAGCCACAGCTTTTGAAAAATACATTTTAACGCCATAAAATTCATAAAATGCATTTTGTTCTCATTTCTATTTTTATGTTTTTGTCACCTTCAATTGGGCTTGGACCCACCTTTTCCTAATCTAAATCGCTTTCCAAATCTAGCATGCATTTGTCTGAAATCACAGGTTTGAGCAGAACAGATGGAATTTGAATGATTTGCCCATACCAGTAATTCCCAATTGTTATTCCTTCTTGTTTTGGGACAAGTTCAATGCTCATCATGACGGTTTGCCCCCGCTTCCCACATGGAAGAGCACTGGAAGCAATGTGCTCTTCTTTCCCTCATGCCAATGCACTTCAGTTGAGACTTGGAGAAGCCTGTGTTTCAAGAGAACACAAGGTTAATTTACTCTTAAGGCTCATTCTGTCATTTCTATATCACAATACGCCACCACTTAGTTGGTCAATTCTAATGTGGGTCCACATAAACCATACCAACCAATTCACACCAACTTTATGCTAAAGACAGTATATGAGGAATTGAAGCCTGCTCAATGGATATGAAATAAAACATGTGTAACATTTACCAATGTAAGCAACCTTTATTGAAATATTAGTCCTGTATATTCTACTAGAACCAGAAGATAAAACAGTGCTACCCCGTTATAATGCGATTTCCAGGGTCCATAGTTAGGAAACCGCATTATTTAATATTGTAGCATACAGTGGAAAATGAAGGAAGGACACATACACGATTTGCAGGTACTCAAATCTACAGTTTATTAGGATGATTATTCCTGAACCACCAAAAACAACAGTCATACACTCTCAGAGCAGAACATTCACACAGCAGCTTGTATCACTCTTTAGTGCAGCACGTTTTTTTCCTAGAGCATCCCTCTTTGGTGAAGTCAATCTTATCAAGAAAATCTCACTTGAAAATTGTACTCCGCGAAATGCAGGGGTGAAAGTGATGTCCGGGTTGATGCTGACTTGCACTACAGCTCTGGATCGTGTTACTGGTAGTCTATTGAGAAAAACAACAGTTACAGACGACACTAAAAAACACAAAACAAACACGGTTTTCAGCAATACGTTTTACTCCTTCAAGGTCAAATCCAACCATTTACAAAGGAGCATTTCTTTTATATGCCCCTATGTTATACCCTCGCTCATGACCCCTTGCTTAATGAGCGCATCCCCTTCTCCAGTCCGTGGATGTCACGCCGTTTCCCGTTCAGGTCGTTGAGTTCAGGTACCGTAGCTCAGTCCCTTTTCTAGCCTGCCGACTTCCACCTACCCACGAGAATAAAGTGTCATGCTTTTTAGTCCAGGGTATTCTTCTCCCTTTATCTAGTACCCTCTCAAGTCAGGAGGGAGATCTAACACCAAGCGTCATTCCATCTCTGTCACAGGGAGCCACAACCTTCCCTATAACAGGTCGTGTTATAACAGGGTAGTACTGTAATAATAATTTACAAAGAAGGTTTTACAAAGGAAATTGTTCAATGTGTTTTTGAAAACAGGTTTCTCACACAGATGCATTGCTATTTAACAGCAGATCAGATGCACAGTCAGGGCAAATGTCTCTTGTAAGTACTAGACAATTTCAAATTAATAATGTATCTAACCAAGTATGGGATATTATTTAAATACAGTATGTGCCAAAGGGGTCTGAACTTCAAAACTTTACATTACAAATCATCTGATTAAATAAGACACTTTACAACATGCTGATGAAAATAAACAACAGTGGCAATGGACAGGAATTCTATTAAATTATATTAATAATCCCCCACAATTACACCAGCTGTAAAGGGTGATATTATAGAAAAAAAATTTCTTCAACATTGGCAAACGTCTTAGGGTAGATGGTAAATGTAATTATGTTTGTCTTGCTCTATCTGGAAAGGAAGTGAACCAGGATTTAATATGATACCTCTACAGCACATTTCGTTATCGTCATTATATATAAATTTTCCTTAAAGAGCTCTTGTCATATTTTTTTTTTTGTGTCACCTTTAATAAATCTAAACTATTAATTGAAAAGAATAGCTATACACAATAGTGAGTAAACCACAGCAGGAAAAATGATTCACATATTTGATTTAAAAAAACATTAAGTAAGTGTTAAGTATTAGTCATTTTATATATTCTCTATTGTATTGAATGGGCTTTATCATTCTTGAACTTTGACAAGAGCATTTCAAAAAAATGTTTATATGTCCAGAAAGCTGTGTTCCGTTTTTTTTTCTGTTGTCCAGTTTAATTAACTACCTTGATCTTCATCCCTTTGCCCTGATTTCTTGCTGCACAATGACAGTTCAGAATATGCATCTTGGCGGTAGAAACAGACACTTCAGTATTTCTGGATGTATTAATCTTTCAGCTCTAAATCCTACTGCTCACAGAAAAGGACCCCAAGAACTAAAGAAAATATAGAATAACAGCATGTGGTCGGATCATTTTTTCCCTCAAATCACAGAGCTCTACAAAGATCCACTTCACTTAAACATTATAGAAAAAATGATATAATCATTGTAATACCAGTTTACCTTTAAGAAACAATTGAGAAACAACATATATCAGAACGGCACAGTTAATGAATGTGATCACAATGCTGGGAGTCAGTATACTTAGAGTAGCTCAGAGCACACTTGGTTGAGAAAAGAATTTCAAAGGACAGTGTCAGAACCATTATTCTAATTGATCTCTAATCACGCTGACTGCTGAAAATATCATAGCAGTCTGTGAACGCTTTCCTGCTCTGTGTGATTTCATCAAGCAGGGGAAAAAAAAAAAAAACCCAGGGTAGCGAACTGATACGGTATCATGATCTCAAATAAACAGTTTGTATTGATTCACACCAATGTGTCAAAAACCGAGTGTCCAGTGCGAGACCACTCTACTGCTAATGCAGTGTTTTGTAGCCTTCTGCTGTTCCCCCTTAATACAAAACTTTGACATTACAATTGTAGTGCCACTTCAATACCACTGGCCATGCTACTGGGTATAGACAGCTAATTTAGTGTACAATGCTATTTACACAATTGTTTAGGCAATTTTCTCATCGTTTTGTGGCAGTTTTTTTTAAATGGCAAAAAAATGACATCATTACAAAATTAGAACCTGCTTTTGCCACTAACAGGGAGAGAGTTGTACTGTAAGTTGTGTTACATGTTTGTAAGACTTAAGGAATTCACCTTCTATTACTGTTTGTTGCCTTACCTTCATAAATGCCACTATGTTCCTGGTATGCAAAGAATTATGAATTTAACGTTTAGAGAGCCCACACTACAATGGAGTGAGTACAAATAGCAACTGTAATGTGCAGCGCTTGACTCACAAGAAGCACGTGATGTGGAACATGCTCTCGCTATTAAAAAAAGACATGATATCCTGAACTCTTACGCACCTATTTTCTTGATACGCAGTGTTGTGTGAGATTTTTATTCTACTGCATAATAATGTATAAACCTTGTTCATTTTTATCAAAGAATGTGTTACAAAATGGTCACTTCCTTTGCCATGACTGAAATCATTGCTGCCGGTACCAAGGGCTTAATGCCATTACTGGATGAAGAACAGCCGGCCTGCTGATAGAAATGGAGGAAGTAGGTAGTAATAACCATCCGTTCATTTTAGCTATGCATTTGAATCATTATAGGCACATGCCACATGTCTGAATAAAGTGAATGAGGAATGGGATTAAGGCTTAACAGATGCATAATATGGAATTTAACCCAGCGTAACACCAAGAGGGAGCGGGATAGGGTAAATGAATTACCGTAGCTCAGCTCTCAATTGGATTCCAGGTCATGATATTAACATGGCTAAAGATAAATTCTTCAAAAGGATTTTCAAATGCAACAGCATGCTTTATGAGAGGGGTGCCCCAAATGCATACCATTCAATCTTCTTTCAAGCCCTCACTTTACTAAATCAAATCAATTACAAGATCTGTCATACAAATAAACAGCACCACACTGGCTGTAAATGCAGATACCATAAAATTTGCATTTCACACATATTTCCCCTACTTTAAACTCCCCATTAAAAACCCATGCATGATATATGAGCTGCAGTATTATCATATTCAACATAAAGTGAATCCTTTTTCAGCAGTTTCTGGACTGGGACTCAACTGACATGGCTTGTCTTTGAAATGTTGAATAGGCAAAATTCATTTCACCCCTCGCCTTAGGAAAGAGAATCATTTAAAATCACCAAATTGACAGTCATTATCCATTCGAGGTTCAAATTACGTTGCTATTTGAGTACCGGTGTATAGTAATAATTTCTCACTCCCTTGAAGAAAAGGGAAAATGTAAGCAGAGGTCAAGAACTAATATTAAAGAAGGTGGTAGTCTCTTTTTTTCAGAAATAGGTCAAAGAAAGCACAAAAACAACTATTTAGAGTAAGAAAAGGGTTTGGGCTATTTGAAACCAACCATATTACAATTTATATGATATGCCTTACAAACAGCCTCCCATGTATAATAATGTTTCCAGATTAAAACAAAACATCTACATAATCTGAATGTAAAGTAGGCTGTTTTCATCAATTGCTGGAGTCTATTAGCGGTGAAATGCTTGTTGAGAACACCTAAGCAGTAAAATGTTCTAAAGCCAATTTTCAGTCACCTTTTTTGGAATTAAGAAAAAAGACAAGCTAACATACGATACTTAAAATCCTACAACGTAACTTGTCAGCTATCTTTGTCTCAATTTAAGAGTACTTGCTCATGCTGAATTCATATTGATTGCTTACTGTATTCCATTGAGACAAAAAACCATAAGTGTGAAATTAGATTGTGTTAAACTGTCCATCTGGTTCTTAGAGAGCTCCTTTTTGACTATATGCAATCTGGTTGATATTTACACCGGCTTTGACATTACCCTGAATTAAAAATGTAAATTAGGCTGCTCATGCGAGGTTGCGTGGGATCCCTTCAGCACAATAAAGCTGATCAGGTCTACAACGCTGCATTTGTACTGTGATGCCGATGGCTACTTTCAGATGAGACAGAATTGTTTGAGAAACATGACCATGATTGGGATGAACTTGAACGATTCATCATCACAATTATCTGCCTACCACTCTGCACCGATTAAGTGAAACATCAATGGCTGGAAGATTAACTTCCTTTGTTACACCTTCCAGCACCTTGCGGACGCCATGTGGTGTCAAGGCTGTGATCAGGGCAAAGGAGTGGCCCAACATGATATAGGTCATAATGCCAGACAGTGTATGTGCTTTTTTTTTTTTTTTGTCTGAATGCTTCAGTAATAGGGACCAACTGAGCTCTCTGAGTGACTGAAGAGGATTCAAAGAAATGGAATTTAATTTTATAATCAGGAAAATATATATATATATATATATATATATATATATATATATATATATATATATATATTTTTTTTTTTTTTTTTTTTTTTTTTTTTTGGGGGGGGGGTCACAAATACGTTTTTGACATCTGAAAAATTTGAAAACTTTGAAAACAATATGGGATGTGTTCTATAGACCCTAATTAGCATAAATCTTAATCTGGCAAATGTCACCTTAGGTGTAGTCCAAGATTAGTACCAATTGGGGTCCATCCGTAAGTATAAGAACACTAGCACTGGGGCAAAATCATTTGCTATTGATTGCAATATCCTTTCAAATAATCTCTTCACTGCCTATGTTTAATCTTTGGCAGACAATTAGTTAGAGGTGTTTTCTGGTGAATTAAAAAAATTGAGTTAATTATATGTGTTATTTTGAAGCAAGAAAATTAAATTATTTAAAACAATAATCGAAAAAAGATTAAGTAGACTGTCACTTGTGAGGTTCATAAACTAGAACTCTGGTGCACGTGGGAAATCATGTTCAATAAAGAACAGGTCTAATCATTCGGCTAATACCACCTTAGGGAAGACATTTAATTATCTAATCTCTAAATTAGATAATTAAATGACTCTATTGTTGCAGAATATAATGTTACAAAACTTATTTTTGAGAGTCTCTTAATAGTTTCAATTTGTGGCTTTGGATTCAATTAAAAATATATATTAACCAGTAAAAGTAACAAAGTCAACAGTTCAGTCTTCCATTCAGGAAGATTACATTCCTAATAACTTGTGTCAAAATCAAATGGGAAATGGCAGACACTAAACTTTAAGCTAATCAGATGTTTTCCTAGCAGCTTGCATTATACCTGTGAAATAATTTGTTACTTGGCTTCAATATTTGCAATTTCATTTGTTTTAGTTTTTTGTTTCGTCCTTTTTCAAAATCAATATTTTTTTTTTTACTTTAATATTATTTAATATTAATTTGAGTATTTCCTGATAGCAAAAAAATCCCATGATGCTAGTCCCACGTGGGCTATAATGATATTATAAAGCTGGTGGGGTCAGCAGAGATGAGAGGGCACTGCAACATGTCATTTCTTTGGAACCAGGAAATACTCAGCAACTGCAATGTACCAGGCTCAGATAATGTCAGGTGTTTTATAAACAATCATCCAATTTAATAATGGAACAACTCAGAAAACAACTCAGAAAGAGGGAATCTTTAGTAAACTTTGTGTCTATAGAAAACAGCACCATTTAATTTTAACTACTTTTGGATTTATAGTACTCTACATTGTATGTTTTAGATTTTTGTTCATGTTTTTTGTCCATTTTCATGTAATATGAAATAAAATCGTATATTTTCTTTTTTTTTAATTTTCTTTTTTAAGGTAGTACAATTACATTCATACAGTACCAGCCTATTTAGTTTCCAGTATATGGATCAAGTGAATTTTAGAGAAAAGGGGTTAATGGCCTCACATAAAACAATCTTTCAGTTTAGACTCCTGACTTTTAAAATCAATTTTTATGACAAGCTTTTGTGTGTGTGTGTGTGTGTGTGTGTGTGTGTGTGTGTATATATATATATATATATATATATATATATATATATATATATATATATATATATATATATATATATATATATCACGTGAATTTTTACAGAACTATTGATCGTGAGGTATATATCTTGACATAATTGTGAAGAATAATGTAGAGCTTTTAAAAAACAATTAATCTTACTCTGGCTGTTATATGTTATGCTTTCATACATTAAAAAAAAGTTAGATAAGCTTTTTTAAAGTTAGTTTAAAAGCTCAGGCTGAGTTGTTATTGCATGTTACAATGACTTCAGATTTAACATTCAAGATTACATATAACTGTGTTCAGTGTACATGTAAAGAATGAAATCAGTTCTGGTGTAATTATGCAGTTATTGCTTCTGGTACATAAATGTGCCACTTTATATGCACGTGTGTAAGTGCCAGTGTAGGATTTATTAACTCATCAATCTCCAAACAAATATCTAAAGGATCATTAAGTTTCTTATGCAATAAAGATTTGTAGTTCACGATCAACATTGTACATCACAGATTGAACTTTAATAAATAATGACAGTCATTATGGTTAACTGAAAAACATGATCCTTCAAGCAGGACATTAAACTAAAACAACACAGAACTGTGCCCTGGTGTTCAAGGGTGTTTCACTATGTGAAAAGACAGAACACCATGGTACATTGTGTGAAAGGCATGGTTAACGTGGCTGCATTTGTTTCTTATAATGACTTTGAAAAGGTCTATCACGATTACTGAAATAAACCAGACATTTCTGGACATTTAAGGTGTAGATTTGTAGGTGTTGCAGAGAAGTTAAATGATGGAGGCATCCTACAGAAAGTATTCATTGTGTAGGGGTCCTCATTCAGGGTCTTGATTCAAGATAAAGCTGACGTTAAGTAGTAAGTGTTACAGTCAAAGTAACCCCAAGCACCTACCAGCAGTATACATATAAATAACTGTGTCCCTCAGCCTGGGTAATGATAGGCATTTTTTGATAGGCATCTGGGCCATTTGAAGGATCCTATATATTTTGTCCTTTTGTCTTTCTTTTTCAGTTTAAATGAATGCTCAACTGGGGTAACTGGCCACGTTATAAAGAAGCCGGTCAACAAGGAGAGTAAAATGCATTTAAAGCTAAGATGATAGCATAGAAGACACCAATAAAATATGCTTATGTACAGCTGTTGCTCTTTCTGTGATCAAAAGGAGGTTCCTGGGTCTTTGTTTCAGTAAGTAAACCCTTGCTGGGAGACACCCCTGCAATCTTTCACAAGCCTAGCCAAGCAAGCATGTTTTGAAAATAACTCTAGACCACTTTACATGAAGCTAATATGATCCAGCATGGTGAATATATAACACATGTTTTTATAGATGTATTTGTTTACCACCATCTTGAACTAGAGTCCCATTTCTGTATGGGAGCTAATTGGAAGCTGAGCATTCTGTAATGTTCTCTGTAACCACAAGGCTTTGCTATAGAGACTATTTATGAACGGAATGACAATACATCTTACAACATATGTCTATATACATATGGTAGCTTGTAAATGAACAGATAATGCTAATGTGGCAAAGAGCATTAGATGATGACCAAGGTCTCTGTCACTCTATAGTGTTTTAGGAATAGTTAAAGTCTCTGCTGGCATAAGTCGCAGCCAGATACTGTACGCTACAGTAGAACCTCAGAGTTACAAATGCTAAACTTACGACCAAATGCCCCACTTTCAGCGGGAAGTATGCAACCACAGCCATGTGAACAATGCAATCAGATAGACACTCTTATAAGCAGCGAACTTGTCATGAAGGAGGCAAAATTAATGTATCAACAAATGTATAAAGGCAGATTTCAAAGCAAAGTGAGGCAGATTTCAAAGAAAGTATAGGCAATTTTATTAGGAACATTTTAGTTTTAAATAAGGCACAGGCTTCAAACCAAAGGAGGCTGAATGACTGAGCAAGCGGCATGCATGCATTTTGTTTAAAATAAAATAATAACAAGCACTATATTAACCCTGGACGTTTACATCTGTATTTTTACTACAGTTATGATTTCAGTGGTAACTTAAATGCAGCCTTTTTCCATTTTAGTAGCATTTTAAAGAACTATAACAATATAAAACATTGAAAACTGATTTTCAGAGTTACAGACATGTCAGACTTAAAACGAGCTCCATTCCCAAGGTGTTCGTAACTCTGTACTTTCTCAACACCATAGAGAGACAAGCAATTTCAGTGGCTAGCAATCTCCCAAAGAAGGATGAAAAGGAGTTGGTTGGAACTGGGTTTGACTCCAGCCTGGACCACCTACAGCATGTGAAAGTAGTTTTGATGTTACCAGCCTACCTCCCAGATTATGAATTTTCTTCCACTTTCCATAAAATGTACCAGAAATACTGTAATAATGAATGGGGGGAGGGGGAATCCTTTGTGTATCACATACTGGCTGATACACTTCAGTAGTTCATTCAGCTGTACTGTTATTTTTGTGTGAATAAATAAGACACTATATACATTTAGGTGCAACTCATTCTACAATTGTATTTGACTTTAATGCCTAACATTTGGTCATAGGTTTTCGGTATGTTGCTTTTCACATTATTGACCTGAATTTATGCTTATTTAAGTGAAGAATACAGTACAGTTGCAAAAAAAAAAAGCAACTCGGCAACTCTATTTGTAATGTACATTTTCAATATGAAAAGACTAAATTATTGATGATAACAATGGTATTATTTCATACATGCTTTATTGTCACAATAGGCCCAGTAATGCAATAACTGTCTTTTGCTTCATTCCGACCAATAATAAACACATTTAGAACTGATGCACACTAGTCTCACGGAATACATTGATTAACACAAAAATAAATGATTAGTATATATATATATATTATATATATATATATATATATATATATATATATATATAATATTTATTCTTGTGTTAATCAATGTATTCCATGAGACTAGTGTGCATTTATATTTCAAGTCTGAAATGTCCGGTTTAAATTGTATTCATTTTTTACTTAATTCTCCCATTTTAAGTGTGCACTGCATTGTGAAATATGCTAAACTATTGTGCAAATTTACCATGGTAAACTTTCATAGGGGTACAGTCAAGGAAATTGATTATCATTTTATTTATATACAATCTATTAATTTTTTTGTTCGTGTTTGAAAATCCAAAATGCCAATTACAGTTTGCAGATCCTTACATAGCCTTACCCATTATTACAAATGAATGCAAACCATGCCGTTAAACCCAACACTGGCTACTGAAATGAATTGGAGGACACATTTAACCTGTCATATCATAATGTGCATTAATAAACATTGAATTCAATGTAGGTAGATGTTAGTCCAAGTGTAGTTTCCAACTTACATGGCAGCTGGTGTGTAATTAGCTGTTTAAAAACAATGATCAAGATTCTAACACACATAAGGTCATTAAACATATCCCTCATGGGTCAACCAGGTACAAAGGAGCAAAACTACCTCCTCAGGGAGCGAGATCTGCTTTTAGTGGTGGTAGAGGGTCGGTGGAGGTTGTTTAGGACTGTAAGACAAAGACAATGCACTGTAGGAGGTAAGGTAAATATAGCACTAAAACAATTATAATAATAACTTTGAAACCTGCTTTCCTTTGTTAAATGTCATTTATTTTCTGTCGCCGAAGTAACATTTCTGCATGTCCTTATTTTCAGCCCTTCAACGAGTTTAATAAACAGTTTCATTTTAAATGAGTGGGTGGTTTATTTCAGTCGAAGGGGCGGTTCTCACTCCAGCAGCGTGTGCACTTGTTTACTACCCCGACTGTCAAACACTCTGCAGTCCCTGCTATGCTTTGCTGGCTGTCTGAGCTTCTCTCATTCATTATTTCCTCTTTTCTTATTCTGTGGCGTTTCTCAGCTTCCCTCTGGGACCATGAAAATCACAGTAATGCCCTGTGTATCTTATCAGAGGAGATGAGACATGTACTCCAGAGGCAATCTACTTCAGTCAACTTGAACAAGAAACAATTTGGGGAAAAAATACAAAAACAGCAGATCGGTTTACAGACCTGCATTTTGCAGCTACCTCAGTTAACAATAATAGCAATACACATGTGGAATATACAGTATAGATAGAATGATTTTGCCTTTGCTATGAAATACTGTATAAATCAATTCTGTACTATATTCGTTACATTTATGTCCTAAGTCCTGCCACCTTCGATAATTAAGCAGCTCATCTATGAAAAAAGGCCTGCTGGCAATGAAAGCATGAATATGTTAAAATCAGCCTTCAATGAAATTGGAAGCAATGTCTGTATGCCGCCATATTTCCGAAAAACAACAAAAACAAAGGTATTGGGACAATAAATACAGGACGTAGATTCAAGTCTTATTTAAAAAGTCTTTATTAAACGTTCCATAGCATCATATATTAAGTATTTTGATATATTTTGTGATTTTTACGATTGCCACCAATGACGTGAAGATTATTGAAGAAATATTGTATAGTTCTCATTTCTTTTTTGTTGAGTTCCAGTTTGGATGAAGTCAAGTTCACACAAAGACAGAAATTTGGAATTCCCTGAATTCCCGTTTGGAAGACTGGGGGTTAAAGCAGGCAGTGTGGAACCAATGTTGCATGTGGAGCGAGGGGAATGTCCGGGCTGAGATGCTAGTCATTACCTGCATAAATCTTTTTAATGCATTATTTAAAAGCTCAGATGTCATCCGGTCGAGAGGTGGACTCTGGAGTATTAGCAGCAATTAGATTTAGGCTACTTACTTTCAAAGTGCTTTATCTTTTTATAACAGTTTCCTCTGTTTACTTTGGATTATATGACTTCCTCCTGTAAGCTTTCATATTAGCAAGTACACTAAGCAAATGTGTGGAGGAGGTTAAAGCTGTTGTTTAATTATTTATTAATTTACAATGTACTGAAAAATATGAATTTTAACTAAAACATACAAGACACAAATGCATGAAAGCAGCTGAGTTATTAATCTATTCATCTTTTTATTATTATTATTATTATTATTATTATTATTATTATTATTATTATTATTATTATTATTATTATTATTAAAAAAAAAAAAAAACAAACCCTGCTCAATTTGAATGACATTTCTTTCCACTACTCCCCCTCCCCCCACTTTCTAAAAAAAACAAACCCTGCTCAATTTGAATGACATTTTTTCCAGTAGTCATCAAAATAATAATTTGAGCCAGACATTCCTTGGTTAAAAATATTGTAGGACAAATTCATTAACTTCAGGTTTTCCATGACCTTTATTCGTTAAAATTAAGAACTATTTTCAGCTCAGCTTTTATTTATGCATACTATTTTTTTTAATACGTTTTCTTGTTTGGAGGTTTTGTTTCAATGCCTTGTTAAATTGATCTCCAGATTTATATACAGCTTCATAATGATGCTGGAACAAAACACAGTTGTCGATTGTTATAATAAATAGTTCCAAAAACCCTAAAAAATCAACATTGGCAATTAATAGACCTATGAGCATAATTATCTGCAGGCACACATTGGTGGGATTTTCCAAGTTAAACTACATCTGAGTTATTATACATATACTTCAGGAGGAGTGGTCTCATTAAACAACTGGGCACAAAGAGACAGGAAACTCTGTGTAAAATCAATAACCATTATAATTTCACCCTAACAGATGGAACAACATGCACTTAAAAGCAGCAGGAAAATCTGACTAGCAATTTCCGTACATGACTGTGACCCATGGATGTCCTTTCACCTCTGTTTGACCATCATAATCCCAACTGAACTGCCATCCTAATTTCCCACAACAGGGTACCCCATATATAAACTCATAATGCAATACCTATTGTAACTGATTTGCACTGGCTTGCCTTATACCAGCTTCAGAAGAGGTTTCCAGTACATAACCAATAGAGCTAACAAACCGTATACTGCGCTTGTGGTTACACTCTGACACACCCCTCGAAATGAAAGAGGTACTTATTTGTTATGCAAATGAGACTCCAGAATGTACGCCATTCTGATTGGCTTAAGTCCACAATAGATTTCCACTGTAGAACTATAGTATGACATTCTCTTCTGTCCTTTTGTTGGACTTACTGTGTAATAACAGGTTCAAGTTTAATAACAGCTTTAGATTAGCTTTCTCAATATGCATTATACATATGTTTAAACATATCTCTCTCAATATGCAGTACAGTAGCTTTGCTACATTACCCCCTTCTTTAAAAGACCAGGACGACGGATGCGGGGTACATAGCCTTCATGCCAGTCTGGACAATTAACTAATTTCTGGGGTATACCCAAAACAAATGAGTCCCCAAGTGTAGCTGACACCGAGAGGGATCAACACTGTCATTAGTATTACCTTGATTACAAGACACATATACAGTCTCACTCTCATTGATTACATTAAGACATTCTCCTACATGTTGTAAAACAAAATTCAGTTACATTTTTTGGCCAACCACTACTCTATAAGGAGCAAACCTAGTTGAAGCATGTATGCTACTTTGGTAGGCCATCATTTTGTTACTTTGATATGGCTCAACAATCGTAGCTAACATTCCAGTGAGGGTTCTATTGAGTCTCCCAACCAGGCCATCTGATTGAGGGTGGTATGGGGTTATCCTAGTTTTAGTAATCTGCAACAGATTGTCAGTATGTAGGTACCTCAAGCCTACAAATAAACTCATTAACAAAAACCTTTGACACAGTAAGCTACCTGCTTCTTGGTTTGGTAAGGGGGACACTTCTGGCCACTGTGTAAAGTGATCAGCAAGTAGAGGTCACAGGTTCCACAATATCCAAAGCTATTCTGTCTCGTGTCCTGTACATCATGATAGGTACTCTAGAAGTTGGACTTGTGTTTTTGTGCAAGACATGTACAGCATTGTTTTACTTACCTTTGCCAACCAGGCCATAAAAGCAAAACTGGGATATACGGCTAGTTGTTTTAAGGGCTCTCTAAACTGTCTCAGCAGTTTCAGAGTGCTTTCCCTCTAAGTATTCCGTAAACCTCAATTGCAGTGAATCCCACATATTTTTATGTTTGTATTTACTTCATCGGGGGTGAATCCTGCCCTGCCAATTTCCAAATTTTAAGCCCCGCTAACAAAAGATCTGTATCTGCATCTTTATGCAACGTACCAGACCATATGATATTCAGACTGGGCTAACGGTTCCTTCCATCTGGCTAAATGATCTTCAAGATGCTTTAAGTTACTTAACCACACTCATGTAACATAATTTGTTTTGAAAAGCTTACAAAAACTCAATGGTTAACACCATATTAACTACATAAATAACATCATCAACAACAACAACAACAATAATAATTATATTATGTAATGTCATTATGATTTGTGTAGGTAACTGATGTGAAACATTCAGTTCTTGTAAGCTTTTCAAAACAAATTATGTTACACAAGTGTAATATTGATAATATTGATCAGCAAGATACAGTTCAGGTGACGCACCAGGAGTTTGAATGTAATGCTTGGCTATAGCCAAGTGCAATCTGAAACATCAATAGGAGTGTATGATAAGTTGGTGGTTTTATTGTGTTCACCATGTGAAGTGTGACACACAGAAAAAACAGAAGGGTAACAATTTTTTTTAAATGAGGGAAAAACATGGGTAAAATAAAGTAATTTTAGTACTGTAAATCCCTTTTCCTCAGCCCCTCTGGGACCATGAAAATCACAATAATGCCTGTATCTTATCAGAGGATAGGCAATCTATTCCAGTCAACTTGAACAGGAAGCAATTTGGGAAAAAATACAAAAACAGCAAATTGGTTTAAAAACCTGCTTTCTGCAGTTACCTCAGTTAATATGAGCAATAGGCATGGCATATACACTATAGGTAGAATGTTTTTGCTCTTGCTGTGATACATTATAAATCAATTCTGCACTATATCGTTTACATATATGTCCCAAGTCCTGCCACCTATAATTATTAAGAAGCTCATCGTGACTGAAAAAGGTCTGCTAGCAATGAAAGCATGTGTGGGATATTGAGGTACCAATTCATGAAATAAACATGAATGTGTTAAAATCAACTTTAAATGAAATTGGAAGCAAGTCTATGATTGGTGAGATACTCTGGGTGTCATTACATGGGCATCAGAATTCTCAACGAAAGAATTATCTTTGAAGCATTTTGCAGAAAACAAATGAAATAGGTACTGGGACAATCAATATAGGACTTACAGTAATGCAAGTATGAACCAAAAACAGCAGGTTTCTTTACAAACCTGCTTTTTGCAGCTGCCTCAGTTAACAATAATAGCACTACACATATGGAATATACAGTAGAGGTAGAATGTTTTTTGCCCTTGCTATGAAATACAATATAAATCAGTTCTCTACTATATTCTTTGCATATATGTCCTAAGTCCTACAATGTATTGTTTTTTGAGTGTTAAAGCCGTTTGAGTAAGACTGATGTTCTGATTCAATATCTCATTCATTCATTATATATAGACAGTCAAAACTGAAAACTTGTGTGTCTTTCAGTGAGACAATTATATTTAAAATTAATTTCTTCCATACTAAGCGAAAATGAAACTGTTTACGATGTGTTGAGCAAGCTGAACACAATCTGAATGTTAAGTGCTGTGTGATCTGGGAATAGATATTGATCATTAGCTACCAGTTTCTGTCTACAATAATAGCAGATCACAAGACTTCTGGTTATTGAAGAATAACAAACCAACATGGGTGTTGGAGGTATTAATCTTCATAACATCATATGCTGGGATACCACACCCTGGGGTAAACAAGATAGCAGTGAACCAGGAAACCAAAGTAAACATGTTGTGTTTGTTTGCTTGTTGTTTTCTTTGATTCTCTTATGTATGCTAATAAACAACAATAATGTCATCAGTGCAGTTTATTGAAACAAGACCCCTTTAGCCTTTTTATCCAGGAATAATATGGAAAAAAAAAAAAAGATTAAAGAAATCAATACTTTAATTTGGTCATCTCTACACTAGAAATGCTTTGTATATGCTTTATGTGTGTAAATGTCTTGATTTAAAGTAATTGTAGCTTGTAGCAATGTACAAATACAATTAACACAGATGCTTTTAATATAAGGAAATACAGTTTTCTGCATTTCGTAATCACCATTAGTTCTCTGTAATTAGTTCTATTAGCACTTGGACTACCTTACCTATGATAACAATAGGTAGTGCAAGTTTAGTGTTTATCAAAAGTGCATTTTTCTGTAATTTTTCTGTACATAAATGTAGTTTGAAATCCTTCAAAAATGACCCAATAAGTTTAATGTAACCATGTACATGTATGTTTCCTTGGCAACTGTGATCAATCAATGTAGCACTTACACTGTTGAAACTATATTTTATCCCACTCATCTAATCAGCTTGGAAGGTTGGACATACATTTGACAACTGTGTATAGTGTGTGTTTCCTCATGCCTTAATAAAACTGTTAAAAATGATTGGTCAACAGCCAGACAGTGCATTGACTTGAACGGAAGTGAGAATCAACTTGTACTGTAATAGATGCCACAACTTTATTATTATTACAAAAAAGTTTTTTTTTTTTTTTTTTTTTTTTTTTTTTTTTACATACCAGTTTTCTGTTTGTATTTATTGATTGGTTGATTTTTGGCTTTACATAACTTTTTTTTAAGAAATTGAAAACAAGCAAATACTTACAATGTTTAAAATAAAATATTTATTTTAATACACACCCAACCAATGGAGGTAGACCTTTCAGTCGTTCAATATGAGTGTCACAAAAACTGCATAAATCATGTTTTGATGTCTTTTCTATTCCCCAAAACCTTGGCAGGTATGAACTCTGGAACCCATTGCTATAGCTTTCTATATAGTATTATTCACATTTCCCCCAGATAACTAGCTAACCTGCCTCAGTATACAGGCAAGAATGACATCTAGGTAACTCAAATCCACAACCTCCTGTTCCAAAGGCACCAGCACTATAAGTTAATGTGAACAGCTGACCTCTTCCCTGGAGGTAGCTGAGTGTAATGAAGGGTAAACAAGTATAATGGCAAAGACACACTAGAGCAGACCAGCTTATCAAATACATTGTTACTGTGGGAGGTTATTTCCTAGAACTATATAAATGGACAGTAGATTGCATTACCACTTTCTAAGAATAACAAACGGTATTTCACTACAGGAATCCATTAGCAAACAACATATTCTGAAAAAAATACAATTAGGCAAAAGTTCATTAAAAAATCATGAACAGACAAACTTTAATTGGTAAAGCACTAAAAGCAGCCATTGAACATGAAGTGAGAGAATAATTATTAATTTGTTGAACACATTTAGTAGGTTAATTTCTCAATTTAATTGAATGTTCTAATTACTAGATGCTTGATAATGGTTGCTCAGTGAGTTGCTCAAAAATTGAAAGCAGCTACAAACTTTTTTTTTAATTAAATGTCTAAAAGCAGAAGTCATCAATTTATTGAGAATAAAGCATGTTAAAAAGTAACTATTGTATGGTTGAAGTAATGAATTGAGTTTCTTTGTGATAACTTGTGGTAAAATGTGCATTCTGATTGGCTGAAAGATCATATTGTGTAATATTTAACAGATAATAGCAGATTTGTTGCAGTACATTAATGATGAATTCAATTAAATACAATTTCAGAACCCAATTTAAAGGAGTGTTAAAGAAAAAAAAAAAATATATATATATATATATATATATATATATATATATATATATATATATATATATATATATATATATAATGTAGGTATATGCCTCAGGATTTACAAACAGGTGATATTAAAGATTTCAACAAATACAATTTATATATGACATTTAAGGTTAGCCAGCCAAGCCTTTTACAAATATTGGCAATGGTGTGTCATAAAAAGGTGCATTGTAAACAAATCTAGCTAATTTATTATATTACACATCAAGTCATTATTTACAGTTTAGTATATGTGTTTATGTTATTAATCTGTACTAAGCATAAGAAATCACTATAAGTTGTGCACTGATAATATAATACATTTATGGGTGATTATAAGGCTTAATAAAAAATACAGCGACATCAGGTTTTACTGATATGAAAATATATGAAACATCCAGTGTTAAATGTCCAGGATTTTGTTGTTGTTCAATTGAATAAAGACCCCTGATTTCTGTGTTTTCACGATTTTTGTCGTCAGTCTAGACTATGACCTACACATGTCCTGTTGTCCAAGGATAAGGTGTCTGTCCATCAATTAGCTGTTTGGCTTGATGAATTGTACCATGCGGAAGAACCCTATGGTGCTAAATCCTGGATGTGATGGATCAGTGTGTGATTCTCATGAGAAGAGGACAGCATCTATAAGACAAATATTCATACAAAGTCATAACAATAATACCACAGTTTCTTGCATGGATGTGCAGTGATTATTCGTGTTATTGCATTCAAGGGTCCCTTATTGTGATACTGCTTTAGCACACTTAATTGTTACTGGAGCCTAAACATAACATGTATCACCTTTATATCATGCATTGTGTCCCTAATTTGACTCCAGTTGGTCAGCACCAGTTATTAATATACACTTGTGTTCAATTTTATAATTTTCTGTAAGAGTATCAACCAACCACATGTCAGTGCAGCATAACACACCACTAGCTATAAAGAAACCATAGAATTTGCTTTCAAAACATGAACAACAAAGGCAAGATATTTTGCCATTTAAATCAACAGCTGGGAAAAAAAAGATTTGCTAAACACAAGAGACCGATAAACCAAATGGTCCATAAAATCTTTTAACTAAGAACTAACAAAATAACTACAGATGTTAAGTCACAAATTGTGCAGTCTGTATTTTTCCAAACTGGTGCTGCTACATCTCACATAACAAAAGTGAAGTAGTTAATGTTAAACCTAGAGAATGATCCTTTGGTATTTACAGTAACACTACATGCTGGAATTTTTAATTCAATCTCATTTCTCTTGTGTTAGTATATTCATGCAGACCCAAAAATATATGATGCTCCTCATTTGCAAGCTGCTCAGGTATTAACAATTATTGTTTCTATTTACACCACTGCAAATGATAGACAGATCAAGATACATGTACAAACTGGTGCCTTTTTTATTATTACGCCACTGGTGCAATGCATTTTTCATGCAAGTAATCTGTATAATTTTCTACTTAGAATCCACAGAACCATGCATATTATTTAGTACTTCATCTTATGATATGAAAATGAATCACACACCTCTCTCCCGTCATCCTTTGATAAACTACATTTTTGAGTCTGGCAATACAGGATACAGAGGAATGTTAAAATACATCACTGCATAGAATTGTGTTACATTGTAATCTTCTCCACTCCTCAAGATCTGGAAGGAAGGTTTCTCTGCATAGCAATACCGTCTGACCATGAAAATGTATTTGGACGTCAAGGTTAGTGAAAAAGAGATATCTTACGAATGTCTATTGATGTACAGCTTTAACATTTAAAAAAAAAAAAAAAACTGTGAAAAGGCTTTTATTTCACAATTACAAAAGAAATACTTCTCTAAAGCCCTCCTCAACAATTGTGTGTTATAAATAAAATGCAGGTTTTCTAAAACACAAATTGGTCTCAAGGCAACTTGCCCTCTTAAACTGGCAGAAGGGCTGTATAAACATCCACTTGTTTTCTAGCTGAACCTATTGCTAACCACTGGTGCTTCTACAGCATCATTTGTCTCTATTAACAGCCGATGGAAGATTTACAGAAAAGCTACCCAGCTAGAAGGCTTTGCAAGGAATTTCTGGAAGGTTTATCTATTCAAATTAAACTGGATCCTTGCAATTAAATCTTGTAGGCTGACCACTGCATCCTCAACTTTTGCTAGCAATCAATATTGTCTATATGATGAGGTCCCTGAGTGACTCATCCAGTTAAAGTGCTGCCATGGGGAGAGAAGGATGAGCCACACAGCTTGGATGGTGCCAGTTCGTGTCCAGGCTATTCAAAGAGGCCAAATCTTGCTGAGAACCCGAGGGAGGGCGTCACATTGGCTCTGACGCTCCCAGGGTGGGGGATGGGAAAACGGCAGGGTCTTATTCTCCTCATTGCAAAACAGTGAACCCTACCAGACACTGAGCATATTCAGAGTGGAACAGAAGCAGGGCTGATCTCTTCTGGGATCGGTAGCCTACTCTGGATTGCACGGCATAAAAGCAATTCTGGCTTTAGGCTTGTGAGATCGGAGGACACTCATACGCCCTAAGAACGTTTGTGCTGTGTGTGGACTTGCTGCGGTGAGGAGAAAAAACATAACTGGACAACTGCATGATGTCGACAGGCATTGTCATCAATCAAGTAAAGTTTGGCTTGGCTATACCAGCATAAGCTCACACTATTGGAATTAGACTCTCATTTCTGTACCTACTGTAACAGCAGGCAGGGTGCTGTTCTGCATGAAATGAATATCTGTCCTTAACTGTATGCTGATTCCAGTCCAAACCCTAACAGAACCCTCTCCTCCATATCAGTCGTGTTCTGAAGTCGTCATTGGCATTCCATCTGATGTCATCCCTTGTCCATCTCAAATGTTCCTGGATGTGTCGGGGTGTCAGAGGTAGCCAGGAGACTGTTCAGACCAGTCACCAATCCCTACATACAACATATGCTGCTTATGAATATGTTTCTGTCCAGTGGAATTAACTCATAGTCTTGTACTGGCATTGTCATAATACAGGGACTAGATTGTCAAAGCTCTTTTCATGTGCATTTTTTCACAAACTAAAAACATCACAATGAAGTTACAAAACCTGAAATAGACAACTCAAACGTTTAATTTGGGGCATATAAACGCTCTCAGGTCGTTTTAAATTTGTTTTAGAATTGTATCTGGCATCCTTTTTAGGAAAAAATGAGGCTGATGGTTTGGAGCAAAATAATTAGCCTAGTTGTGTGGTTCATAAAGCAAACATATTTTAAATGTCTTTCTCAAAGCAATGGCTTCAGTTGGCAAAAGTAATTTCCATCAATGTATTTTCATTTGTGTTTAACATTATGCCTTCACTCACGTGTCTTACAGTCAGGAGGCTGTTCTTATTGGCATTATTTCAAGGACCCAGATGATTGAGGTGTCTATAATAACTGATTTTAGACAGTGCACCAATTTGGATTGCTTAGAGAGTAGTGTTGCTCTGTGACTTATTGCTTGGCTGATTCAGAGGTTGCATTTGTTAATGACAGTGCCCAAGAGGGGTGGATAAACGTTGACAGCTTGGCTCACATCTTTACGGGCAGTGCAACTGTAAAACTGTCCCGGCAGGGAAGTGGATATATGGTGGCTGTTGCCTAATGGTTCTGTCGGATCTAGTTGTCAGTACGGTGAGCTAGATTTATGCTGGCTATAGCTTACGACCTACATCTGACAAGCTGATGTGCGATAGTTGAACAGCTGCTTTAAAACCTTCTGGTTCCCTAAATGGAGCTCCTGATCCCTGTTAAAAGATTGCCTCCGGTGCTATCTGTAGGGGTTTTGTTGAGAAATCATATGTTGCACCACTTACATTCATCTATGTCAGCAAAAAAGACAAAAGCGAGTGATATCTATAAGATATATGTGCAAAATTGTGTAAAATCTATATACTTTGTATTTATATATTTAATTCTATTTTGTGTAAATGTTCCGGGAAAACTAGATGTGGTGCAGTATGAGTTATCATATAACAGTCTTTATATGTATTGTTTTATAAAATGGCTTGACTAAAATAAACACTGTGATTGGCTGGTCAAGAACACATGACTGTGCCTCACAACGCACTTGAGGCGGTACAACAATACAATAATATTAAAATGTATTTAACTAATTTGCTACCAAGCGGATATTATTTGTTGTTTGAAAATTCTTTCCTTGAAGCACTTTAGAGAGGATTTTGTTGTTGTGCGGAGAATGTGACTTGAATTCATTTATTAATCCTAGGAATCTGCAATGTAAATGTATACAGTGCAAGGTCATTTCCTACAGTATTTGATGTCATAGTATTTGGTTAAATATAGAAATATTGTAGTGCCTTTGCTGGCAACGAGTTTGAAGCACAAGTTACTGGTAGTACAATTAAAGGCACACCGGTGAATTCCAGAGTCAACCAAAAGTGAAAACAAATAACACATATTAATGGCTGAGTATCAAATGTAACAACAACAGATGGATACATAAAAAAGATATGTTTATACAGCAATCCCTCGCTATACGAGCTACTAATATACGAGATTTCAATTATACGAGACACAGAAAATAATACTTGTTTTTCAATTAAACAAGCATATTTTTGCTCTTACGAGAAGGGAGCTTGCAAAGTGGCCAATCGTATTGCATCTGTACGTCACAGCATTCGCCACCACCGCCGTCCCAGCATGCGCTGTCAGCCTTCTTTGTCTTTGTACCATTCTCGTGTTGTTTCATGTGTGTAGCGGTTGTTAGTTGCTTCTGCTATCTCTTCTTTAATTATTAAGTGCTTTTTTTTTTTATTTCTGTTTTATATTTAATATTCTCTTTTAATTTTCTTTATCACAACTGTGCGTTATTTATTGTTAGCGTTTTTACAACTTCATTAATATTTACTATAACGTACGTTTTCTAACACTATGATAAGCGCATGAAAGAAAATTGTGTCAGCCCAGGTCTTTATTTGTGGGGGATTCATGCATAACACAAGAGATTGTTTATTTGTCATTTACTTAACAACTTTAGGCTAATTTCTTTAATAACTGATAAAGAATTTCAGTGATTTCATATTAAGATACCGTTCTGTCCTTTATTAAGGGGAATTTTGGATGTTGAAGAGGAAATTTTGGGGGTTCTGGAACCAATCGAAGATTATAACATGGGAACCAATGGGGATTTCATTTCTGTTGTATGAGATTTTGCCTAAGAAGCAGTTTTCAAGGAACGAATTACACTCATATAACAAGGGATTACTGTATTCCTTTTAATTGTAACGCTGAATAAAGCGCAAAATATATGTCTACTTGAGTTGACCAATGTATTGCCTGCCAGGATAAGGCACCCCTGTCTTGTAATAAAGAACTTTACAGTACTGTGAAATCACCCTGGATTTCATTAACCACCTATTTTCGGGGGTAACCATCAGAGGGATTCCACAGTGCTGTAATCATCTCTATTAAAATCCAGCTGCAGAACAAATGTCTTAGTTTACGTAGTAAGTCCTCATAACAATGCTGCACTTGCTGACGGCTAAATAAGATGACAATGCCACCGTCCGCAGTGCCAGAATTGTGCGTGAATGATTTGAGGACCGTCACAGAAACTTCAGGCAGCTTCCATGGCCACTACAATCCCAGGATCTCAATTAAGCATGTCTGGGATAGTGACAGGGTAGTGTTGCAGGCCCAGGTGGTATCAGCAGGAAAGGAGACTCAGAGGATAAGAAGCTGCAGTTTAAGCACGGCTGCGCATTTTTAATAAAGAGAATAAAGTGCAAACAAAAAGGCAAAAAACAAAAAACAATTCAGACTGTCCTCCACCAAACAAAGGGTTTCCTCCCCTTTTTATACCATGTGCATAGAGCCTAATTATCATCAATTATTGTGGCAGAGCAAAGCGCTGCCGTTTTTAAATTGGCAAGGATGGGGTTAATTTCCCTTACCTGCCTGGGTTTATTATGTTCAGGTGGCTGGGGTTGATTAGGTTAATTAATAATCAATCAGCACCCAGCCACCTGACATAAAAGGAGGCCTCTGCTTCTCATTTGGGAGGAGGGAGCTGAGGAAGCAGGTTGGTGTTTGTTGGTTTTGGTTTGGTAAATTTGAATCCAGTGAATGCATTGCTCAGCCTGGAAACCTTTATTTTGTACATTTTGCTTTTTGTCTTTGTTTTTGTGTTTCAATCTCTTCGTTTTGGCCCTTGTGCCTTTTTATTTTATTTTTATCTATTTATAAAAAAAATATATACTTTTATTATAAATAGATAAAAAAAAAACTAAAAAGGCACAAGGGCCAAAACAAAGGGATTGAAACACAAAAACAAAAAGCAAAATGTACAAAATAAAGGTTTCCAGGCTGGGCAATGCCTTCACTGGATTCAAATTTACCAAACCAAAACCAACAAACACCAACCTGCTTCCTCAGTTCCCTCCTCCCAAATGAGAAGCAGAGGTCTCCTTTTATGTCAGGTGGCTGGGCTCTGATTGATCGTTAATTAACCTAATCAACCCCAGCCACCTGAACATAATAAACCCAGGCAGGTAGGGGAAATTAACCCCATCCTTGCTAATTTAAAAAGGGCAGAGCTTTGCTCTGCCACAATTATTCAATTAGCTACAGCCACATTCTCACATGTATTTTGGCAGGGATAGTAAATTAACTAACCCCTTCTTTGCCAACCACCACAAAAACACCACAAAACAATATTATTTACAGGCAGGGCCCTGTCCTGCCACAGAAATGAACAGCTTTTTTTCACCCTAATTTTTTGCCTACCTCTCTGCACCAGTTACGTGAAATATTAATGAGTCAATGGATTAACATCCCTTGAGACACTTTTCAGCACCTAGTGGAGCCTGTGCTAAAGATGTGATCAGGGCAAACAGTGGCCAAACCCAATATTATATAAGCCATAAATGGATATTTAATTTGCACAATCAAAGGCGGAATTTTAGGATTATATAATTAAGTTGTCTTCTATAAATAAGCAGAGGATGATAAACTTCTCAGAACCACAAATTGCAGAACCGGTATGTGTTCTGTGAACAGACTTTATGCAATATCCATGTGTTGCAGTTCTGTCACTTTTAATTTATTCAGAAGACAAAATCATTTTGCAAATAATTTTGGATAATGACTTTCTTGTGAGTGAATTCAATATTTGTTTGCAATATAAAACCAGGATTCACAGCGTCATTTGACCATCATAAGTCTTAATTCAAGAAAACACTAAGAAAGCAGATCAATGCGATACCTTCTTCCTTAGCAAGAGTATGTGTTTGTGTTATTATTGCAGTTCTCTGATAGTGATGTTCAGTTTTCTTTCACTGCAGAAACTGCTACCAAAGCCAATTAGTGGAGTGCTAGGGTATCATGTGGCCACTGCAGTTGTTTTCATTGTTTTTCTCTGTGTCAGTGCCACCGCTATGAGCTCTCAGCAGTGTGATAGTGCATGAATAGGCTGGCCCTTGGGAGCCTTGCTGTCTGGGACAGTACCATTCGTTCTAGACAGGGAGATGAGGTTTTTTTTATCTTCCCTTAGTAAAAGGCGAATTTTCTAAATACACCCCGTAGATCAAAATCACTCTGCAAGAATTTGTATTCAGACTGCAAACACAAAATAACTTGTGGCATCCATCGTCGCAGACAGAGCCAGATGGCTGTTCAATAAAGCCTCTGCTCATCCACTATTTAGTTTTTGCTACAAATTATCATTTAAAATAAAAAATAAAGCCTGATTGTGTTACAAGCAAATACAATGCTTTTTTCTTTCAAAATGGCACTTAAGCTTGTATGTTTTATATATATATATATATATATATATATATATATATATATATATATATATATATATATACATTTGAAATATGTCTACTCGGTGTGTAACAATAAACTTGATTTATTTACCTCTTTAGCCGCAATAGGAAAGAGTATGAGACAAATGGAAATGGTTTGACCTTTCTACCTTCTCTTAATGCTTTATACGTGTAGAAGAACCTGAATTTAGAATCTGAAAGCCCACACCGTTTTTGTATTTAACTGACAGAATGTCTCTGTAAAAAGCAGATGTGATTAAACAAAAATAAAAACTCCTAGATATCAAGATTGATTTAGTTTGTCATTATTTCAATATACTGACAAAATGTATTGATTATGGGAAACAGTTTACCCCTCTGTTGCATGCAGGTGAAGTATACAGAAGCCCCTATAAAGACAAACATACAATACCATGTTGAAAATTAAAATAATGCAAGAACATTATAAACTATAGTGGCTGAGTACAGTGGGAAAAAAATGAATAGAAATGTGTTAAGGCGAGATAAATGATGTGGTGATCTCAAATGAGCATATTTTATTTTCCATGTCCTCAATAAGCCACCGTAATAAACTGATAAAAAATAAATCCACCTTACTTAGGGGTCGGTGACCTTGACTCTTCGAGTCTATTCCAGTGCAGGACTTTGTTTCAACTAGTTCCTCTAAGGGGACATTGCAATGGGATAGAAACAAGGGAGACCGCCTTGGTGAGAATCTGTGTGAACTGTGACCAAAGTGATTTGTTTAAACTAATTTAGTTAATGAATTCAGTCGATGTCAGGCCCTGTTCATGGTCACTAAGTGTGTATTCAGTGTTTTCATTATAGGCTAGAGCAAGCCGTTATTTACGCATCTTACAGAAGAGATTAATTCAATTTTGTTCAGTAACCCTCTCTCAAATTCGGCCTGTGGTCTGTCCACGGTTGGATTCAATGTACTGTGTTCATATTAGGTGAACTCTTTCCCAATAAGATTCATGGGAAGAAGATGCAAGCAGATGCGATCTTAACTGTTACCAGTTATCTGGGGGAGCATAAATCAGGTAAAACAAATATAATCAGACTTAGACTTTCCCCTTAAAAATTACAGTTATACTGCTGATAATAAATTAAACAATTAAGGAACTGGTTGTAACAAATGGAACAGCCTGGAAGAGTCAAGCCCAACAACCTGAGCAATTGAAATGTCGTAGATGTAATGCAGTGTAGTGTTGAGCTTGGTTAAAATGCCAAGCTTATTATTTAGTTTTGGTTAAGTAGGTTGGGTCCTATTGGAGCCTGCTAAGAGCTGCAAGTAAAGTAAAGAACAACAATTATCACGGTACTGGTCATATGTATAAAAGCATTAACCTGAATAAACATAAACAGAGCTACAGAAATGTGTAGTGGTGATAGTGATGTCCAAGTTAAATCAAGAGCAAACAAGCGTTTCTTAGCAACTCCACTTAGAGATTGTGAAATGCCACGTATTTAATACACAGAAGCCACGTAAATTTACACTGAAGGAAGAACTGTAAGTAATTATTTAAACGACATACCTACTGGTGATATGTTAAAGTTGTTGTCAAATAAATTCTTGCTTCATATCAAAGTCATAAATCCAATAGGAAATCATGTCCAAGTTTATACACTGCATTTCTATTATTGACATATTACATATTACAGCAGTGGTACTCCACACTGACAGCTCCTTCAATCCAGTCCAGCCCAGGATCTTGTTCCAGCCATGCCCTTAATTATTAAATTGAACAGTCCAGAGACTGAAAGAGCTGCAAGTGATTTTCACTGTATTAAAGGGAATAATTGCATTTCCAAAGGCCAGTAGATGTAATCCATCTGCATTGGACTAATACTGTCCATTTACATGTCTGTCTACATTTTTTTTTTACTTAAACTGTAGAGGATCAGACTGCCTGTATTAAGGATCATTCAAGTGACACTAAAAACGGGATACAATGTTGAAATAGCATTTACTGTATATAATTTGGGATTCACCTCTACTGAAGATTTCATTCAAACTCAATTTCTATAGTTCAGGATGACATATTTTAGATCTGTAATGCATTATGGCTTGTACTTTATCAAGCTTAAAATTTAATTGATTATTAAGCCACTGTGCCAACACTGAAAAAACTGTAACCTTGCATGAGTATTCAGACATTTCATTGAATTCTTCCAATAGAATTAATTTATTCCCACACTATATTGTTACTATGTTTTATATCATACAACCTACAAAAACGCTTTCTGATTGTATGCTTTATTGAGAAATCTTGTAATGACCTTGAGTCTACAGAAACAAAACCTTTATTTGTGATTGTATGCATGGGTGTGAGAGAAAGGCTTTCTTTTACAATTAAATAATTGGTGACAGGGGGCTCCCAAGTGGTGCATCCGGTAAAGGCGCTCCATGTGGAGTGCAGGATGCGCCGTTTAGCCTGCAGGTCACAGGTTCAAGTCCAGGCTATTTCACTGCCAATGATGAACAGGAACTCCCAGGGGACAACATACAATTGGCTGAGCGCCATCTGGGGGGGGCGGGGTGGCTTAGGTCAGCCTGGGTGTCCTCAGCTCAGCACGCACCAGTGAATGGCTGGGCACCTGCAGGCTTACCTGTAAGCTGCCCAGAGCTGCATTGTCCTCCAACACTGTATCTCTGGGTTGGCCACATGGCAGGCCTGCAGAGTGAAAAGTAGTGGTCAGCTGTCAGCACAAGTTTCAGAGGACAGCATGTGTTCGTCCTCACCACTCCCAAGTCAGCACAATTGGATATTTCAAACTGGGAGAAAAACGGGGTAAAATTAATTGCCAACTACTAAATTTAAACCAAAAAAAAAAACAATAGGTGACATATATGGGCAATGGGGTAAAAAAGAAAACCCTAAAACAAAACTACACTCAAGTACTGCATTAGCTTTTCCTTTCACCGCGGATGTGAAACTTCATCATAGAAATCCATTTAAAATGCTACCCTTCATAATTGCAAGACAGATATCCACCTAATTCTCTGAATGCTTTCAGCAATCCAAGGTCAAAGAAGTATTTAGTACAGAGTCTGTCTTATGAAATCATAAGTGAAGACAGTCATTTACACATGCAGGATAGTTAGGGTATGTCACTTGTACCTATATGATACAGTACATGGTTAGAACAAACATTTGAAACACCTGCCGTACACCTGATTTTAAATTGTTCTATAGTGCTATGTGAACATTGGATATCGAATCCTGTTAGATTTGTAGTCTTGTCCAGTGTGACAGAAACAGACTAGCAAAAGAGAAGTGCAATTTTATAACTTACAGAGCACATGCTATTGAATGACACTAGTGCTGAGAGACAAATTTAAACATGTACATGTCTCTGTTTAGTTTACTGATAATCTTTATGGAAAAGGTATTTACTTTGATAAGGTGTCATTACATGATATTTAATTAGCCATGTGTTTTTCCTAAAGCTACTCTACTAAGCATGTGTACAAATATGTTTTACTCATGTACATTTGTTTGTTACTGTTTAAGGTTTAGTCATGCAATTCCTAATGGTTTTATTTTTTGTATTAATATATATTTGTTACTTGAGATTGACGTAAGCATTGCCATTCTGTTTACTGCAGTTGGTTTGTAGGTTTACATGTTTGGCTTAGCTGCATCTCACAGTAGGTGATTCTTATTTTTTGCCTACTGTATATTGTACAGTTGTTTGGATCTGTGCCAATGTTAATATGATAATGACTCAGACCATATCTTTTTTATAGACCTCAATCAAAAAATGGGGCCCCTTATTGGTTTATCATGTCCATCTGACCTTTCGGATTGTATTTAGCTATAATCCTATAAACTCTTAATGTCATACACATATTTTTTAACTTTCAGGTGCTGTGCAATTATTAAGTGATTATGGGGACCCTGTTCATGTGTGTTTTTTTCAATGCCCTGGTATACAATTAAAAAAAAAATAATATATATATATATATATATATATAGAGAGAGAGAGAGAGAGAGAGAGAGAGAGAGAGAGAGAGAGAGAGAGAGAGAGAGAGAGAGAGAGAATAATAGATGGGCTTCAGTGAGTTACAGGAAAATAATTCCATCTAGGATTTCTTTAAGATTATTCTGTGTATACACTGTCACAGAAACCCGAGATGGAATTGTTTTCCTGTATTTACATATATCAGTTTGTTTTAACATATTCTCAGTTTGTTGATCATTAATGAACATTTCTGTAATGTGGTTGCTGAGTGATTGACCCATTCGACTCCTCGAGACCATCACTTTCAATTCAAACACAAAATGTCTCATTTTCAAAGTTCCGGTATATTTTCCTCTAGAGGAACTTGTTGACGTCACTACTGTGGTATTATGCCTTTTTTTTCGAATGGCTCAGGATGCAAATATAGCCTTCATCCATGTATATATACTATTTACTATTCTATTAAGATTCTATTAAACAGTAAAGTAGATCTAAGCCCTACCTCTTAGACAGCAAGGTTTATTACCCTTGAGTCCTAAAATAAAATACTGTTGAAAATGAATTGTTAATTTATTTCCGATCACCACACAATGTTAACTGTTTTTATAAAAAGAAAAAAAAAAGGAAAAGAAAAGACAGTGTTATAGGATATTATATTACACCTCCAGATTATTTATTAACTATTTCTTTAGACTTGAGGTGCATTCTATACAATCCAACAGGACAACCAACAATAACCAGGACACTAGGTAGCTGTAAAACATTCTAGGGTTGATAGATTTAAAACATAAGCAATAATGTTGCCTGTTACTTTAACTTTATGCTGTAGTTTGAGAACAATACCTGTCAACCTGATTACCATGCTCTTATAAGGAGGATTCTAATGAGGAGTGAGCCTGAGGATATGGAGTGTCTTTGGCATTAAGATAATGTACTCCTATCATCTTCCGGTAAACTTTTGCAATATAATTTTGTAGTTTCTTTGATTACATAATGTAAATACAAGATCTAAATTATGTTCATATAGGTTTGTTTTTTTCCTAAAATTCTAGGTGATGCAAAACTTTTGGCCATAGCTGTATATTTAACTGTTAGTACTGCACTGTATAGCTTTCATGTAAAGCTGCTACTATAAAATGTCAGGCTATATTATACAGTCGCAGTTTGTTGAGAAAGAATGAGAAAGTACAGAAAAAATAAAAAAGAAATGTAAAATGTCTTTTTTTTTTTTTTTTTTTTTTGATGCCAATTTTATTCATGTGATCAGTGGGTATTTTCACGGGCTGTTTTCTGGTGCAAAAGGTAAAAAAAAAAAAAAAAAAAAAAAAAAAGCACAAATATTTACCAGGTGTTTTTTTTTTTCTTCTGGCTTTAACTGAAATCAAGTAATTTTTCCTAGATTTCACCAAAAAATGTACATTTATACATAAATGTTAGCAAAAAATAGTTACAAGTTTTGAAATGTGTACTTTCAGATATAATTTATAAATATTGAAAACGCGTAAAACAAATTCAATATTTAAAATGAACATACCTATTGCTTCAGTCTTTAAATCTTTTTTTTTTTTTTTACATTTGGCGAGTCAACATTCGGTAAATTAAATCTGGGTTTCTAACAAATAAATCTGTGAATTTAAATATTTTTTCACCCAAAAGACAGAGCACAATCAGGTTAAATGACTTGCTCAGGGTCACATGATGAGTGAGGGAGCTAGGATTTGAACAGGGGACCTCTGCCTATAAGGTCCTGTTCTTTAACCACTGGACCACATTGCCTACAAGTAGAAGTTACAAATTGAACAGTTTGAGCAGATAGTTTGAGCCTCTGGTCATAACCAGGATATCTCTCATACAATAAGAGACACCCCTTATGTGAGACATCGTTTATTTCTTAGTGATTTGTTAGATTGCAAGCACTATATTGTACAACTACACAATATGTGACCAGAACAATTTAATCTGCATACAGTTGTCATGGCAACACAAAGCTGTGCTTTTTCTATTTATGGTAGGATGACAGGAAATATGTTTGAATGCATGTTAGAATGTTAATAGAGTAGGGAAAAACAGACAGATAAATACGTGTTTGTACTCAAATAATTAAATACAAATACACCTGCAAGGATCTATGTATATAGCTACCCAGGATATGACTTCACTACACTATATTTATACACTATCCTTAAATGAAAAGTAATCAATAAACATAACATTTTAATAATCAGCTAAATATCATATTTTATATGAACAGTCGATTCCTTAAATAGTGCAATATGCTCTAGACGGGCTCAGTTGCTTCCTTAATAGTGATTGCCTGCAGAAAGTGAGAAAAAGTGGTGAGAAAGACAGACACAGCTCTCAGACAAAAAAAAACATGCATTTCCTTTCCTCTTCTTTTATATTGTTCATTTTCTTTAGCCTTCTCGTTCTATCTGTGGCATTGAGTTGCATTCGGTTCTCTGTATTAACACTGTATTTTGCACCATTGTAAACAAAATGCCACCTTAACTTTCAATACATACTTACTGTACAGCTTCAGACTTCACAGAACTAAAAGTGAAAGCTGGTTACCACAGCAACAATTATACCACCTTCATAAAGCCAGTAATACTGATCAAATACTTTCAGCCTATACCACCACCTAATCAACAAAATCACTATCAAAAAAAAGGAAAGCAACTGTTACTTACCCTAAGGGCAACCTAGCAAGGAGAGAATGGGGAAATGGAAAAGAGTTATGATAGATTTGGGTTAGGGGTCCCCTCTGGGTCGTGGAGAACCTACTGGAGGAGGATGAGGCCAGCACAGATGGGACTCTAAGCTTGGGAAGTGAGCATCCCTTTCCTCCAGACCCGAAACCATACAAAGGTGGAGCAGAATAGTGGAGGGAGGAAGAGAGGTTGGAGGAAGCAAATAATGCCAGACAGAGACTAAGGGCATGACAGGGTATAAATAGAGAGATTAGCTGATATTATTGGATGGACAGAGAGGCTACAACAAAGGGTGTAATATACTAAGCTTTGTAACACAGAGGGGTTATTTATGTTATGTAGCTACAGCAGTTCAGTGTGATAAAGCACAGAACAAAATGTTAGATCAGGTTCTTTTATTCAGATATATATCTAAAATATGGCAAACGGTGTCACCAAGTAAAACACACAGAAGACAATTTGACATCACATTTCAAAGGAATAGCAACACATTGTTCAAAAGGACCACAAATCTTAAATTCACGAGCAAGTGGTCAATTACAGATTTTCCATTAGCAGGTCATCATAATTAAGATTTGTCAAAAAGGTCATTTTAATTACAAACTGCAATATGTAATATTTAAAATGTGCTTAGTGCATCTAGTAAGGGTACTGTTCCTTTTCTTAACCAGGCAATATAGAGGATAATAATAATAATAATAATAATAATAATAGACACCAACACTGACCATTGTAAAGTCAATACACATAACACATTGTTTATTGCAGAAAGGGATTCCATACTCAGCAAGAAAAGCATGCTGCTTTCAGACGAGTAGCACAGTAACAGCTGAGCAACTTATTCCCTTGTCCAATCCACACACCCAGCACTTCACCCACCACTCCCTTGCTCTATAAAGTGTCAATCCCTTTTTTCCTTGCAATGGGGTCCCTCCGTTCTGCAAGCTGAGTGAAGCATGATTGGTGGCAATTATGTTGTTTCTGGGGTCACTAAACTCTATGAACATATATTTATATCCTGTTGTAGTAAAGCAGACCCCCCAGGTCATTACACAGCTTCCCCCTTAAGGTCCCTCATCCCTGAGGAGTTCAACAAAGTCCCAAAAACAACAAGTGGTTCTGACCCAGGGCTCCCTACATCTGCAGACGGCGGTCTGTTGAGTCTAGGCTGAGGGGGACGCCCTGGTAAGGGAGGGCCAGGACTGAAGTAGGGTTGCACAGGGTCGGCAAGGGGGGGCAGGTGCTGCCGGGTCGGGCTGCACAGGGTCCTATCCCCGGTAGCAGGCAACCGATTACAATGAAACACCATCCTTCATCCTCTGGATGGTGACCAATCTCCCCTATATGCTCTAAGATCTGGCAAGGTCCTAGCCAGTGGCTGTCCAGCTAGGGGCAGTGGCCCGTCTTCCATTGGGGGCTGTAAACCCAGACCAGCTCTCTAGCTGTGAAGTGCCTCCCTGTGTCCTGTTATCATAATTCCTTTTCTGCTGGCAGACCGCAGCCTGCAGCTGATTTCTGGCAAAGCTGTGGGCCACTTCCAGGCAGTCCTGCAATAGCCTGGCATATTCTGGCGGAGGGGTCCAGTGGCCCGCTGAACACCATCTCGGCAGGGCTGTGGAATTCCCAGCCCAACATTACGAATGTGGGGGTGCAGGAGGTGGAGTCCTGTTAAGCTGGTTGTCCCAGTCATGTTGGTAAGTGGTGGTGGTGATGGTTGACTGGATGGCGAGCGTGCAGTTAAGCTGCTCAAAGAAGCCATCATTCTGCAGATGAAAGGGGGTTCACCAACATCTGGTTTAGATTTTCCATTAACAGATCATCATAATTAAAATAGAATAGAAGTTCCTCCCATGGTCACTGAGGAGCTCCTGGGGGACCCCAAATCGGCTGAAGAACCCCTCCAGCAGTGCTTCAGCTTCCTGATCGGGCATCACATAGGCTTCAGGCCACTTCGTAAAGTAGTCAAGGGCAACCAGTATGAATTCTTTCCCCTTGTTTAAGTGGGGGAATGGGCCTAAGATGTCAACCCCAACCCTCTCCATGGACCCGCCAACAGGAGACTGCTGGAGGGGGGCATATGACCGATCCGTGGGTTCTTTATGGGCAGTACAGCTGCCGCAATGGTGGCAATGGTCCCCAGTAGAACCCCTGTTGAACCAGGCACAGGGTTTTAGTGACCCAGAAGTGCCCAGTGCTGGGCCTTTAGCATGTCTTCTCACATTATCTAGGAGACCACAGCCTGCCACCTCACCTCCCCTGTAGCTGGCTCCTTCCATTTGGCATTACAGAAGCCCAGCGCGGATGTCCAGTCCAGCCCAATGCAACCATAGGCCCTTTGTCACTGGGGGCTGCGATGCCACTTCTTCCCAGAGGGGCCACCGCTGGTCCACCAGCCACTGTAGAATGGGAAGTTCAGGATCCTGTTCCTGCTGCCCCCTCCATTCGTTAGGTGCTGTTTTGATTTGTGTTTGTTTTTGTTCCTGTTTTGTTAATAAAAGTGTGCACCCACACTAAACTGCAGCTTTCTGCCTCTGAGTCTACTTCCTGCTAATTAATTTACCAGCCTGAGCCACAATGCTACCCTTTCCCAGACACTGTTCTGTGCTTACATGACTTGGAATAGATAATCCAATTGTACACTGTATACATTGATTTAATCTTTCAGAAAACCTAGAGCATTTGCACATATCTACTAGTGAGTAGGATGGGAACAGACAGGTTTCGGGTCAGTCTGCAGTAAAACAGGCATAAATTATCAGGTATTTTAGATTTAGTGAAACTGCACATTCTTATGGTGTATTCAACAGATTACTATCCTCTACATCTCTCTTGTTCTAATTTCCCAGCATGTGCAAACTGTCCACTCCTTGCAACAGCTCATCCTTTTCTTCATATTAGCTACTGTACCTTACATACGGTACTGTACATTCTCAATGCATTTTACTGAGCTAGAATTAAGTTGCTGCTCCAATGGTGTAGGCAATTATTGTGTGAACAGCTATACTTGTGATAAATACAATTACTTTATTTAAATGAATAATATAACTCTGTGCCAACTGATTGGTGACTGTAACAAGATATTCATTTATAATCCTTTTATTGATTTTTTGTTTTGGACAAATAAATACAATATACAACAGGAAAGTATCCCTTGGACTATATATTATTATTCTATTTTATAACCTGCCAAGCAAAACTTATAAAACATAATCATACTTTCCTTTCTCCTCATGTATTGCTGCTTTTTAGATCTTGTTTGGTTAATATATTTATGATAAGAAAATGAAGTTGCTAAACTGTAATATTTACAAAAAGTACTACTGTATTATTAGTCATGTGACCCAGCATTAGCCAATTTCGATGCGAGTGTCAAGCTAGCAAGGGTTTCATAAATACCGGAACATTTTCATCTACGGAGATACATTGAAATGGGAACAAAACTCTTGTTCTTCCAACTCCCATTGTTCTGTTTCTCATCTCTGTGTGTCCATAAATCACTAGAGCCGCTGTGTTTGTTTGTTTTGTTTTGTTTTCTGGCTGGAAATATGGATATAGTTGCTTTAATAATCATGTGTTGGGGAACTGATATCACATTTGCACATGTGCAGTTAGGGTGGCCAGATAGCAAGAGTGAAAAATTGGGACACTTGAGTAAAACATTGGGACACATTGGTGTTGGAAGGAAAGAAGCATTGTTTAAATGAACTACTGCAAGTGACGCAAACTACATATCTTTCTTCTGTAGATAGGCTTTTTTATTCCTTCTCCTTCCTGTGTGCATTGCACTTAGACAAAAACAAAAACGTAGATAAATGTAATTTTAAAAAAAAACTCCAAAGTGGTTAACTTTCTTGTTTACTGTTCAGATGACAAAGCTGTTCTAATCAGCCTATCGGTCTGCATTGATTTTTCTGTGACCTGCTGTACTCAATACACAATCAAAATAAGTTTTCTGCAAAGCATGTTTACATGACATTAATTATATTAGTTTTTGGAATACTACTGGAATATTCTAGGTGGTGTTTTCCGAAAGCTCACTTTCGTAATTGCTTTTCAGAAAACTATATATTCCAAAAAATACCAGCATGTTTATGTAAAATGCACCCCAGGTTAATAAAATCCTAGCAATGCCATTGGATCATGTTATACTAGGGTGAATACAAAGAATACTTAGGCTGACACATTGACAAGGTTAGGCTTGAAGGGTGGTAAGTTATCACTTCATCTGTAAGTCACTGAGGTCTGAAAGTGTTTGTATCTGAAGGAAATGGAAAATCATTTTTTTTCAGCAGCAGCATCAGAAACAACAGTTGTCCACCAAGAAATGTTTAACACCAACACCATCCCTCAGATGGGACATTTGTTTTACATCAGCTTTTTTCCTCCTCTGCCTCCTATACTGAGAGCCCTTACAAATTCCTCTTTGAAAAGAGGGAGTAGGATTTTATTAAGTCCTTCTTATACTATCCTGAAGGTGGGAGACTCAATCAAGCATGATCTGAACTTGAACCTCCTACATAAAGCACATTACCTTCCAAACTTAGGATCACTGAGGCTGCTAGAGAGGTTATTTCCATACATGAGAACTTGTTCCCCATGGCATCAATTGGATAGCTGATAGTAATTGACAGGACAGAGATTCAAGATTTCTGACAGAGCATCTACAATTTTCAGAGTGAGCAACATCAGCCCAGACATTTTGTAACTATGTTCTGACGCTCCATGGTTTTGAAAATGAAGTGCTGAGCATGGATTGGCTATAGAGTCATATACAATATACAACCGCCCATCAGCAACACACATTTTTCCATCAAAATGTCAAGGTTAGGACCAATCTCCAGAACCTGTTATGACTATTTATTTTTAATTGGATACTTATTATCAGCATAACGTAGGTCCTTACAATGATATTGTTCATATCAAACAGTTAATAAAAATATGAAATTATGTCACGCCATGTCTGACATTATAGTTCCAAATAAAGAAGTAAGTTATTCCTTGTTCTCAATCCTTCAAGTTGAAGTTTCCATTGGCTGAGCTCTATTTTCCATAAGGACATGGTGTCCTTCACACATATACTCCCTGCCAAAATTAGACCAGGTAAGAATTGAATTTGGTTCAATTTAATAATTAAGGACGAGGTTGAATCAAGAGTTGCGATTGGAAGGACCAAAATGCCCTGATATTTTTTGTTAATTTGTTTTCAGCGGTTTACACATTTGAATGTTCAGGTTTTAATGTGTTTGTAAAGTCTGGCTATTCGATTGCAGGCCTGTGAGGGATATGGTGTAGACTTCTTTGCTTTTAATTGTCTTTGAATTGTCAATCATCGCATTTTAACATATAGGCGTCTACTTAATTGATCTAAACAGCTGATCTATACTGCCACTGTTAGTATTGAAAATATCTGAAAATAGCAGCATGTGTGTATCTCGGCATTCTGTTTATGAAGGATTCTGTTTAAATGATTTAAATCATTTTTGATCTGCAACTATTTAGCTTATTTCCATATTTCTACATATACTACAACTGAGTGTATTAATAGTTAGATATTTTTCAATTCATATCTTTAAAAAAAAACGTACTCTTTGTGGGGAAAGGTACTAGGGTGCCACTTATTGAGGTCATGTAGTGTAGTACTATTGTACCAATAACCATGCATCATGTACACACCCATGTTTACTTCTGTGCTAGTTTTCCACCATGGGAAGTTTTTTGTTTTGTTTTTTTGATAAGAATGAAGCTTAAGGTATTTCCTGGCTATACAGAAATTATTAACATGATAAACATTTCTATTGCAGGGGTTAGTGCTAGTTATCAAACTAAGGATTATATTCAATGTAACGTATTTATTTTTCAGTCAATAATTTTTTGAACAAAGTCTAAATCAATTGACTTTTGAAAATGTGTGGATATTCCATTCGACACTGGAAATATATTTGTTTAGTTTGCTGCAAACTTGTGGCACATTAGCTGCAAGCTTGCCGCAAACTGTACACTTTTGTAAGGGTTGCTCTACTATTAGGAATTCAGGGGACGCTGATAGTTCAAATTAAAGCTGAACAAACACAAATTGAATTTTTTGTATCAATTAATTCTTGAAACAAAGATGAGTGCTAATTTGGAAGTACAGTCTCCCAGAGAGAGAGGATACAGGATGGTTGGGCAACACAGTAATCAATGTGTGAGAGAAGACAGAAAGGCCTAACTATTTTAGAGTTGCCCATGAAAAACTATAGTGTTTTCTATTAATGCCAAGTGTAACTAAACATTTACTTACAATTTAATGAAGTGATTTATTTTTATTTGACTCATTAACCACAGCCATTTCTCTGGTGAGCTCTGAAATGAAAGCTTGGTGAAGCCACTACTGGGGATTCCATGCAACAAGCTGGCTACCGATTCATTTCTGAAGGTGGTGTTGTTAGTCAGGATATTCTTGTTACGCATTGTCACGAAGATGGCCGAAGTGGATGACGTCAGAACCAGGAAATGATGAACACAACAACAGACAGGACGGATGAAATGAAATGATGAGGACGCTTGCTTGCGCTGGTTTATTGCAAAATAAAAGGGTTGAACAAACAGAAAAAGGACACAGCACTCTACGCCAAAATAAAAGAGACAAACAAAAACGGACTCACTTAACAAAACAGTGCACGGATAGACACACTGACAAACACGGTGAGTTTTGAATACCCAAGTATCATGCTCGTCCCACCAGCAAACAATAGCAATTGTTGTAAACGATTTCTCCTCCTCTCTCTCCCGTTCTCCACTCACTGAACACCCAACCCCAAGTGGGTGAAAACATGTTGCTTTTATGCAGCAGTACCAAGACTTGATTGCTAATCAATCATTCAATTGGAGTCTCGGTACAACTGCACGTGAATTAATAAAGTGCAATTCCCTGTGCTCACATATTATTACATTTTACTTGCACGTGAAGTGCTGTGCAATCCTTGTGCCTAAATTCAAATATACATTTTAAACACTTGTGTTACAGACCCGCTTATATCCCGTGTACAAATGACTATACACCAACATTTAACACACCACACGCAACACATAACAGAAAATACACACAGGGGTGGGCACTTCGTCACACGCATTTATCTTGGCAATCCATACTCACGTAACTAAAACCTAACATTGAGTGCTGGTGACTCACCACACATGTGGAGAATAGTTTGCACTACCTTGAGCCTATTCACTAACTGGTGCTTGAAGATGAGGTTGTTTTAATCAACAGGTTGTACCGCTGTAAGTCGAGCTGTTTTTTCACTGATTATTGAGTTTTTTCTTGTTGTTTTTTTGGAGAGAACCTGCATATCTGCTGGTAAAGCCAGACGGCTTAAAAGAGCCAATATCAATTGCCTTGTGATGATTATTCACAAACTATGAATTGAGAGCACAAGTAAATCCTTCCATGTAACTGGGGAGTATGCCTATAAGATAATATAATCACTGGGAAAGTAAAGCAAGTTTATAACCACACTTGTGACGGTTATCAATAAACCACTTCAGAAAGTAACAATCTCTTTCTTACTCTACCAGTAATGAAACAGTCACATGGAAAACTGCATTTGAATTACTTCGCTGTTAACCTTATAGTACAGTAGATCTGACTTGTTCCTCATTTAAATACAGAATCAGGTCTCCCGCTGCTTCTTATTAAAACCACAAGACACAAAACTGATTCAGCTCCTCCATTATTCCAGCAGTGAACCTGCTTTACATTCATACAATTCAAACAGCAGACAAATGCCATCCCCTCTCCTCGAATCCTAATGCTATTATACCAATATTAAAGCTGCTATAGAAAGAACAAATACATGAAACAGTTGTAAGCCTCTTTCTGAATGTTAAAACTGAAGACCCAACATTAGTGCTTCATAGAAGGAGACGATGCTTTTCATTTGTCTAAATTAGGTTTCAAATATACCACACAGGTAAAAACATTTCTGTCGTATATGGTAAGGGCATGGCTTTTCTAACATCCTTTATTTTACAACTACAAATGTGCAGGCAATTCAGACCAGTATTTCCTTCAAGAGAAACATGAAATTAGCTCTTAAAATTAAAGCACACTTAAAGAATACTATATTTTTTTTTTGCTTATCAATTTTTTCTTTCAATATTTTTTTCTCTCTACACTCTTTTTTAACCTTTAGATACCAGACATTTTTGTATACTCAGGGCCATTTATATATGACCCTCACATATATATTTCTTGAATTTTCTTTCTCATTATTGCTCAAGTTCGTTGTATAGAGTTCCATTTTTCGAATGTTTGATATAGATGTTGCGATTTAAGGGAAATTAGATTCAGTTTGGACTAGTTCTTTTGCCACTTTGCCACTGCTATACTCATGGACAAATTTTTTGCACGGCATTTCATTCTTCCTCAGAATGAATGGAATGACAGCACTTGCTTTATCCTTGCAGTGCAGGGCGGCATGCCCTCCAGCATTTGACAGATGAAAATAGGTGTTCCATTAAGTGAGCGAGCTGCTCATAGTGCGGTAGTGAAATAGGAGAGTCACTTCCAGTTGAAATGTGAACATCAAAATGTACAATTTCCTGCAACCTAGAAAGCACATTTGTATATTTAGATACCACAAAACATCTGTATAGTTGTAATTATGTCACACAAACTCTCACTTCCAAATACTGAAGAGCCTTCCTTGTTTCCTTAACCCTATACTAAGTTGCCCTGTCCTGGCCCATACTTGCTTTTGAAGTTAGCTATACTGTGTGGGCAAGAGGATTATGTTACAATTATTACATTATTATTATTAAAATGATGTGTCCCCCAAGGGATAAGAGAGAAATGTGACAGGTTAAGTCATTAGGAAATCTACACTGCCTGGCGCCAGCAAGGGTTTCAGCCTCACAAAAAACACAATCAAATATTTATTTTCTCCTTAAACTCTTTCAGTGTTTAATCTTCAGCACCCCCCCTTTTTACCTTGGACAAATCTGGCTGTATTCTTCTGAGCAGTACTGGAAGCCTGGTGCTGAGTGGTACTGTTCTGGAATATTATAGTTTTCTGCCACCATAAACCTAATTGCAGGGTTAGAGTATCCTGTGGCAAAGACAACAGTGGAATGCTGGCCCTTTCATACTCTTGCCCAACCAGAAATCAGGCTGCAATTTACTATGTGGTGAACTGCCTGAACGTGTAGTAAAATACAGCATGTTCACTAGTGGTAGTATATGCTAATAAGAGCTTTTAACATGTGGTATTTTTTCCAGCAAAAACTTTGATGAATAGGGCAGTTAACATGCAATAAAAAGGGAACTCTTTAGTGAATAAGGCCCTTAAAATGCTACAGTAGGAGAAAATAATGACCAGCTTGGTTTGTGGTGTGTTAGCTATGAATGTGGATAATGAACAAAGCACAAATTAAGCACAAATATGTGGTTTCAAGAGATATAAATCTTACATTGAGGGTTGCCACCTGTCTCTGTTTTTTACATATTTCTCCCTCACAGCAGCGTTTTCTCCAGAAACACCAGTGTTTTCTCTTTACTATTCCATGAGTCATCATCACAAGTGTTTACCTGCAGTATTCTCACATAATAATATTCTCACCAGCCAATAACCCATTCTCACCAGGTGATAATGGTAACAGAATTGTATACATAGTGCACACCTAATATGGCAATACACTACAACCATGATACATAGACAAGATCCAGTAATATTCCATCAATTCACTTATTTTTTATATTTTTTGTCACAGGATATTCTGGTTCTGTACTGAGTTGGTAATTCATAAGATTTTACTTGGAATCCTTACAGAAGTAAGTGGGGCAGTCAATTCCATTGTCATATAATAAACCACAATGCACAGAGCTCAGGACACATGAATGCTGGGCATGCAAATGCTTACCGTGCGGACACTGGTTGTGCAGACAGCTTGTAGACTGCCTGCTGAGGGCGACATGGCTGTTGCCTTTCCTCTATGGATGGCAGTTCTGCCCTCTTGGGCTTTTGGGACAGTAGCTCCTCCTTCTCTGAACAGTTTTGTTTTGGCTTTGAACAGTGTGACTACATACATGTTAAGAGTAGTTATGTACCACCACCCCCCCTCACCCCCACCACCACCACTGCAGTGAGTCCTCTCCACCCAATCTGCAAGGTAGGGAGTGGCAATTATTCATACAAAATGTAAACAAAACACAAGCAAGCATTACTTTCCTGGTACTCATTTGCATAATGTAGTTTAGTAAAATGAATTTCTCTAGTACTATATAAAGATAGATATAAAGACTTCTCATCATTCTCACCCTGTATTTTCCTACCGCAAATTTGAATTCTAATCAAAATAAGCTATACTGCTTTCATCAATGTTTAACAGGAACTGTACTGGGCTGTGGAGGCTTCCCTCCCAAAGCAATTTGGATTAATTTGTTAGTGAGAACAGGAAGGTAGTTGTTGGAGCAGGATTAGTTTCCTGTAAGCCATAAAGTGGAAGTAGCAAAATAATAAAGCATAAATATATTAGTCTCAGGGTCAGCTAATAGGAAGCATTCAATATCCTACACTGCATAAGGCATCATCCGTTCTATAAACAGAACAGTTTAAAGGGTACATAAGAACCTTTTTTCATTTATCGTGTCACATGTTCCCATGTGTTGCTACAAATTGCTTTATTTTTTTTATTTTAATTTTTTTTACATTTTGACCACTTTCTTAAACTTTTAAATTGCATTTCCTGCCTCAAGATGGCTTCCCATGTACCTGCATGGACCTCTCAGAACTACATTCCCATCATCCTCCTGCTCATATATGTAACTGAGATGGATTTACCAGAGTAAAAAAAGTGCCTCTTAATTTCTGTTCTGAATGCCCCTTTATCTAATCTCTATTTGTGACCACTGGTCCTTGTTTCTTTTTTTTCATGTTGAAAAAGTCCCTTAGGTCGACATTGTCAATACCTTTTAGAATTTTGAATGCTTGAATCAGATCGTCGCGTAGTCTTCTTTGTTCAGGACTGAATAGATTCATTTATTTTAGCCTGTCTTCATATGACATGCCTTTTAAACCTGGAATAATTCTGGTTGCTCTTCTTTGCACTCTTACAAGAGCATCAATATCCTTTTTGTAGCGAGGTGACCAGAACTGGATTGGAATCAGTGATTGGAAATCCTGGCCTGTGATTAGTTAAAACCTCATCACAGGAGGAAAAATAGATTGAACTATTGTCCTAACATCCTTACATCACTGGCCAATAGTCTCAGTCTGTCATGTGATTGGTTCACATCACTGTCAGTCACACCCCTTTTCAAATAAACGCCTTTCTCCCCTGCACTCTAAGTAAGAGGAAATGGCTGAAAATAGATTCTGCGAGTTAACAGAAAATGAATTAAAAAACAATCTATAAAACAAAGATGCTCCAAACACTAAACTGGTGATTCAAATGTCACTGTCATTTTTGACTTTCTGAAATTCAAACAACGTCAACTTGATGAAAACAAATATGATCAGCAGGATATAAACTGGATTATGCAAACCAGACAGAGACAGAGAAAAAACTTTGCTAACTATATGGTATGAACTTCAAAAACATTTTTTGTTATGTATTTATGTTATTTATTTATTTACTTATGCTGTATCAGCTATCTTTAAACAAACTATATAAAGTCATATTTACTATACAACCTTGCCTCACTTATTTTCTTGACTGATTCATATATTAAATGTGTACTGCAGACTCAGCCATAGTGGAAAATTAAATGCCTCCCAAAAAGACTATTGTTTCCTCCTATGATTTTGGGCATTATAGTCACTTGTCGATAACAATAGAGTTCCCTCGGGTCAACCATTTTCTACTATAAACCTCCTATTTTTATTTTTATTTTTTTTGTAAAAATGAGAAGGCTAAAAGGTGATGTTCTCATACAATATTAATTGTTTTTTTAGTTTTTTTTATGGTGGTCTTATGTTTTTAAGGGATAAAAACAGAATATATCTTTTATATTAATGAAAAATCTGAATTTATGATTTATAGGCGATTAAACACTCTTCAGGACAGAAACTTTGGTTTTAATTATAAAGTTCCTTAGTAGTAAGCTACTCTTTCCAACTCAAAAATGGAAAAACTATTTGTATCTTGTAGAGGACAGAATGTTTTTGTTTAGGAATGTGCTCAGGAAAGTCTGATCAAAATCAGGCTGTAAAAAATGCCTTCAAGCAATACCGTCTTTTTTTTTTACATAAGGGAGCTTCAAAAAGGTTGACAATGGTAAAAGTGTATGACAGTGTAGTAAAGCATGGCAAGAACATGGTAAAAGCTCCAAAATGTGTGATAAGCTGTGGCAAAGTGGTTAACAGTTTGCAGGTGATCAATAAACAGGCAGACAATTATAATCCTGGGGCAATGTTGTTTAAAGGTTTGTAATCCAATTGCCTGACAGCGTAACAACAGTAAATAATAAACAATGTTAACAGACAATACAGCAGTGTGTACATCTCTGTTTAAATCCACTGTTGTTTCCCTAATAATAAATAGCCCCGTTCTTATTCACCCACACGTAACACATAACACAAACACAAATACAAGTCCACAGTGAGTGCTCGAGTGCTCGTACTGAATATACAGTCCTTAATGAAATTAAGTGCAGTGATCTTGTCCGGGTTGGTGCTGGCCTTTGGTGACAGCTCCGGACTGTGTTAGCCTTCTACAATAACAAACAGTATTTTCAGACAAGACAAGACAAAACAATCAAAACGTTTACGATATATTTCATAACATTTGTCCTTCCGGGTCGTTCCACTATGGATTCGACTCCTCGATCTGAAAGTCGCATTTCCGTTCCTGAGAGCCCAGCTACCTCACTTCGACTTAGCCGCAAGAGAATGTCTCGGCTGCCTCTTTAACTTGCTGCACCAATAAAAAAAAGGAAATATCAGTCATTGATAATTCCTCGGCTTTTCAATACTCTGTACTCCAGGAACATTTCTTACAGTCTCACAAAACACCAGAGCCACTTATAATACAGGCTGGCAGTCTTACATCAAATATTGCTCCCTGTCACATTCATGCCTTACTTTCAAATCTTCGATCATAGAATTCATTACTTATTGCTTTTTAAAACACAATCTCTGCCTTTCCACAATACGCTGATTACTTGTCAGGACTTCAATTTCACTCTTCTTTGCTCAGAAGCATTATCCCTCCCCATTTCATCTTCCTCGGATACAAATGCTGCTCTGTGGGATTCAACAAACTGCTTCCAAACCATCATTCTCCAAGTTGCCTATCACAAAGGTAATCCATAATTAACACTCTACACTCAGGATGCTTTTCTCCATACAAAGTCTCGGCCTTCTGTGGATTCTTATGATGCGGTGAAATCATATGCCGGAGTCAGTCATTCAACCCATCCTCGGACCTCTGCATAGGAGATCTCCATCGCCAATCCCAGGTCACATATTCTTTACTTCGGCTTCCTCACGACAACTACTCCAGACATTCGTTCAGGATCGGAGCCATAACTTCTGCTGCTTCCAGGAACATTGTTCCACACCTAATCAAAGCTATGGGGAGATGGACTTCCGGTGCATATGAACTCTACATTCGAAAGAATGTCTCAGACTTATTATTTGCACAAAAAAAATGTTATGTGGCTAATTATGGACTATTGGTATCATTATTTTAGAACCAGAGAAAAGATAACCCTCTGCCATGGATTCCCTGCAGGGTGGTGGAGGCTTAGGTGACCTCATTCTTTTGGGGGAAGGTGGCCTGAGTGCTACTTGTCCTGTCAATGACATCTACATCCATCATAAATCCATATCATGCTTGTTAGCATTGGGCAGCATCTTAGCTCCTTGAACCAGGCAGGACCAAAAAAGCACTATTACAAACAAGATATCATTCTATTTTGCATCATATCGGACTGGGCTATTGGTCAAGTGCATAATTAATTTTACATATTATCAATGGACATTACCCACGTTCCTCAAAACAATTGGCAGCGGTCTTATTTATTTTGGGGGAAGGTGGCCCCAAGTGCCACTTGTCCTGCCCGCTGGCTGAGTCATTCTTAATCATTGTATTGCATTCATCTTAGCTTGGCCAACATAGGGGCAGCTATCAAGCTCCAATGGATAAGGCCATGGGACAAATTATAATGTGAATGTATTATGTATCTGTCAGCTGTCATGTTCATGTCAGGCATAACTGTTTGCCAATTGTTCATGTGGGCATCAGGCATATCTTTTGCAATCAATAAATTGTTATTTTCTACTACTAAGTGGACGTCCCCTTTCTTAATTTTAGGTTTCTGAAGCAGCTGTGGTTACAGGTTAATGATCCATGGGCAAAATGTTTACAAATAGACTTATGTTTGGCTGTTTTACAACCTGTGTGATAACGATGTATATTTTTATTTTACCTATTAAACTCAAATAGCTGCTGTTGTAAAATGCTCAGCTCCCATGAGGACCCAAGAGGTCTGTCCTAATGACAGATGGCCTCCCATAATCGTTGTCAGAGTGTTTATAAGGATTTGAATAAAATATTTTCCTTGTTACTTGCCTGAGGCATAAATCAACCAATGTCAAAATTTCTTTCTGGCAGTAAAAAAAAAAATTGTCCTGATTCTGATGAAAAGTGCTGGATGGCAGTTCTCTCTAGACTCCCTACTCCCCACTTGCAGATCCAGCTTTATTGAATTGTGTGCTGTTTTATTATTTACTTTCTTTGTTTTTAATGCCTAGTAAGTTGAGACCACCACACTCATGTCACTCCTGTCAGATTCAAGCCCAGGTATTCAGTGCTCCTCCTCCTTTTTTCTGGTTTCAACATGAGTACTGGTTCTATTGTCATTAACAGATTCACTGGTGTTGAACAGCAGAAAATTTAGTTTTCTCAAAGCCATATTCAAGATTACCTATTATTTAATTTAAAACAAAGTTGATGCTGCAGGCCCCCTTCAGCATAATGATGTCCTGCACATGAAATAAAAAGGAAGTAAGAAATATTTCACTGAACAGCGCATTGTTGGTCACAGAATTATCTGGGAGCATCTACACTTCGCATAGCATCCATTGTACAGAGAACAACACTGTGGGGCTAAACAGAAATTTTGCAACATGATAGTTGAAAAATCCAAAGTTTGGATTAAATTGAAGATCTGGGGTGAAATTGTGATTTAAAGTTAGGATTGGGTTAATGTGCAGATGCCCTTAAAAGTGTGGATGTTCCTGGAGCATTTGTTTCCGGACTAATTGACAACATGCAATGAAAGAGGCGCCCCCTATTTTATGCCAAGCACTCAAAGATGTATGTGGCTGACGAGACTCTGCATCAAATGTAGGAATGCATTGGTATACCATATGTTTAGCACTAGGGAATCTAAAATGTCACAGATGGGTAGCAAGAAGGAAACACTTAATCCAGCACTCATTCACGTAGGTCAAAAGTAAACTGCATAATCTCCCTTTTTTATGTGCTGAAGGCACAGGAGTTGCTATTGTCAACAGTAAATGCATCCAAGTTCAGGGCTAGTTATAGCATATGTTATGTTTACTTCAGACAACCATACATTCATGAGGTAGCATCCCTGTATTGGACTTTCAGCAATATGTCTGTGTTAGTATATGATTTAAACAAAAAAAAAAACATTATATAGTATTTGTATTGTACAAATTACATTTTTTTTTGTGAACAAAAATTATAGATTTTTCTGGAGGATTTAGGGGATGTACTCTTTGAAGAGTATTTTGAAAACCTCTTGTGTGAAAGCCACAATCTTTGTTGCTGTTATTTTGTCAAAGACTTCTCTATCTTCAGTGCATGCCATCTGGTCAGTGCAAATTGGTTAAGAAAAAAGGATGTTGTCCAGACTGTATACTTCTGAATTGTTTTTCTGGACAAAAAAAAAAACATATGTAGAACAGGGCTTTCCGCCTTCGGGTTGCTAATACAATCTTCTGCTAATAAAGAATAACCTTTACTTAGATGGTTAGCATGCTTTTTCTGGTGCCACCAGCAGACCACTGAATTTTAATATGTTCACTGATGCATACTAGTCAAAAAGCATAGACAGCACAGCCCACCAGCCCCTCCCAACCCCCAGTCCCCAGCCCCTCCACCACTGAATTCAAATTCAAGACCCTCCCAGATGGGAAATATTTTTAAGAAAAATAAAAAAACTGAAATATTTTGCTTGCATAAGTATTCAACCCCCACACATTAATATGTGGTAGAGCCACCTTTCACTGCAATAACAGCTTTAAGTCTTTTGGGGTAAGTATGTACCAGCTTTGCACACAGTGTCAGAGTGATTTTGGCCCATTCTTCTTGGTAGATTTGCTCCAGGTTGTTCAGGTTGGTTGGATGACGCTTGTGGACCGCAATTTTCAAATAGTGCCACAGATTCTCAATGGGATTGAGATCAAGACTTTGACTGGGCCACTGTAGGACATTCACCTTTTTTTGTTCTTGAGCCACTCCAATGTTGCTTTGGCCTTGTGCTTGGGATCATTGTCCTGCTGAAAGGTGAATTTCCTCCCAAGCTTCAGTTTTTTAGCAGACTGAAGCAGATTCTCTTGCAGTATTTTCCTATATTTTGCTCCATCCATTCTTCCTTCAATTGTAACAAGATGCCCAGTCCCTGTTGATGAGAAGCATCCCCACAGCATGATGCTGCCACCACCATATTTCACAGTAGGGATGGTGTGTCTTGAGGCATGGGCAGTGTTAGGTTTGCGCTACACATAGCGCTTTGAGTTTTGGCCTTGGTCTCATCTGACCACAAAACCTTTTCCCACATTGCAGCTGGGTCACTCTCATGCTTTCTGGCAAACTCCAGATGTGCTTTCAGATGGTACTTTTTGAGTAACGGCTTCTTTCTTGCCACCCTCCCATACGGGCCAGTGTTATGCAGAGCTCTTGATATGGTTGTCTTGTGCATCATTACTCCACTCCCAGCCACTGAACTCTGTACCTCCTTCAAAGTGATTGTTGGTCTCTCTGTGGCTTCTCTCACAAATCTCCTTCTTGTTTGAGCTCTGTGTTTTGAGGGACGGCCTTTTCTTGGCAGTGCCTGGGTGGTGTGATGCAGCTTCCACTTCCTGATAATTGATCCAACTGTGCTCACTGGGATATCCAAACACTTGGATATTGTTTTGTACCCTTTCCCTAATCTATGCATTTGTATTACTTTATCTCTTCTGTAGAATGGTCTTTGGTCTTCATTTTCCTTCAGATTCACAGCCTTACTAATGATTCTTCAACAGTGGGTTTTTTATCCAGAAATTGTGACAGCAACTTTAATGACAGCAACTTTAATTTAATTGAATACAGTCTGATTACTTTCAGCAATGTTCTGTCAGCATATCACAGTAACAACACAGGACGGTGCTCTCTTCTCAAACAAACAACGCCAAGAAGGAGGCTTTGAATAAACTTTAGACATGTAGACTACTAGATATTTTTAAATAAAAAAAAACTAACAGAAAAACTTTGAATGTTATTTTTTGTTAACATATCAATTTTCTAATACAATTCGACCCTCATAAGATTGCTTTATCATCTAGTAAGGCCCTTCTAGTTATGTTAGTCACCCTCACCTTTGGCTCGTGACATTTAATAGCATGAGGTAGGCCTTACCAGACGGTAAAGCCCTCTTCGGGTTTTATTGTTCATGTAATCATGAAACTACGAGGAAGCGCTGTGTTAGGATATAAAGTAGGCACATTGAAAAGCAGTGTTTTGCATCCTGTGGTGACCTAATATTGTAATTATGTTATTCAAATGTTTCTGAAAAACATACTCCACTTTGTCCACTTGTACTCTTAAAAACAGACAGACCTAATACAAACTATGTTTTGACTTATTATGTTCAGTTGAGCATTTCAGACTCTATGCATGTTGTAAATATGCATCTAGTAAACATAGTAAAAAAGCCACAAATTTAATTATGTTTTGGCCATCTACATTTAGGACCAAACAGTGGGTTCAGTTCTAATGTCAATGTAGAGATGCAGTAAACGTACTTATCTTGATTTGTGTGAGATAGGGGTTGTAATTCTTGTTAGTAGTGAACAGACACACTCTTCCCTGGGTGACAAATGAGATAAACAACTGTGGTAAGAAATAAAATGTACTACTAAATACTACTAAAATTGTTCTTGGCACTGAGTCAGGACTGTTGTGATGGGAAAGTTCATAGGTCAGTATTCCACTCAGAGTTGCCTATTTTAAAGCCTGAGAATGAGAATATGAGTATTTCAAAGGTAAATAAACAGAAAAATAAACTGGAAAAAAGTTACACCATTGCTGATATTAGTTTAAAAAAATAAATAAATAAATAAATTTTAAAAAAATCCATTGGACTGTATGTACTTTCAAGAGGATGTCTATGTATCTCAATACAAAAATAGCTGGTAAATAATTATATTTAAAAAATTCCCACAATATATCTCAACATTACTGTTTCCTGATTTATAAGGGCACACATGTAGTTTTTCACCTATGGGTCTTTTAAAGCAGGGATTATTCTGTAATTAAAACAGGTATTCTCAGGAACTAATGTTTTCTCTATTGACCATTTGGGCCTTCTCCGACCCATCCATGCCAGAGGAAAAATGATGGGACTTTTATCAATGGAACTTCCATTGTCACGTCTCTTCCTGTTCTTGATCCTAAAGCAAAGAAAAACAGTTGGGAGTAAGTAAAGCAATAAGCTCGCCATCTGGCTTTCTGACCCCTCCCATCTCCAGTGACTCACTTTTCAGGTAGCTACAGGGTATTATTTTAAACAGTGTTGACTGTTCCACAGCTAAATAGCTTCTACATGCAAACTAGGGTTTGGCATTGAAAGCAAACACCACACCTGGACAGTTGCAATGGAGGAATCAGCGGAGTCTGGATACAGTATATCTCTCTGTTACCCAATTCCTGTAAACAGCAACCTCACCCTTTAATGTTTTCCAAAGCAGTTTGGTAAAGACAGCAGAAATAAAAAAGAAAAAACATTCAGTATTGGGATCACTTTGATTAATGTACATGATACCTCATACACATTTGAATGTGTTATTTGAATAAGATGACTCACTGAGCCTTAGAGAAAAATTCAAAGTGTTTGCCTTACTGGCGTGACAATGTAATCTCTAAAGACAACCTTTGGTGGTCGCTGGTGGCTATGTAACAGTAGTTATACAACTACAGAAGGTTTTTGCACATTTTATGGGATAGCAGAGAAGAGATGGATTGTATTATGAAAAAAGAACAATGTGTGGGTCTGTGACAGAAAGACAATGATTCTAGGCGTTAAATCTCCCTCCCGACCTGTGAGGACGATAAGTAACGGGAAGAGAGTACCCTGGACTGTTTGGCCTGACACTTTATTCCTAGGGTTAAAAGGAAGTCGGTCATCTAGAAAGGAGGCGGAACTTTGGTGCACTAATTCAATGACCCGGAAAGGAAATGATGTGGCAGCCGCGGATTAGAGGAGTGGCTGCAATCGTTTACCAAAGGGTCATGTGTGACAGTACAAATAGGGGACAAAGCAATGTAATCTGTTCCTTCGTTTTGGTTAAGGCATTGAACCCAGAAGGACCCATATTATTGTATCGCAAGTATTTTGTTTGTTTGTCTAATTGTTATTTGTTGTTGTTAGATGGCTAACACGTTTCCAGAGCTGTCACCAGAGGCCAGCACATACCTGGAACATCACTACACTGGAGCACAACAAATTGTATATTCCCCACGAGCACTACTGCACTCACTGAGGACTGGCGATCGTGTATGTGTATTGTGTATGTGTGTCTTTGTGATTATGGTGTACTTGATTTGGGACTGCCCCGTGCATTGAGTATACAGAGCAGTACATATTGTTGTGTACTGCCTGTATTTCATTTATAATTTCTGTTGGTCAGTTTTGACCCATGGATTACAATTAAAAACCCATCACTTCATCAGAACCGTGTCATTTGTTGTTGTTTGGAGCACTGCATCACCTTTATACCTGTGCACTGCAAACCATTTTGCCACAGGATCACAATGATATTATCATACAATCATATATATCTCGACTTTTGGGGCGCTAATGAACAAGTGCTACAATGAAGCATCATTATTACAAAAGAGGTGATACAGTATATGACAGATTGTTTGCATGTATCTGTGCATGAATATGCAATTTACCAGGACATTTTTCTTTAAATAATGCATTCTATTTCCATTCTAACAACAAAAATACTTAAGTTTCTTAACCTTTATTCGTTTTCTTCCTTTAGATTGTTTAAGTGAAAAAATTTCCAAAGCAGTGGTATCAATAACAGAAAATGCATGTATCCTACCAGCTCCAGGGGCCTCTCAGTTTCATAAAGAATGCATGTTATGCATTTAAGCAGTTTTTAAATACAGTAAATACTGTTTGGCTTTTAACCGGCAATCTGGTTGTTTTTTTTGTATGCATATGAACAAACACAAGGTTAAGTTTTACTGACATAACTTTCCAAAACAGGAAATTTCTTTTCACAGGAAATAAATTGTTCCATTTTGGAATATGAAATGTACTGTAGTGTTTATAATGTACAGCACATAATGAATTTTAAAATGTTTTACTTTTAAATGTATAAGAGGAAAGGTTCTATATTTACATATATATATATATATATATATATTATTATTATATATATATATTATATATAACTTGTAAAAACTGACATTACGGTAGTAAGAGATATAATATCTGGTATGTTATTTTCTTCTCTTCCATCCTTTGAAAATAACATCAGAATATAATCTGAAAGTGTTCGTATAACATCCAAATGCTACTCGGTTCAAATCCCAGCTCAGCCACTGACTCACTGGGTAACCCTGAGCAAGTGACTTAACCTCCTTGTGTCTCGTATCTTGTAAAGCCCTTTGTGATGGTGGTCCGCTATGAAATTTTAAGATTATTACATTTCAAACCTCCACGGATGCTGTATATCTTTATCTTTATAATACAATTATGACCTCTGGAAACAGAGATGTCAAGCTGTATGGCAATCATTCATGTGTACTTACGTTGTATAATAATGTTGCAATCTGAAAGAAGGGGGAACTGCATGGGCATTATCTGAAACATGCAAACTCAAAAGCAAACAACATTAATGGCAGGTGGGTAGCCCATCTACCCACCTAATGCTGTAAATGAAGCAGACAGAATGATTGAGTGCCACACTCTTGCAGTGTACATGTGACCTGCCTCTGGACTGTACACAGCAGGTGGAGTTACACGTGGGCCTCCTGCATTTCAGCAGCAGAAATGTAATCCGTTTTAGGTGTCAGATTCCAGTTAGAGAAATGCAACAAGACGACTGCCTTACACCTCCTGTAGGTTTGCTGCAGCACAATCCTTTTCCTCAGGAAAGATTAGCATACGCTGGGCTAGATGTTTTGTGACAAACCCCATTACCACAGTTCATTTAACAAGTCTGCTTGACCAGAGGCTGATGGGAAATGATGCTCTGTCTCAGTGACTATGCAGCTAGGTCTTTGTTTTAGAAAAAATATCGGAACTTGCATTACAGAAATATGCTGCAAGTCATTATATCTGAAATCAGCCAGTACCAGATACATTTAAAAGAAAACATAAAAAAGAGGTACTTGAGGTTTTAAAGATGACATTGAAAACAAATCAGATTAAAAGATAAACCCATGGGAAGTGAGCAAGTTCTACGTTTCTAGTATTGACAAAATGGAACCGGTTTTCCATTTTTTTATTGAATGAACTTTATATATTATGGTTGTCGGCAAAAGAACAATCCCATTAGCCAATTAGCTATTTTCGCGTAAAGTCTTAAAAAGTTAAAAAAAAAAAAAAAAAGGTTAGTAATCCTAATTGGCTGCAAGGTACAAAATTAAACAATAACTGTTTACAATTAGACTGAACATAATGTCTAATTAATTCATGAATTAGTTAATTAATTAGTGAGTGGGATTAACTGGTTCAGCTGACATCTCTACAGACAAGATTATAATGGCTCAATATGTCATATGATATATTCTGTTCCTATCTCAGAAAAAAATACTACAATATTTACCTATTTAATACTGAGCTATGAATTACTATGAAGTTTCCAAAGCTAAATAGGGTTGACCTGCATGTCACACATCTATTGGGTCTGTATATGACCCAAAAGCTTAACCACAATAAGGTCTGAAAGAAAATCAGGAGGTATAAAAATGACATACAACTTAATGTCTTAAATAAGGTATTTTATTGCATATGGCTATCAATAATCAATACAGACTAAAGCAATATTTTACTACACCAGTTTAATTTATCATATTTTCTGGTAGCATCACAATTAACAATATATGAAGTATATACAATGGAAGACACAGCAAGATAAATTAGGCCTCTTGTCATATTTTTTGATATCAATAAACAATAGCTATACATACTTATAATGAAAACACTGTTTTAATTACTGTTAGGTTCATATAGCAACAAAAATAATATTTTTTTCCCATTTAAAGTTGGCAGAAAAAATGTACAAACTACAAATATTCATTTTTTTAAGGTTTAGCAAACTTTTTTTTTTTTTTTTTTTTTTTTGGTTCCACTCTGTAAACTAAATTTAAAAATGTAAATATTGCATATGCCGTTGGTGAAATGTACCTTAGTAGCAAGATTCTCTAGAATATTGATCAATTTTTAATTACAGTACGACTACAAACGCATTTATTTAGTGGGGAGTTTTTATACAGTGCACTGTACAGTGCCCATTCAAAAAGTTCCATACGTCTCCAGATAACTGAGCTGACAAATTCAGCAGGTACTATGTTTAGTGCTATTGTTAGAGATGTTGTTTTTTTACAAGAACAAATCTATACAATGTTTACTATTTCAATTCCCACCTTTCATTTAGTTTTGATCTGCACATTTACATTATGTACAGTATTAAATTCACTGTAAATAACTACAGACCAAACATCACTCGTCCAGCGCATTCCTGTGTTATTGTTTATGTTGCTGTTCCTTCAGTGGCTTGCACTGAAAAAGAAAACACTACATTCAAATGTGTCTTGTGTTAGAATCTACTTCTTAGAAATGTGAAGATGCAGGCAGCCACGGCCACCATCATTAGTCAAGATATGTCCGGCCCGGGTGCCCTGTATGAATGCAGAAATCAATCAGGGCTTGAGGAACGCACCTACTCAACCCATTTTCACAACCCATGCATACAGCATTTTTGTCATATGAGCGTGTATGGATTACAGTGAAGAAAAAAAACATATTAAGTGTATTAACAGTGCTTTCTGTATGATGGGAAAGAATGTTTAGAGAGTTTATAAATAATTTCATATTTAGCAACACATAGACTACACTTGTTTTAAATGTATGCAGTTATCCTGGTGAAAGCTGATTTTCTTTACTTGAAACACTGCATTAAATAAATAATAATAATAATAATAATAATAATAATAATAATAATAATAAATAATAATAATAATAATAATCTTTAAAACAACAATAATATTAATAATTACAATTACAACATTAAAACAAATTTGAAAACAATCATATTAATAGTTACAATAACAACATTAACAATAATGTTAACAATAATATTAATACAAAAAAAAGGTTGAGCATTCAACAGAAAACTGTTTTGTGATAGTGATACCACCAGGAAATGTTCATCTTAAATGGCAGAGGATTTTTTTTTCTTTCTTTCTTTTTAGATCCAACTGGACCTAAAAGTCAGTAAGGCTTTGGATTTGTCATGTGAGACATTCGGTTTTGAAAATAAATGAAGTCCTCTTATTAGTTTTGCAATATTACCTGGCTTTTATATCTTTGAGGTAGGGCTTCAAGATGTGATGTCTTCTTTTTTTTTTTTTTTTATATTCTTTTCAAGTTTATTTGCTGGCAAATTAAGGTCATCTGCCAAACATTCCAGGTTTTGTCGCAGGAACAGCTAAAAAAACAAATTTCTGGGAAAGCAAGACATTTTACGGTTTACTCTTGAAGGAAAGCAGCAAGTTGATGGTTCCTGATTTGATAAGTGAGGCTGAGAGCTCCTCAAGACTTGTGAATTCACTGCACAAACATACTGTAAGTGCCACCACTATCTTGACATACTGGTGGTGTCTGAAACAGTGACCCTTTAGCAGCTTGTGTTGTACTTCGAGCAGCTTCTTCAGCGTTGAACTGTATGTACAGCGTTCTTGCAGAGAAGAATCTTTTCTTAATCTAGAAAAGAAAAAGACAACAAATGAGTCTTGTGATAATAATTTACAATAAATTGTCATGCTTCCTTATTTAGCCCCAGTATTATTAAATCATTTAAAAACCACAAGAAATTTGTTTTTAATATTGCTCTTTAATGGCTCCATCTAATGATATATATTTCATAGAACTTAAATGTCAGGATTTTTTTTTAGGTTTTGTGTAGCAATTTCTAGTACAGCTTTGCAAACTGTCCTATTGTACATCAACAGAAAAAAAGCAATCTGTATGATTTCTTTAGTTTTGTACTTTATTTATTTCTGGTTTGAATACACTGTTCACGATTTATAGTCTTAATTGTAAAAACATAATTGTAAAAAAAAACCTAATAAAATGTAAAATCTCATATAAAAAAAGATTACCACTGTCCTTAAGCTACTGTAGGACCATATCTAAATAAAATCCATATGTCCTAGGTACTGTAAATGTATTAAACCTAAAATGAGCACAACCTCTTTCTGTTGGAGATTGCTCTCTATTAAAACACAAATGCTTTCAAATTCATAAGCTTGTATGTACAGTTGATAGTTAATGTTCCCTTTATTTTCTTCCCATGTTGCCTAACTCCATCTATTTCTTTTGTGCACAGAGATATGTTGTCAATAAACCATTTTACCAAATATTAGATGTACAAATGTTTCTCAAGCTCAATGCAGTATTGCCCCCACCCCCATACGCAAATGCAGTAAGACATTACAAAAACTATTGCTGTTTAATAAACAAACTGAAATTCCTTTTCTTCAAACTGATTTTACTGATATTTGAAAAATAACAATAATATATAGTTAGAGATGATACCAAAATCAAAATTTAAAAGGAGCTGACAAGAAACTTACAGAATCTACCACCTTGTGGAAGAGAAGAGGAAATCGATGATTAGCACATGCCACCTAGCCAAGCAACCACTCCACATTATACAGAGTTAGTGGTGAGGCAGCCAAAAAGCAAACAGCAGAATACATGCTGCTGGATATTGATCGTCACAGTGCTACTGCCAAAGACTCCCATCTGACGAGCCATCGCTCACCACTGTCACATTCCCATTAACAGTATGGAAAAATAGCTGACTGAATTGTTTGTACACTCTTTATGAACAGACTCGTTCACCTCCATTGTCACACACACTGCTTCATTTGCGGCACTGATAACTCACTCAACTACCAAAACTAGACAAAATAAATAAAGCTTTTACATCAACTAGAACAATCTTGGTCTCAAACGGTTCCTTTTCTGATCAATACAAAGAGGCCAACAACAGTTGATTTACCTTAATTTAAGCTAGTTATATTCATTAGACAGTGAAAATCTGTGCTGTGTTTACAAAGTAGTCTGTAAAAGTAAAACTGTCACTGGCACAGTATTGCATGAAAATAATTTACTCCCATGACATCCCATAAAAGCTTCATTTTTTCATTTTTATTTGTGGTAATTATTTAGTTGTGTCCCCGTTTTACTTGCTCTTACCAGACTTCTATACAATATATTTGAGAATTCACCATTGTGTAATGAATGGGTTTATTTTACAGGAATAAATGCTGTTGTTTATGGCTAAAACAAATGACTATTACCCAAACAAGTTTTAGGCTTAGTAATTTATAACACATAAGTAAGCTGCAATGTACAGTATCACTGATTAATAAGCCATTCTAGTATTTGAACAGCATACTGAGTGTACTATACATTAATACAATTCCTATATCACCATATTATACCACTGTCATTCACCTAGCTAAATTCTCAGTTCCATTCAGATTGAACTGCAAATCCCAATCTCATATCAATAAAGTCACTACTTCTTTTTCCGTCCAGGTCGGGTTAGTAGCGCAAGCAGCGGATGTGCTTTCGGCGATCAGCAGAGTGACTTTTTATATTACCTTTGCTGAACTAGTACAATACACTATAAATGAACAAGACAGCACACACAGTCAAAGCTGGTGGAATTACTTTGCTCTTTGCAGCTGACGCAGATGTGCAGCAGGCAGCATATCCATTTTAGGCAAGTACAAGAGCCAGGTTATTACCATATGCCACTTATGCTGTGTTATCTACAGTATCTGAACAAACAACATAAATCAGACCACGTCAATTTTTTTTTATTATTTTAAATAGACGTTTTAAATTAAATCTGAAGTATTTCAATATAGAAACTGTGCAAAAAGGCTGAAATTCATAGGAGAAAGATCCAGATTGTCTCCATCTAGGAGAAATCACAAGAAAGTATTCTTTTTTTCCTCCTTCAGGTTCAGATGAAAAACGATATTGTACTGGGGGCTTATTAAGTAGTGAGGTATTTGAAAGTAATTGTTAACATCTGCTGGTAGTAGATTTTTATAGTGACCATGTAACATAGCAAGAGAGTACTTTCAGATGCAGACCTAACTGAAATCTTAACAGTTGCTCTCTGTTCCCATAAAGGCATTGACAGATGACCACCGTTACTGTCTCTTGTCCTCTTTACATTCCCAACTCATTACAAAATGGACTGCTTTTTATCATTTTGCCCTTTCATATCCTGCTGTGAAAATACAACCCACCATTGTAACAGTATTCAAGGACAATGAAAGTAGCCCACTTTGGTCATAACGTTGCATTATCCACATTTACACTATGCTGTAAACTATTATTTAACATGCAACAGTACAATGCATTATTTGAGAAGGTTACTAGGAGTAGCTGATTCCAGACATCCAATTTTGTAATAATGTACTGAGCACATTTCTTGCAGGAAAAAAAAAAAGGAGATCTGATAAGATTTAATGAATCAGCCACCTGCAGCCAGGCTTTTCTTCAAAACATCAGCTGGAGCTCCTGTCTATCCACTTCTTAAAAGCAGTGCTTTAAAAGACTAGCCTGTTTGTTGTTTGATATATAAAACATTTTGCATCCTCTTCATTCCAATTATTATTTTTTTTTTTTTTAGAAGCAAACTCTGTGCCATAATAGTTGATATTAATAAATGCAAACTATTTACAGTCTGTCTCCTCGTTGCTTTAGCATATACTTCGGCAAGTCTGCAACATGTCAATGCAAACTAGTGATCTCAATTTGTTCAAGTGCAAAAACTCCATACTGTGAGACTGAATACATCACATAAGCAGCACTGAGAAATACTGTTCTGGCCTGGCACAGACACAATTTAATTGCCCTTTTTGTTCTGCAACATTTTATCATCTACAGTATATTTACTACCAAAAAGAAGAGCAAAAACAATAGCAAGGCTGTTGATGCGGCAGGCTTAGGAAATCCTCACAGCCAAAGGCAATTTGTACTTTTTTATTTTGTCCTAAGAAACACTGCAATCCAAATCAGTACTATAATATCACAGAGGTATAAGCTGGTTCTTTTGACACAACAGTTTAGAGTCACATAAATGCCAAGTTACAGCTCCTTATGTAATGTTTGTGAATGCAAGGTTACTTCTTTAAGCGCTTAGGTGGAGGTCTGTACAGGACAGAGGGCAAGGTAGGGTTTCGCTTACTACTGCAGAGGCAGTTTTCTTTGGATCAAGCCTGCAGCTCCTGATGTTGACTGTCAGCCGATGGGGAGTCTCCACTGTTTTGGCAGAGCGTGCTAGCCCTGTGACCCTTTCCCTATCTAAACAAAACAAACAGCTCAATAATGTCTAATCCCTGTATAAAGTAATCTGTCTTAGCTCTGTACTAAATGTAGGTGACATTTGGGATGTCTTTATCTTTAGCTGGAACATCCTGGCCTACTTTGTTTTCACACTGGTGTCATGGAAACATTGACACTGGAGCTAGCCCTTATAGAGGCCTCCTCAAAAGTACATCCTGAGCTAAAAAAAAAAAAAAAAAAAAATACAGCCTCCTGAAAACCACCAGAGCCACCTTGATTTTCAAATGTACTGCCATCGTAAAAAACGTAACATAAGATAAGGGCCTCTTTGTTCGGACAGAGTGTTTAAATTATCGTCTTCTAGTGCTCCTGTTCCCTGGCTAAGAGCAATTATTTGATCGTTTTTTGTTTTGGTAGTGAGGCAGATGGTCTGCAATCATTAGCCTATTGTCAGTGGCGATCCTGAAGTAGATAACAAGTGAGCACTGCTTAGAATGGCAGGTGCACAACCCTGGGGCTGCCATCTGCTGGGAAGGAACTACTTTCTGTTCTAAAATGCTTAAGATGCTTAAAAAATACATTAATACATCTTAGTTCATTTAAATTCTGCAGCATTAGCTTTAAAAAAAAAAAAAAAAACTTCAAGTACTCCACATGATGTGGGAGGGGTCAAAAAGGTGGTTCAATTGATTGACAGTGCTATCAGGCTGGGGAGGGGGTATTGTGCTAGTTCTATACATTTTTGAATGCTTGAAATTTGTGTGTGCAATGTTATGACTGCCAGTTTTTTTTTTTTTTTTAAACTCAAGTTGAGATGCAAAACTGGATAGATTTCGAATCTGAGAACACAAGTACCACCTAGTTAAAGAAAGGCTCTATTTAATAAATTACAAGTAGCAAACTATTTTCAGTGAGCAAAAACAAATAATTGAGATTCCACATGAAACAGTTATGTGTTAATGATTTGATAGTAAAATGTCTGCAATTACAGTTGCGGCACAAAGCCTAAGAAGTGGAATCTGGCTGAACAGGTAGGTACAGACTATTTACACTTAATAAACTATGTAGTATGTGAGAAACAAAAGCCTGGCATCACACGCCTCTGTTGTTTTCAAGCAAATTATAACTAAACAAATAACAACAACATACAAAAGTACCCTTTATATCTGGGGCTAATCCATTTTACCAACAATATTGTTGACTTGCAGAAAATCTTTTTTTGTGTGTGTGGTTTTGTGAAAATGTGAAATTGAGACAAAGTGTTTTGGTTATTTTGAAAACTACTAAAGTAATCTGAAGCAAAGCTCAACTTGAACACTTCCTCTGCCTTGGGTAACATTCTTGTGCTGATCCTGCCTGAACGGTTTACTTTAGAGACACAATACTCTGTGAAACTCGGCACAGCCACTATCTCATTTGTTCTTTCTTACTGGCATTTGTAAATCTCTTTTCATGATTTGAAAACCAGCTCTTATTTTACACTTATATTTGGAATGCTATGTTCTTTTGTTTAAGTTGAGAAATGTTAATGAGCAATTAAATAACATATTTCTTATTTCTCCATTTTAAACTTTCTCAACTTCAGTTGGCCATTGCTTGTTTGCCCCACTTGTGGCTCTTTAATAAAAGAACAAGGTTGTTATCTTAAACGTGTACTTGTAAAGAGAAAACAAAAAAAAAACAACCACTTCAAAACGTCAAAACCTAAAACATGTTAAAAAGTTAATAAAAAATGTAAAAGGCATCTGCGGTAAACACAACATCAAGTATGCCAAATATTAAAACAGAAGGAAAGGAGCCTTTTATATTAAACTTGCTTTCAGTATTTAAACAAAAAGGAAATATTAATAAATAAATTTTTAAAAAATACCCTAAAGCCAATTAGTATGAAAAACAAGAGAGCAGCTACCTGTCAAAGCAACCTTTGAACAGTCTACAATCCAGTCATGAACTGAGTAAACTGGTAAACAAACAACCCACTAAACAGGTCAGCTGCGTAACAAGTAGTACAGAACATAAAGCTAATCCATTAAGGACATCCAAAGCGTATTGATTTTCTTTCTGTAATTCCTCTTGGTATGCCTTTATTATTATAATGTATTTATTTTTGCCCCTATTAAGTGCATGCGAGTTACATTAAAAAGCTATCCTTACATTCAAGGATACAAATTGTAAGCACAAAAGTGCTGTGCAAGGCCTGCAATAGAGTTTCAGAGCTCACTGTTTAGCATGTTATAGTGCTTTAGGGGGCAATACAGTCTCAGCGGCTTTTGTGTTTTGTACCCGTGACGACTGCTGTTGTTCTGAAAAACAGGGATTCCATTTAAAAAAAAAAAAAAGGAGAAACTGAAAGAAAAACTACACCTTTCGCCCACTGGATATACTCAGCTCGCATTGATCATCCTGGCTAGACTGTGATACTGTGTTAGTCAGTGGATGCTGTATGATTTCGCTACAGTACTATACACATTATTTATTGTGGTGAAACAGCCATGCTTTGAAAAAAGCAGAAGCACTTCCTGCACTCAGATAGGCAGGTGATCCTCATAAGGATAGCTTGGGTTTTCCAAAATCTTTACCTGCACTAACCAGTGTTAGGACAGCAGTGCCAGGATCAGCCTGCTGCCACAGCATCTGCCTTGCCAAAACCAGTACTGAATGTTCAGAGCCAGACTGAACAATACAGCTATTTCAAGTGCGATTTTAAGTTTCTGAAATTTGCAGTACAATTATACCACGATATGCAAGAATATTGGGTATGCACGACCCTCTTTCTATCCCTGAGTTACAGTCCAAATCAAATATTTAACAATGTTGGTTCTTGTTGGACAATGACCTACGGTATTTGTTTATAAAGTGAAGACCAGAGAAAGTCTTGATGCCCACATTCTTGCTGCATATCCCACCAATTGACCAAAAGTCAAAGCAGTTATATGTACCACATTAACACCGCTTTTGGTAATAAGCCCTAGGATCACAAACCACGTGCAATAGCTAACACTGTAATGCAGAGACACATATACAGGAACACGACTGGGTAGGTTTCTTGCATTGCAGTTACCTATTGCACATGTTTTGAGGAGAGTAAAGCTGAGCTCTTATCTTGTCAAAACAGCCAGAGGTTACTGTTCTAATCAAATACAAATGAAAGTGCACCCGCCTACAAAACGCAATCGATTTGAAGTGCGTGTTTATTCCACTACATTCCAATGTCGACTTTAAACAGAAGCTTCCTCCAATTCAATTAATCTGTTTTTCAATTTTCTTTTTAGCTTTCTCGTCATTACTAATTATATAACAACGTACACATTAAGTAGACTGATTTCCTATGCTAAAACTAAGAAATGGTATGCTCATTGACACCCAACCAGTGCGGTTTGTGTGGCTCCTCTGACCTTTCTAGACAATCAACAGCTTTAGCAACAGTCGTTGTCATGCTCACTTGCTGAGCAACAACAACGCACTGAACACACACACACACACACACACACACACATTTTAAAGCATAATAGAAAAAACGTGTTTACGTGACGATAATACAGTCCACAGAAGGGTCAGTTTAGAAATTATTGTTTCTACTTTAGACATTGATTAACTATTATCGGTGTTTAAATATATAATTAGAAATACAGTAATAAAGTAGCGCCGCGCTCTTTCAAACCTTATTTGCAGTTGCTGTTCTACCCCGCTAATTTGCAAAACACTACAAACTCAGTAACATTCTGTAAACAAATTATTTACGAGCACTATACCACAGAACGTATAATTGCTAGCTATACCAAAAGCCTATCGCAACAAAATTTAGCATGCGACCTGTATAATGCAGACGTGCCCTCAACCAGTTATTAAATGTTGTTACAGTACATTAACCGCCGCCCCTCACCCCCTACATGAAAAGGTTATTATTATTATTATTATTATTATTATTATTATTATTATAAGGTTCTAACATCTCCGCGGCATACAGTAAATAGTTAAATATCGCCACTGTAAACGGTAAGAAGCAATATATGTAATTAACAAATTTGTAAGAAAATCTAGTTAGCTAATTAAAGATAAAAAGATTGTAGTTAATCACTTTGGACAGTTACAAGTAATTAGAAAAGTCTTTGTCCTTTTCCCTTAAATAATATTTTTTATTTTATTATTTTAAATAAATAAATAAATACAAATATATTTAAACAATTCACAAGTCACTTGCTACACACACACACACACAAAACAAAATCCCACCACTACAAAATTATTCCCAGTGTCCACTCAATTAATTTTTAAAACAGAAGACCTGCGTTTAGTTTTATTTGTGTGCTTCAGTTGTTTATTAATCTGCATACACCAGCGCTTGGAAACTGGCTTCCCTTTCAAATAAGAAAAATACTAATAAAACCATGGATTTACTGGTTTTGGGAGCAGTAACCCATCCCTCCCTAACTGCACACACACACACTTTAACCTATGTGAATGGGTTCACAAACGTCCGTCTATTTTGCAGTTGCCAAAATGATTTAGAAATACTTTAAAATGGGTTATTGACTTTAAATAATATATAAAAGTATATAATCCACAGTCTGACACAACAATGATATGTAAGAAAAACACGAATACTAACCTTGAATAGCAGCAGTTGTTTCTTTTAAAAAGCCTATACTGGCGTAAAGGCTGGAATCTATTCCATTCGTACCGCCTTTTAAGTAATTGGCTGTCTTAAATCTTACAATGTTTTCGCAGTTTCCCAAGCTGTCATCGATCAGATCTAAGGCAATGTAATTCAGTCCGTTTTGAAAACCTGCAGATGTCTCACGACACATGGGACTACCGCACTCTTCTTCAGACCCCTCACTTTTCCTGAGAGAAACATTTTCTACAGAGGCAGAGCTGTGTCTCTTGGGATCATGTGCAAAGGAAGGAAAGACAGGCGTTACAGTAGTGGTGGAGGAAAACGTTTCAGAACTGTGGCGTCTTCGCCCCTGGGGGTCGGCACGGATCACCTTAGCCCCTCTGTCAGGGTCCAGTGAGGGGCCAGGCAGCATGAAAGCCTCAACTCCTGACATCTGATCTGTCAAGGTTATTCTGTTTACCACATTTGTGGGGCTTGTAGTTTGTGCACTTTCTGTTTTTTGTGAAATAGGCTGTGGAGGTGTATTTGCCATCCCAAATGTCATTTCTGTGTAATCATCTTTTACTGGACTAGAGAGGCACACAGGCACAGTCTGCGCTTTGAGGTACTCATCATCAGGCTGGCTTCTGCAAGCATGTAAGGCAGACATTAAACTCAACGAAACTACAGGGGCATCCCCAGACTTTGGGGACTGTGAACTCAGGTCAATGTTCATGTAATCTGATAAAGGAGATATCCTGTGCCCATTTGTTGAGCCCAATGAAGATGCCAGACTATCTGTAGACAAAGGAGGCGAGTACCTTGTAGTTTCGCTGAAGTCTATTTTTATATACTCCCCTGGACTTTTGGGCTCAGGTGGCAAGGGGTGCTCATTCATACTTGGCAACGTCTTCAAAGTATCCAAAAACAACCTGGTTGGCCTGATGTTTCGCCCCCTATGGACCAAATGTTGTCTTACTGGTGAGGGAGCCAGGTGGTTTGCTACAGCCAAGTTGGTCGATGTGGTACAGTAATTTGACTCCTCAACAATCATTTGATTCTTCAAGTTCATCATTACATACTGTTCGGTGTCTCCATTTTTTTGTACCTGTGACTTGTATGATCGAGGCAATGAATTAAATGTGGAAGAAGGTTTTGGGTGTTCGCTGTTATGGGAGCTCAGAAAGTAATCAGGGGGCGTAAGCGAGACGCAGTGGTCAACAGGGGACATGTTCATGTAGTCGCCGTTTGTAAGCTTACCATCAGAGCTCTCAACCGATAACTTGGAGCTGCACCACATTCTCATATAACCGTTGTCATCAAGAGAGCAGCTGCTGGGAGAATTGGTTGTGTGGCAGTTCCCATTCACTTGGGGGTGACATCTTGGGTTGATGATTTGTTTAGGGGCTGAGATGCTAGTGGGACTCATTGGCATGTAGTCTTCCTTCCTGCTGGAATTAGCTGTCACTCCAGGTGTCATCGGCATGTAGCCATCATCACCCAAGTTGCTGCTTGAGCATTTGTGTGACCCAATTTCAACGTCACCATAATCTTCTGGATATGGATTGTAAGTAACCTTCGGTGATGCTGTACATGAATGGAGGCCAGAGTTGCTGCTGGCGTTTGTCGCTCTCATCAACGTGTACTCATCCAGCGATGCCGAGGAGACAGTGGATGCTGCTCTCTGTTGTGGTGGTGTTGTCAGCGAATAGGTCCTCTTTCTGTATGCTTTATCTAAATCCAGTAACTCTTCTCTTGATGCCGGACTATAACCGGCAGGCCTGCCCATTGTCATGTAGTTATACAAGTCACTGTTCTCACGGTATGGTGGCGTGTCATCAATAGACTCAGGTGTGTTGCTTCTGATGCCCAGATACTGCCTAACATCCCCTGGACTTGAGCCACACTCATCACAGGATATGAAGCCACCGTCACTTGGTGACCCCGAAACAGAGGCACTCCCACTAGACGGCCGTTGAATAGTGTCTAATGCTGAGCCATGCCCACTGCTTGATGACAAGCTCACAGGGCTTGTAGCTGAAGGCGGTGACTGAAAAACCGGCATAGACATCGATTTGCTATGGTGCAATGGATTAGTATTGAAAACTCTTGAGGGTCTAGTGGTGACAGTATTGGAACGACTCAGATGTGTCCTTACCGTGCTTGGACTGATCGGGCTCCCAGTCACGGACACTGGTCTGGACATCGTTCCATCCCCTTCACTTGCTGTCCGGATACGACAAGAGGACAATTTATTGGCAGGTGAAGTAGCTGCCATGCTGTCAGTCCTTGACCGCCGGGTTAGTCCAGTCTGACTGGGTGGCAAGTTATTTAAATGCCGCCTGTTAGGCACTGAAATGGGGTTGGTACCTGAAGACTGGCTTTTACTCCTGGGTCTGAATTCTGATAACTCTTTCATTGCTTTCATCGCTTCCAATATGGTCTCGTGTATATTCTGAGCCACTACTGAGTCATCTGCTTGCATCCAGAGCTCCCCTGGACCTGTAGAAGCAGACCTGCCCACTTCAATGAAGAAAAAATTGTCTGAGTGCCCACATCTTCTAATATTCATAAGCTGTAAACTGACAGAGGGTACCTCAGAGTTCAATTTGACAAAACCAATGGTCCTGCTTGAAAGGCACAGCCTGTAAACGCCGGTTAAATTCTTGCTCTGTCCCAGTCCTTTGGATTTCAGATTAACCTGCCAGACCTCCTTGTAAACTGCGTTAGCTGGAGTAATCAGCCCGTAGTTTGTCTCTTCAATCCCCACCAGGGACGAGGCTGAGGTGGAAGCAGACCCGTCGTACACTTTCCCCTCATTCAGTAAATCAGTTAAAGCTAAATACCAGCTTTCCTGCTCGTGCTCGTTTTCAGCAGCCACAGCAAAGTACTCGTCCTTGGCGTAAAGGGCGATCAGGTGTTTGTGTTTGGCGTCTGCTCTCTTGTTGATATTCAGGCAGGAGTCCAGAGTTATGACCCTTTTAGCAGCAGACTTGTTTTTCCATTTCTTTTCGTTCTCGTAGTACTCCAGTCTCGCAGGCAAGCCTTCGCTCTGTTCTTTCAAAATAAAGAACCTCTTGTGCCCGTGTTTCTGCTTCTTCAGGTATCCACATTTCTTAATAGTATTATTATTAATATTAACATTAGAAAATAGGTGCCCTCCAGTCGTTGGCGGACTCGCCATCCTCTTCTCCTAAACGCTCACTTTTTAACTTTCTGTGTGTTCTTTTTTGTATGTGGAAAAAAAGCTCGCTTTACCTTGTTGTTCTATTTCTTTCCAGTCGCAGGGGTATCCATTCGGTACCCGTAACAGTTTAACAGTAAATAACGCATATCACTGACTGACTGAACTGAAGAGCAAAACAACATGTGACGTTCTACACATCCAGCTTTAGTTTAAAAAAAAAAATACAAGGCGGTGCAACCTTGAGAGGGGCGTACCTGTCCATCCTCCTATCTGGTCAGCTCATTGGTTCAATTAAGTGATTGAAAGTATTGGCAACCCGTTAAACTACACCCCCTTTTATTGGGTATTACCACGCCTCCTTTTACACAGGCAAAGGTGCTGCAGGGCTGACACACTTTGTCATTAATCAGTTTTTTTTGTTGTTTTTTTTTTCCTGTTGTTGCGTATGTCTTTTTATCTCCTGCTTCAAGCAAAAGACCCGTTTCTTAACAAACAATATTTTTGTGGAAACATTTATGCGCATTATAACACTGCTGATAAAAACAAATAATATCTAAATGCACTCCGTTTATTCGTCGATGATGATGTGTGACTGTGTGTGCGCGCATATCAAGAATGAAGTGTAAGTCGTTAGCTTACAATATGTCTTTTAAAAGCAAAGTTGAAAAATATTTGGAAAGTGGAGCTGCACTAGATGGATGTAGCCTACATTAAAACCTGACTGCGCCAGCACTGCATTCCGATTTGCTTTTCCCGTCCTTGGTAAACAACTGTCCTGCAGCGGCACTTTTTATAACCCTTTTAACAGAAACAGTGTCATAGCTATTACTGTGTATGATGTGTCGATGAAGGTTTTTTTTTGTTTGTTTGCTTGTTTGTTTTTAAGAACGGTGTTTAAATATTCGTCTAGATAAATGGCATGAAAGAAGAACACTGCGGTAATGACACAGCTTTGGAGAAAAATAATTGTGTACTTTTGTTTTGCAAGGTTGTTTACTCCAGTTGCAAAGCAAAAAAAAAAAAAAAAAAAAAGGTTTAGGATTTCTATTTACATCGGCAGTAGAGGCGGTAGTCCCATAATCTTCCAACAAACAACATCAACGTGTAATCACCGCTCAGCTCCACACGCATTCAAAACAACAACAATGTTGCTGTATGTGCCTTAAAATAATGTGCTTGTTCGTATTAATCGTTTTTGTAGCCCTTAATGCTTTGCTGGTATTTCACCTGATTTGTGCACATTTATCTACAAAACTTACCGTAACCCACTTCACAGACATATATGCACTTCAATAAATCATTGTATTTCTAGGTGTCAAATACAGAAGAGGATTGAAACAGTATGTAAACATTTAGACCACCTTTGTCAAAAACGAGGTATACTTTCTATTTGTCAAGTATTTGCATGGAGCGGTTAGGCAAACAATTTCCTCTTCAGCGTTTGTAAAAGGTCACTGATGTTTGAATGGCATATTCCGTAGCATTTACTAAGTGTAAAATTGCAAATAGAACAGGTTGTCTGTGTATAGAAAATGGTACATTACATAATGTTGTAGCCCATATGACTGTCTATATTTTTTGCGCGTAGGAAAATGGAACACCGCCTCTAGCGTTTCCGAGACTTTGCATGAAATGCGTAGCTTTAAAATAATGTGTAAAGCATTACTAATAGCAGAACACGAATAGAGATCTGATCAGATATTTATACATCTTCTTTTTTCACATTAATATGAATGTTACCAAATCCGATACTTCGTATTTACTTAACTCGGTTTATACAATGTAACTACAAAGTTCCCTTTTATTTATTTTTTAACATGTAAAACTGGTGGTATACGGTGTATCATTTTTAGTTACATTAACACGAAGTGAATCATTATTATATCACATTGAAATATAACTGTATAAAGAATTGGTTATGTTATTGGTTTTGGAATGACACAAGCAGCAACAACACCCAGCAAAACCTGACTATTCAAATTTAAAAGCTCACTGTTGTGTACACGGATAAGATATGAATGCTGCGTGATAATTCTTGCTTAGTCTTGTTTCATAACATTATATAAGAACCTCACTGCTGCCACCAGCTGGTAGCATTTAATCGTTTTCAGAATGATGCTGCTCTCCAGCTTCTAACCCGATTACTTATCAACGCAAAGCAGCGAGTGGGATGTAACGCAGAGCTTCATCCGGGTGTCCTTAACGTATGACGCACTCCTACACAATAACAAAAGGTAGAGGTTGTTTAATGCAGAGTAATATGTCATTCATGCCTTATACTAGTAAACAACCTGCAGTCAGTTACTGTAGCCAATATAAACGAATCAACCAAGTGTTTTAAATCGTTGAATGCGCACAAACACGTAACCCTTTAATGTAAAACAATCAACGAGTTATCTTTTTAATATGTTTTATATTTGACAAACAATGTGTTTCTGAATTCTGCATTCCTCTTTTTCCATGTGAGCAAACTGAAGGAGACTGAATTGCCAGGAAGGATTTAGGGAACTATTTTGAATTTAAAACCTTTTGGCCTCAAACAAACCCTTTAATCGTTAAACATTGCTGAGCTTATGTTGCGTGTTTACCAAAATGAGCGACTATACTTATTACTGAATGTTAACAGGGTGGATTGTTGAAGTGAATTCTCAACCCAGTAAGATTGTTGCGCAACCTTGTTAAATAACTGGTAAAGTCACAATTGCCTGGGTTAGAGAATACTATGTGTACCTCGGTCATATTTGGCATGTGAAAAATCTGAATTTCTATGAAGCTGCTTACTTTGCTTTAGGAGTGGTGGGTCTCTTACATATGTCACTTTGGGTAACAAGGTTGTGTGAGCTTCTTTCATCTATCTGCAATGTTAATGTTTTAACAAGTTAAGCAACAACAGTATGTCTAAAGAAAAAGGCCAGAGCTTTTACTCCAAAATGCTATTATTATTATTATTATTATTATTATTATTATTATTATTAGAGATAGAAAATACACCCAATAAAATGTCCAAACCAGAAATAAACAACTCTGACTTTTAATTTAAGGTCATGTGAGTAGTGTAAAGATGTTTTATTATTAGTTTAAGAAATGTAAATTGTGTTTTTTTTTTGTTTTTTTTTCCTTTCAGATAAACATTGTGATAATGACAATTTGGAGTAAATAGCTTTGAGTATTCAACCCCCAAATATAGTGATAAACATACACAGATATGAAAGAACCATAACACATTCAGTGACAAATGTTCTCACTAAAAGTCTTTTTCAATGTCTACCTAGAACATACAAATATGGAATATGAGCATGGAATTTAAATGACAGTATAATGGTGTATATACTGCACATAAGCACCACTGTTCTTATTACCCGTGTTTATTAAAATGCAACTGAACTTTAATAAGTGGCTAGTTGCATATCAGTAAAATACTTGTTTATGCCACACAAAATAAAAAGTTTGATCTCTCTTTATTTTTTATCTAAAGTTTTTTTTTTTTTTTTTTTTAAAAAGAAGCCAGATACACTACTGGTATTGTAGAAAGTTACCTGAAAAAAAAAAAAAAAAAAAGGTTTAACAGACTTCCAAAATAGTGTAAATATTTCACAAGGTACCCCTTTAGACTTCTGTACATTCTCTATTTAACTGTATTAAGTAAGGCAGAGCTTTTCTTTTGCCAAACAATATATGTGGCTTATTTTCCATTACATTAATACACAACTAGTAAATAAGATACTGATGGACAGGAAGTTTATACAGTATAATTAAATTATAAAACCTCATAATATCTTTATTATATCGTACTTACTTTTTGTGAAAGTACACAGTTAAATGATTCATATAAATGTGTTTATTAAAAACTTACCAGTTTGTGTACGCTCCAATCACAGGTGCAACAGGGACTGCTTTTGAGATCAAATCTTCAATTAATTCACACTTCATGAGCTCCTTCTGAAACTGTTGGCAAGAATCAAACATCACAGAAGTCCTATCTGTCTCATTAAAAGGGAAGTGTGATCCATCTTTGACATCTGGTATTAAAATGCCCCTATCAGTCCCATGTACATTCATCCCTTTTTTCTTGAAGGTTATATAAATTGTTTTATGTGTACATGGTGTGCAAATTAGTTTAAAAGGGGACTATTTTAGACCTGTCTGGATTCATATCGTACAGTACATCAGTATAGCTTTCTCGATAACATGCACACTAACATAGGGGTTGTTATCCAGATTGTTTCACTCAGTGGCAAAGGAAAACAACACTGTGTTGCTCCCTAAGTTGCAATGAGCTTTATTGCTTCTGGTGCAAATCTGTCCCCAAGCAGAGCAATCGTGCCAAGTGGCAAATCATGGTGCCAAGGGTAATTTTTTTTCTCACCACACAGGCTTCAGCTGCCCTCCAGACATATGGCATGCCTGCCCTAATTTCAGAGAGTCTAGTCAACCCAGACAGAGACTGAAACCTCCCAATCCAAAGGTGTCAAAGTTAGTAGATGATACCCAGTTTCCATGCCAGGTAATGTCAATCAATATCTCTTATCAGCACTAACCTAGATTACTAAATGTAGGACACACTCCTGTTTTTCAGATCAATATATATACAATAATATAATTATGTGTAAACTATGCACAGAGAAAAGCATAAATAGGTTAAATAAACAAAAATAAGCTTGTTTGTTACAACATGACATGACTCAGCATGTCCTGCAGCATATCCAGACCCATAGCGGGCATGCCCTCAGCCTTAATCCTACCTGCAGTTATCTGCAATAAAACAGTGCCTCTTAGCCATCTATGGTGGTTCCAGGACAGATAATGCTGAGAGCCTTGTTTGTGCAGGACTTTCTTGGAGTAAAGTGGTATAGTTGCTTACAAGAGTCATTCAAGACATCCCATGTTGAAAAATTAGCCATAACTGGTCAGTGTCTATCAGTTCACCTGCCAGCTTTTAACTGGGATGGAAGTAAGACTCATATTACATTGCAGTTTCACCCATTCTGGGTTTTTCTATGAGCTCAGTTAACCACAGTGTATAGGCAACAAGCTCAGGTGTGTGTTATTAGACTTAAAGTAAAACCAGGAGTTTAATATTGTTAAATATAGTGTTAATTTACTATAGGGGTGCATACTATAGGTCCTGCAAATTAACTGAACATATTTATAAATGATTAGCTGCTTCTTTGTGTTTTTTTGTTTTTAAGAAGATTTTAGAATGATATTACTGCATGTTTCCCACTCAGCTAAATGACAACATACTATGCACTGGCTTTACGGGTGCAGTCCTGTGTAACGCTGCCTAAAGAACTCCCCTTACTCTACATCAAATAAGAAAATGTGGATGATTTTGCTAGGATGCTATGCACACATTTGACTCATATTGAGATAATGCATGTGCATTTTATTTTTCATTGGTAGCCTGGAGTTGAACAGACATACAGAACAACATAATGCTACAAAACACAATATGTTCATAGAGTAGATTATGGATTATAAAGTATTATACCTTATTTATTTTACCTTTAGCCACATTTATGCTTCTGACAACACATCAGTCTTCTTTTCATTAATATAAAGCTGATGTCCCTAAATACTGTAAGAGCAGCAGTAAGTAAGTGTCTTTGTGGCTCCTGTATAAAAATGTACTTTCTAAGGCAATTCAAATCCCACATAAGCAATTGTTATTCAGATTACAGCATTGTATTGTGTCACTTTGAATACAGGTATTCAAATACAAGCAGAAGTATTTGGTATACACAGATTCCATGGTATGGATATATATATATATATATATATATATATATATATATATATATATATATATATATATATATATATATATTCTTTTTACTGGATTTAAACACAGCTGGCATTATCTTTACTGGGTGCAGGGAATGGTGATGAGTAGATTCTGTGCATATTCCATGAGCCTCTTATCCCCACCTTCACACACCCCTTCGACTCTGTATTATCTATAAATCCACGAAAGCACCGTCTACAAATGTCTGTAATTTAGCCTACCCAAAAGACGCTGTTTGCTGTAAGGCCTTTAGCACCTTCCTCCAGCAGTTGTATTTCCCATGCCTTAACAGCTGAACCCAATGTTCGCCATCCTTGAGCCCAGTGAGAGAACATGATTGGTTTCAAAATCTTTAGAAAGAAGATGGGAAACTAATTATTAGAAAATAGAGTGGAAAAATAACAACACTAGCGCACTGCAACAACAGAGTGAAACCTAAAGACAGCAGTACCCACTTTCTTTAAATGGCTCTTATAGACTCTTCTGCCTTGTCTCAATGTTTTCAGCAATCGCCTAGTGTATGTAGATCAAACACACATTACTGCCATGTGTGTTCCTCCCTAGACTGGTTGAGCATAACAACCAGAAGAACGAAACATTATTATTTTATATGCAAATCTGTTTCTGGTGGGTCCTTATATTTAACTAGTTCGCTTGTTAAGGACCCGATGTATTCATTAAGATAATCTAGTTCTGAAAATTAAAACAATTTAAACGGTCTTTGGTATACCGACAGAGCTCAACACATCTCAATACTCAACACTACCTGTCAACATGTAGTATGCAGCTGGTATGCTAATTAATCATCTTAACATGACTAGTATCTGTTCTCCAGGTTATCCAGTGGTTTCATATTTACCAGTGACTAGACTAGTGAATGCTGATTGGCCCATTTATAAGCAAGTGTGAGACACACATTTTCAAATCTATACTACAGGTCCAGCAAGCAATCTGTTGTCAGTACTGTGGAAATTAAGTTGAAGAATATGTGACAAAGAATACCCACATTAAATGTAATTTCAATTGGTCGGCAGTTCTCAAACCAAATGTAAGTGTAACATACATTAGTTATGTAACCCCTGTGTCTATCAATATTGCTTTGAAGGGGGTACTAAGAAAATGCAGGTGCCAAGTAATATGCTATTGGCTGGTTTCACAGACCCCAGTTACCACAAATCTTGGAGTATTATTGTCGTTAAAGTAGTGCAAGACTAGGGCTCATAAGGCTGGCTTCAATGTCTTCAAATACTCACGGTTTGTGAGTGGCTTATGGGCCTTATGCTTCAGATGCGAATACCACAATATATCAGCAGTGGTGCAGGAATAGTATTATTGACAGAACAGGGCTCTTAAGGCACTTGATACTGATATGTTTAAAATATGCCTCCAGTTATTCCTTACGTGAGCACACTGTTAAAGCTGTTCATGCAGTACTGTATAGTAGAGTTAGTGTACATTGTTTTCCTGGCTGTTTCACAATTGCACCTAGTAAACATTGCTCTATTGAATTAACAAAGAAATGTAGAGGGAGCTATATCTGCCAATGCATCTCATGTTGATCCAATCCACTGTCCCTACCATTTAGCCCTGGGCCTCTGCTAAGTCCTGAGCAGTGTCTGTGCCAAATTGTGGTGGAAACTTCTATAATTGTTCTGTATGCTCAACTATATCTCCCTAGTGGTTTAAATTGAATATGTTTGCTGTTAATCCCATGTTCAAATCAAAGACTGCACAACAGTACTTTCATGCCTTCACCCCCTGGTTCTTTCTGGGCTAATAGGACATGATTGAAACCTGCATTGCTGCTTCATATTTCATGTAAGAGTTGAATGCCAGGATAGGGCATTGTAAAGGCTTAACTTGTTTTTTGATGTGAAAAGAAAAATCAACCAGTTTGAATCCCCCTTCCTTGAGAACATTTTGGACAATGACTAGTCTGATCTAAATGATTAAAACTACATTTTGAATCAATAAAATAAGAAAAAAAACAACAATATTGGTTCATTTAAAATTATATCATTTGCAACTTCAATTAAGAACCAATCAATGAATGGAGTGATATACAATCATGTATCGATAATGACAAACTTCATTTTTTTACATCACCCAAACGGTGATCTTACATATGAATTCTATTTTGCGGGTTGTACAATGATGGCACAACGTAAGTCACTGGGGTGGTCTGCATGTACAGAACACGGGGGGAGCTTTTAGGCCTACCTCTACAAGAGGTTTTAACATCTCTGCCAGGACTGTGCAGTGAAAATATCGAACAAACTCCTTGATTCAGAGGGGTAGGGATATTGATTCATACCACTAGTGCCCCAACATAGTGATCATTTTTATACTGGCCTCAATACAAAAATCCCATCTTGCTCACAGACAACGTGGGAAAACATGCTGATGGCTTTATTGAACCTGCCAAATATATTTTAGTGTATAAACAGTAATAAATTATGATTAGGTACACACATTATGGGATAATAAACAGGTCACATATTAAGTATTATGCAAATCCAAAATGTATGAATTGTTCCTTTAAAAGCCCTGGGATGAGTTGGTATGATAGAGTTTTGTTACCCCATCTCTCATTTTAAATAGTTTTACAATTTTTTGAAAGTAAGGGTATTTATTACAACATATCAAAATATTTGTCATCAGAATGACTTCCTCTTAGTTAATTTTCTTTGTCTGCTGGCTGTTAATCATGGCAAAAGTGTACTTGTCTTATATGTATTGGTCTTCCAGTTGTTTCGCTGACGAAGGCTGCAAAGACAATCATGAGGCAGGCTTCATTAATAATAGAATAACTTCCTTTTTATCAGCAGTCCTGTTTCCAAAGTATATGCAGTGGTGCTCAGCAGTTTACAAGAAAAGCAGAGGCAGAAAACTTCAATAATAATAAAAGAAGCTCTGCTTTTGTCAATTACTGAGCTAATAAGACATTAGAATGCAGTCAAAGCATTATTGGGTAATAACCACCCTTTCACTTAGGGAACTAGGTGGCACAGTGGGCTGTCACTAACCTCATGCTTATCACCTGAGGAATCCTTAGCTCTTTGTAAATAAGTTTGGTAACCTCTTATGACCCCCACAACAGTATACAGTACTGTACTGTACAAAATATAATAGTATTCATAGACATATGGGATTGAAAGAGGATACATACCTAGGTAATTAGCACCATACCTAAAGTTAGAAATCTTGGTGTTATTTTTGACCCTGTTGTCGTTTGAAGGTCATGTTAGACACATCTCTAGGGTGTCATTTTACCACCTACGTAACATTGCCCGATCTAACATTGTCTTTGTCTGATGCTGAAAAACTGATACATGCTTTTATTTCATCAAGATTAGACTACTGTAATGCCTTATTTACTGGAGTATCTTACTAAATAGGCTCCACTATGTCCAGAATGCAGCAGCTCGCGTATTAACAAAAACTATCTCAGCACAGAACTCCAGTCCTGTATAAATTGCGTTGGCTCCCTGTGAAATACAGAGTTCATTTTAAGGGCCTGCTACTTACATATAAGCATTGAATGGGTTAGCTCCAGGTTATCTTAAGGACTTACTGCGTGAGTATACTCTGAAATGCAATTTAAGATCTACTGATGCAGGACTTCTCATCTTACCTAAAACCAGGCTGTGCACTATGGGTGGCAGAGCCTTTTGTTGTGCATCACCACGGCAGTGGAATTCTTTGCCCAAAACGATCAGAGACTCTGTGACAGTGGATATTTTTAAATCTCATTTAAATATATATTTATTTTTTATTATGGCTTTAATGTAGTTGCTTCATTGATGTACTGTGTGATTTTTATGTATTGTCATGTGTTTTTGTGTGTATCCTCGTACAGCACTTTGAGATTCTTGAAAAGCGCTTATACATAAAATATTATTATTATTATTATTATTATTATTATTATTATTATTAGCCCACACCACACAACTACTACAGCACATTTATGCACACTTCATCAGACTTCAGAGAGTCACTAGACTGAAAAGCAGTCTGTGAGAGATCTCAAGGCGCATGAATTTGTCTGCATTACTAAAGAGACAAATGCATTGCTATGTTAAATGAAGTACTGTATGGCTACATTTGAACTTCTAATAATGAGACAAATTATGTTTAAAGGTTTAGCTTAATACATGACCAAATCAGTTCACAGTGGTTCATCTGAACAGGTCAAGTTCTCCGGCAACTGCTCAGTGTTTTAATTATCTATTAGAGCTTAATTAAGTTTGTATAACACTAGTTTAATTAGACTTAATGTTATTGAATAATTCACACCAGACGTCTGATTTTGATGATTTTTGGAGGATCCAGCTGCTTTAACAATTTCAGCAGGAAGAGATGTCTTGTCGCAGACAATACAAGCTGCAATATTGCAATATTTTAACATATTTTCACCTTCATTCAAAAGTGGGCACACTATTGTGGGGATAAACTTTGATTTGTACAATATATTTCACTTAAGGCAAAAACTTGAGAACTTCTTCAACAATATTCTATAGAAGTTTGGTGAATATGAAATATTATAAGCCAATACAATACATTAAGGTTGATTTTTGTTGTTCTTGGCAATTAGACTTGTCATATATCTTGTCAAGTAAGTCTAGATCAACCTTTGTAAATGGCAATGTTCAAGGTCATTTAGGCAAGTTAAGCCTTTCCACTGTCTGTACAGGTACAATTAGATGCCCCTTACCAGTCAGAATGTAGCTACCACTTCTGTTTATAGCTTTTGAGTTGAAGGTTTAATGCACTTTACTCTCACTTCTTGAAGTGATACCTCTCCTGAATCTGCACTAATGACATTGTTAGTGGATGGTGACAGCAGTTTCCTTTGTTCTTTTCATGTGCTTTACAACTAACAGAAGTCATGTTGAAAATAGCTATGTAGACAGATAAGTGGTTGTCTGCTTCATGGCAGTAGAACCTTCAATGCTTTGGAGAAAAAGTAGAGAAACTTGTGTTGGCTATTGGATATACACATGTTATTTTAATTGGGAAGAACTAAACATTTGTTTGGGCACTTTACTCATTACCAGCCCCAGAGAGTGTGCAGACAGGTTAGAAGCAATCGGTTGAGCACTCAAACAAACAAACAAGCAGTTGCTCATTTGACAGAGATCTATACACTATGTGGATACATACAGAAAAAACATTGACAAGCTTTCGATCTTCTCACTGCCAATTACCTTGTTTATACTTCATAGGTTCATAGAACATGGCCCCCCCCCCCCCCCCCCCCCCCCCCCCCCCCCCCCCCCCCCCCCCTCCCCCCTCCCCCCCCACCCCCCCCCCACCCCCCCCCCCCCGTTACTCTGTAGTTTTTCCTATGTAACATCAAAAAAATTACATTCATATCGAGGTATAGCTCCACCCATAAAAGGGTGCCTTCCTATGTGCAAGTTATGCAAAAAATGTAAAAATTGTTCAAATGAAAATATGATGCTATGGAAAATGATAACCATTTAATTTACTTCACTATATAAAAAAAACACACAATTGAAACAAAGACACACAGTTCTATGCAGTGTTATGTAGCCTATTAACCGTTCCACTCACCAAAACATCAGTTTATTGGTAAACGTCATTTTTGTTACATTTACAAATTCAGCGAGACACATGCTCTTGAAAATGTAATGCCTTCTCAAAATAGCAATAACTAAGGCAGGGGTATGTAAAATAACTTCCGATAAAACCTGCTATAGCACGTACCCCATCACGATTTCCTCTCTCCAGGTATCATGATAGGCTACGTCCAATTAGTCTCCGGTTCTTATTATTGTAGTATATTATTTACATTCCCCCTGTATTAAAGTAGTTCATTATAATATATAATATATATATATAGTATATATATATATATAGATATATATATATATATATATATATATATATAGCTTATAAAAAAGACTAAAAAGACTGGGCTGTGCATTTTCTACATACAATATCATCACCAACTCCTAAATACACATATTATGCTCTCTGTGGATGTTTCCACAAACACCAGATAGCTTTCTATTTGCAGTACAGTATCACAGTGGACAACCACTTTTAGATACAAGTAATAGCCCTTTGAATCTATTTTTATTTTTTTATAGAAAAGAATGAAGATCTTATCGGCTTATTTACTTTAATTATAAGTGCAGTCAATATGGTTGTTTCTGCATCATGTATGCCCCACATATAGGGGAATGATTTAAAAAGGCAGGTGAAGCAAATAGTATAAAAGATACTTTTTGAGAAATAAAGAACAGTGGCTATAATCAACATGCTCAGTATTCTAAGCCTCAAAAGTTCAAAAAAATTTGCATTTATATTTTATTCATATTATGTAATGTTCTTGTTTGTATTCTGCACTATCGCAGTCGTAATGTGCTCTATTTCTACAAGTGGTGCAGAGGTGTCAGGTACAAATGTCATGCTTTGAAGATAAAAGCAGATATAATTGGCCTGGCACCAAAAATTTTTATTAAAATATATTAGCATTTATTTGATGTTAAAGCATAAAGCAGATTGAAATAACCCCACAACATGAGCATTTGAAATGATAACTTTGTTTCACAGACTAATGCTAAGATGCTGCTCTGGTGTTCTAAATAAATTTATTTACCAAAGAAGTGGACAATGATGCTAACAGCTGAAGCCTTTCATCAAGTACTTAATTAGGCCTTGTGAGAGGGTGGTGGAATTCACTGAGCACAAACAAAGTTTCAGGTTTTGAACACCCCATAGGTGTGTACTTTATTAAATTCACCACAAGGTGGCACTGCACTGCTACCTCACCCGAATACCAACAATGGTATATAGGGGGCTAATGGAGAATGCACACACACACACACACACATTTACGTCAAAATAATAGTCCAAACAAACAGAGCAAAGCAAAAAGAGAAAATAAAACACAATAATAAAACTACAAACAAAAGTTGGCTGCTACAACAGTGTTCCCCCACTGTCGCTACCCGTATGGCTCGGGTCTTCAGTCTGTGCCTGCTCGCTACTCCTCTACCTAACACTATTTGGGGATGCCTAAAATTTCCCTGCTAACGAATCCTATTTTTCCTCCCGATTGCAGGCTGTATCCTTGAGTAGGTGTAGAATGCTTGGTAGCTCCCGACACTGGCGTTCTGTTGGGTCTCTGTTTATATCTCACCAGCGGTCCCGCTGTCCTTCTCCCAAAAAGGCCGACCTGAGGAGTAGCAGGGCATTATTATATAGGTCAAGCACTGCTCACGACCCGCCTCTCAACCACCCAGAGAGAAAGAGAAAGAGCGAGCCCAGCCTTCCCGTGTGACTGCCATGATTGTCTGAGCATTTCATTCATTTCAGTTTTAACTACCTGTTTTTTTCTTTTCAGGTATACAATATGGTCTCTGGAGAACTGGCGCCCCCGACTCAATTTCAATGTGATGATGGGCTACTCTAGTCTGCCCCAGGATGGGAGAAAACACATCAGGAAATCTCGCCACTAGTGCATGAGCCTGACATTTCTGTGTTGGTGTCAGACTGTCTGCAATCTGGACTGACCCCTTTTTCGTCAACACAGAAAGATCAGGTCCCAGGTCTGTGACGTCCTCTGTTTGAGCCACTAACAAAGCCTCCTGTTGCAACCAGGGCTTCAAGAGGTTCACATGATAAATGTGCTTTTCTCTCCGTCGCTCCGGCTGGCAGATCTCCACTGTCCCAATTTGGCGTGTAATCTCATAAGGTCCTTGCCACTTCGCTAGAAGTTTAGACTCAGAATTAGGTAGTAATAGAAGCACTTTATTCCCCGGCTGAAACGTGCGCAACTGGGCTCCCCTGTTATATTGGGTCTCCTGTCAGCATTGAGCTTGCTGCAAATTATCATGCACCCATTTCCCCACAAACTCAAGAGGTTTGCACAGGTCCAACACATACCAGACAGAATTGGTCGAATTATCCTGCTGCTCCTCCCACATCTCTCTAACCAGATCAAACACTCCCCGGGGTCTCCGTCCATACAGCAGTTCGAATGGCGAAAACCCTGTAGAAGCCTGGGGTACTTCCCTGATAGCAAAGAGAAGGGGAGGAATCAGCTGATCCCAGTAACGCATGTCACTGTCAGTAGATCTGCGCAACAAGTTTTTGAGGGTCTTATTAAAACGCTCCACCAAACCGTCGGTCTGGAGGTGAAAAACCGAGGTTCTAATGGTCTTAATCCCCAAAAGTTTACATGTTCCGTGGACTAGCCGGGACATAAAGTTGGTGCCTTGGTCAATCAGTATTTCTTTGGGGAAAAAGGCTGGGGAATGAGCAACTGGTGACGCACTTCCCTGGTCTGTGGTAATTTATCAACAACGTATAAGAGATCTCGATTGATTTTAAAGTGAGTGTACACGGCGGCACATCTGGGCTCGAACAACCGACCATTGATCACAGCTGCTTTGTCAAAGAGTCTGCCCAGCACATCATAGCGCCCTGGGTCGAGTCAGAAGTCATGGGAACGAGCTAAAAAATCAGCTCCAATGGCTTCCACCTCGGGATCAGGTCAGTTCTGAGCGGAGGCAGCCGAGCCAGATCCCTTCACTGGCTCCGCAGCCTCCCCCCCAGACTCTTCACCAATCACTCCCACCTGAACTTTCCCAGACCCGCTCCATTGCCAGCCTTCATTCTTAGAGGCCCGGTGTTCCCGTTTTAGTTTTCCGGGGTTTAAATCTATGGCAATACCAAGCCGGGTCATGAAAGGGAAAGATCTCTCCAATTACTTCCTCTTTCTTAGCCAATAAGGAGGACGGAGCTGTCACAGCAGCTAGCCAACCCTTAAACTGCTCGCAGTCCCATCCCAGAACTACCGGTACTGGCAACCAAGAACACAAACACACTTGTACTCGCATCTCCTGCTGGCCAATTTTTAAATTCACATCAGCTTTTGGATAAGTGCGCAAATCCCCATGAACACATTTAATATGCACCCGTCCCAATATTGGCTTATGCCCCAGTGAGATTAAGCTCTCCTGTATTAGGGACTGACTACATCCTGAATCCAAGAGAGCCTGGGTTTGTGTACAATCCATGGTAACAGAAATAACAAAACCCATCTGCTGGAGTGACTGAGGTCACACCCCATCCAGAAACCTAGCTACCCCTTCCCCCCAGTCCCTTCGCCCCCCCTGGGGCCAGGAGTGAGGATGATGCAGGAGTCGTGATCTTCCAAAGCGGCTTGGCAGGTGTTGGTTCCACAGCTCAGAACTGTTCCACCAGTAACACCACCTGATCCAAAGAGACTGGGGCATGCCACTGCACATATATGCGCGATTCCGGGGCCAAGCATTCAACGAACCGCTCCACCATGATGGTTTCCACCAACCTTGCTTTGGTGGACTGGTCTGGGACTAACCAGCCCATGGCATAATCTTTCAGCTGATGAGCGATGGTCCGAGGATGTTCGTCTGCCGCTAAGATCTCCTCCCAAAACTTGTGGCAGTAGCCCTCCGGATTCGCCCCCAAGCGGTTAAGAATGGCTGCTTTTAATGCGGAGTAATCGACCATCACCCTGGGATCCAAGGACCTGGCGGCCACCTACGCCTCCCCCGTAGGAGGTAGGAGGTATCCAGCCCACTGAGGTATCCAGCCCACTGAGCCTGGGGCCACCCAGCAGAGGTCGCCATAGTTTCAAAAATCTCCAAATATGCTTCTGGTTGATTCTCTGCTGTCATTTTGGTTGGTCTCTGTAGCCTCGGGTCTGGCCCCGCAGGTCTGCCCTCCCCCCTGCAATGCCACCGTCAGAGTTTGGTGCAGGAGGTCCATCATTGAGGAAAACTGGTCCGCATCCATTGCTTGCACTGCTGTATGTGGGCAGTGCCAGTTAATCCCACCCTTAACATCACGTGTGAGAGGGTGGTGGAATTCATTGAACACAAACAAAGTTTCAAGTTTTGAACACCCAGCAGGGGTGTACTTTATTAAATTTACCACAAAGTGACACTGCACTGCTACCTCACCCAAATACCAACAATGGTAAACGGGGGGCCAATGGAGAATGCACACACACACAGGTGCGTCAAAAAAATAGTAATAAATAATAATTTCACCAGCGGTCCCGCTGTCCTTCTCCCAGAAAAGCCGACCTGAGGAGTAGCAGAGCATTATTATTATAGGTCAAGCAGCGCTCACGACCTGCCTCTCAACCATTCAGAGAGAAAGAGAAAGAGCGAGCCCAGCCTCCCCGTGTGACTGCCATGATGGACAGGCAGGCCCTTCATGGCTCCCGAGCTCCCCCTGCAGGATCATACACGCACCAAAGAGCCAGTACAGGTCCCCCCCGTTACAGGCCTACTTAAAAAAAAATAACCCGTTTTAGAATGATGTAATAGGAGTTGCCAGGCCCTTGCTATGAAAAGGTACATACAACAGGACATATTTGGACAGAGGTGCAAAGGTAAAGGCCAATTTTTTGAATAATGGTATGAGTCAAGTAGCTCTGTTGTTATTTGGTGTAGCTTCCTGCTAGTTTATTTTTATTTTTTTTAATTATTTTAATTCTTATAGGATATTTCCCTTTGGATCAAAGTAGGGCCTATTTTAATGTAATGGCATCAGTGTCTCTGGGATCTGTTTGAATCAGCTTTATTGAAATTGCACAATAGTCTCTGCAGAGCTTAATGCAAGTAAATATGCACACACATTAGAGAGAATGCAGCTTACTAAAAAAAGTATCTAACAAAAGTAACATAACCATACCAGCTGCTGCTGTAATCAGTTCTAATTTATTTAGTCAGGTTGTATATTATTGCTGTGGTTAAAGGAGCTCTACTTCTCTTTAGGAAGAGATTATATGAGGTCAGGGATTCTGTATATTAGGGTTATTTTTCAAGTGATATACACACGTTTATAAAACTGATACTACTTAGATAAATGAACTCTGTGGTAATACAAGCTTCAGAGCATAATTATTAGTAAGAGTATATTTTAGATTTAGCAATTGATTCACGAGCACCAGTGAAATCATCTTGAATCTTCTATGACATGCCTTTTGATTGTCAAAAAAAGGAGGCCCAATTAGTAAATACCCCTTTTGTCAATAAGCCAGAAGCACTGCATATTAAACAATGGAATCTTGTTTATATATTGGCAGTTAAACCAGAATATCTGTGCTATCTAGGAATGCAAACTGCACATCTGAATTAGGGGTACCCTCAGTTTCTTGTGAAACCCTTTGTCAACATGGTGACAGCAGTAATTTGATTGTGTATAACATCAGTAGAATTCCTTTCTTGCCAAGTGCTTATAAGGCATGCAATAGAGTAATCTCTTGCTAGTTTTATACCATTACAATTATTTTATTCATTTCACTCGTTGCTAAAGAAGGCCAACTATGTTTACCCAGCATTATTTAATTATGTGCTACAATGTCTCAGTGGCTGTATTTTCAATATTCATACCCAGTACAGGGGCTGATCTGTCTCTGCAAAGACCATTTTTTTAAAATTTTGTTTATTTCTATGACAAACTTAAAAACATTGTACAGCTATTTTTCCTCATCTAACCTGAACCTGTGTTCTTGATGGCTACTCATGATGGTTAGCTGGAACCTCGCTGCAGCAGGATGATCCTGGTTTTACCCTGAGGGGATTTTTATTCAGGGGGAAGGCAATATTCTTTCCCTACACTACTGTCACTGAAAAATAAATCCATCAATAAATAAACACAATGCCATGAGATTTACAGTCTGTATTGTATTTTTTAAAATCTCATATCTAAGCCTTTTTTATCATTATAAACATATTTGACAAACTTCATGTTTCAATAGTTTCACAATCCATTGTGCATGTCCATTAAATGTCTTGAATGTTGAAAGTGTGGATTGATATTTGTTTTCCGACCAGTTCACATGAACCAATGTGAAAATGGTTTGAATCCACGCCTGCAGCAAGTTCACTTGAAGTATGTTATCAGCGTTTTAAAATTTTTCCCTAGATTTTTTATCAGGCATTGAAACTGCAGTATGTTTTACTATTGCAATATTTGAATTCAATAACTGGTTAAATGAGCTTGTCATTGAATATATACTGTTCAAGAAATATTATTTGTAAATTAGTTTTGCTGAAACTGAATATAGTTATAATGTGCATAGTAATTACTTTAACAGTATATTGAGGTTGGCTAAACATTTGTATTCAATCTGCTAAGAAGATCCACTTAACATGCCCAGACCTAGGGCAGCAATTAGAGGATTACAAAAAGGTTAGACACAATGGTGTGCATACATGATTTAACATGACACTTAATAGTCTTCCTCTGAACAACACAGTCTTTAATTGTCTTTCAACTTTTTTTGGTACTGTTTTGATTTTTTAAATTTTTTATTTAATCATTTCAATAAAACAATTACCTACACACACTCTCACACTCACACATACACACGTCTATGCTACCAAGTGGGGTCGATGATTCTCCACCAGCTAAGTGGGCACCATGACTTCCCAACATTTTCTTTAAAATATATATATATATATATATATATATATATATATATATATATATATATATATTATATATATTATATATATAAATTCGTTGGTACCCAGGGGTCTTAAACCATGTTTACACTACAAAGTGGGGTCCTGCACAGCCTGCAGTAGCACTGTGTCTGAGCCACAGCCACTCTGAGTCCTGCTGTTTAAATCTAAATATCAATATATAAATTTACCTGACATATAATTTTAAAATACATTAATTTACTTATATATCACTATATACAAAAAAAATGTAAATGAAGAAAGAAATTCGTATTTCAGTGTGTGGGCATCATTCTGTACTATGCAAGTGGGGACTTGTGTCTCTCACTACTATCTAAGTGGGGACTATAATGTGCACAAACACACAAAGCCATGTATGAGCATCGTTTCGCACTATCCAAGTGGGGACTCCGAACTATCTCAGTATGATAATAATAATTAATCTACTTATCAATTTTCATTCATATCCGTTATTAACAACTGTAAATTCTAACTCTTTGCTCTAGATTACAGTATGCTTGTAAATGATTGAGATTTAAATGCTTTTAAAAGATCATTTATGAATTTAAAAAAATATAAGTTATATGGAAACACACAGTTTCAATACTGTTTCAGTTAAACTAATTATAACCATAAGATTATTTTAATAAAAGATTTTAATTAACAGCTCATTTTTATCATACTAAATATCTATCTATCTATCTATCTATCTATATATATATATATATATATATATATATATATATATAGAGAGAGAGAGAGAGAGAGAGAGAGAGAGAGCATATATATAGCACTAATTCCTCTAATACAAAATAATTACTAATCTACTTATCAATTTTCCTTCATAACCGTTATTGACCGTTATTGACAAGTTATATATTCAACCCTACTAAGTGATTTTTATTTTAACCAGATCTCATTGTGGTATTTACCTTGCATTCATTCATATCCAAGGACAGAATGGTTCGTTCCAAACTACACCACTTGCAGGAGCGGTTGCAATAGTTAACCAAAGGGTCATGGTTGATGGTATATAAAGGGGAAGTAGCGAGGTGATCTGTTCCTTTGTTATGGTTAACAGTAAACCAGAAGGAGACCCGTGTTGTAATTGTGAGTGGTTTGTTTGTTTGTCGTGTCTAAAAACTGTTTGCTTTTTGTTATTGGATGGCTAACACGATCCGGAGCTGTCACTAAAGGCCAACACTTGTGACATGATTAACAGTATTTGCACCATGAGAACTATAGCACTCACTGTGGACTTGTGATCGTGTTTAAATATCGTGACCAACCCGTGAATTAAATAGAGCAATACGCAACCCATTGTGTATTGTCTATTATCATTATTTTTTTTCTGTTTTGTCATCAGACAAAAATAAACCTCCATTTCACCAGTACTTTCTTGTCTGTCATTTGTCTTGAGCACTGCATCACCCCTACACCTACGTCCTGCCAACCACTTTGCCACAGGGAGCCAATGGAATGTTGCGAAATTCAATTTGCTACGTCCCCCCCTCCCCGCCCCCCGTTGAAAACCTCTTCTCTATATAAATCAGCAGGAAAATGACACATTTAATCAAGGAATGTATTATACTCTGTATATGCTGCCTACTGATCAGCTCACATCATTAAAGGGGACAAAAACATGTAATTTTGTTGGAACTAAATTACATTAACTAATAGTAAGTGTTGGACAATAACCTTTGATCTTTTCTAAAAAGCCATGCATAATACACCAGGACACTGCAGTTGGAAATCAATATGTAATTGCAGATTTAGTGACAATCTGCATATTCAGTGTATCCCCAGAGTCCCGGGCAGGCAGGGTGGAAACGTGTCTCCAAACCTGCATTAAATGAAAGCGCTTTTTAATTGCGACTGATTTTCATGTTCCACAGCTCTTGCCTTCCATGTATTAATTTGTTTAGCAGAAAAGTAAAACACCAGTTAAACAGTTATCCATCCATTCCAGTATGATCTGTGATTATATATATATAAGTTATTAAATACTAGAACTTTCTACACGTGTTAATACTGTATATCCCTGTCTGGAAATGCTATGTGATTTAAATACATCTATTCATTGGAATATGCATATATGTCTGTGTGTGTATGATTGTGCGAGTGCGTGTGTGTGTGTAGGTATAATCCATCCATTCCAGTATGATCTGTGATATATATATATATATATATATATATATATATATATATATATATATATATATATATATATATATATGTGTGTGTGTGTGTGTGTGTGTGTGTGTGTGTGTATATATGTGTCACGGATATATGTAAAACAACAGTGCCTATACATTTTGTTGTGTCACGTAAATTTAATTTCAAAACAGGTGAATAGATTTTGGTATGAGGTGTGACAATTCCCTTTTTTTTAAATAACTCCTTTTATTGAGAAAAAAATTATTTATTAAAAATACAAAACTGAAAGATCATAATTGGATAAGTCTCAACCCCTCTGAGTTAATACTTGGTGGAAGCATCTGTGAGTCTGTTGGGATAGGTCTGCACCAACTTTGCACACCTAGATCTGGCAATATTTGGCCATTCTTCTTTACAAAACTGTTCAATCTCTGTCAAGTTCCTTTCGGAGCATTGATGGACAGCAATCTTCAAGTCATGCCACAAATTTTTGATTGGATTTAGGTCGGGGCTCTGACTGGGCCACTCAAGTACATTTACCTTTTTGTTCCTTAGCCACTCCAGTGTAGCTTTAGCTGTATGTTATTTCAGTTTTTATTTTTAATTAATTTTCTACAAATTTCTAGAATATATCTTTTTTCTCTTAAAGGTTGTGAGGTAGGATGTGTAGATAAATGAAAAAAGCTATTTTAGTTCCAGGCTATAAGGCAACAAAAGGTGAAAAATTTGAAAGGGTGTGTAGACTTTCTATAGGCACTGTATATGAAAGGAAAATAAAACTCATGGGGGTGTGATAAGTGGAAAACAGCCACTTATTTAAAGATCATTGCTAATCATAAGGGACAACTACATGTGTCATTGAGTGCCAAAGACATTTGTTCCTAAAGGAATATTTGAAACAAATTGAGATAATGATTAATAAATACCTCATTAGCATAACATTTTCATCAGTTCTGAACATCAACCTGCTAATCATAAACCTAAAAGATAGCAAAATGCTGTCGACAGCTAGGTGGTGTTGAAAGCTTGGTACAGTCATGTCTTAACGACAGCCTCATTAAGGTGATCACTATTCTCTAAACAAGTAATCTGAACATTTATAAAAGGTCCTCCCCTAAGCTGTTAAAATAAACCAAACAAAATGTTTTATTATTAAACTGCTGTGCGCTGTTATAAAATTTGCTGCCTCGAGATTAACAAGGCCTAATATTTTGAAAAATGCATAGTCATACCGTATGGTCATAGTGCATCTGTGTTAGAACATGACACAGCAGTAGCAGCAGCAGCAGCAACACCTGTTCCAGCAAATACAAGATGACAAGGTCGAGCAGAAAGAAATCGCAGAATAATGTATTATTACATAGTCAGCCAAACAAAGTATATTTTAAACAAACATCTGCTGATTTATTTAAATATCCTGGAGAACGTAGCAGCATTTTTTTTTCTTTTGTTTTGGAGGGGTGGGCAATGTTTATAATTTAGGCTACAATTAGATTTTTCCTTTATTAAACCCATAACATTTTTAATCATAAACTCCCTTGCAATCATACACATGCCTATGATCTGACGCTCCCGTTTAGTTTTACGGGGTTTAAATCTATGGCAAAACCATTCTTGATCGCGAAAGGGAAAAATCTCTCCAATTATTTCCTCTTTCTTAGCCAATAAAGAAGACGGGGCTGTCAGAGCAGCCAACCAATCTTTAAACTGCTCACAGTCCCGTCCCAGAACTACTGGTACCGGCAATCGAGGACATAATCCTACCTGCACCTGCGTCACTTGCTGGCCAATAGTCATACACACATTTATCTTGGGATAGGAGCGGACATCCCCATGAATACATTTAATATGCACCCGTCCCAATATACGTTTATGCCCCGGTGAGATTAGGCTCTCCTGTACTAGAGACTGACCACACCTTGAGTCCAGGAGAGCCTGGGTTTTTGTACCATCCACTGTCACAGGAATAACAAAACCCGTGTGCTGAAGCGACTGAGGTAATTGAACGTGCCTACCTGGTCGGCTGAGGTCACACTCCATCACGGGGCAGTCCCGGGAGAGGTGGCCCACCTCCCTGCACGTCCAACACCTCGGTGGGCTGGTTTCTCTCCCCGAAGTTTTGGAAAGAGGGGAAAACACTGGAGCCATAAAAGGGGCATGCCGATAAGGCGTCCGCGCGAGACCCCGGTCCGACACTGCAGCAGCCCGTGGGTATCCCCACCCTGCCCCAGTACCCGGGCCGGGAGCTCCCGCCGACACCCCCCGACCAAATCCTGGACTACCCCTTCCCCCCAGTCCCTTCGCCCTTTCCGGGGCCAGTTGAGGGGACGATCCAGTAGCCACACTCCTCCTGGGCAGTTTCGCAGGCGTTGGCTCCGCTGCCTGGTACTGCTCGGCAAGTTCGACCGCCCGGTCCAGCGTGTCCGGCCCCTGCCGCTGGACCCACAGCCGAGGTCCCGAGGCTAGACACTCCAGGAAGCGCTCCACCACGATCATTTCCACCACCCTGGCTTTGGTGTTTAGATCGGGATTCAACTAACCCATGGCGTAATCCTTCAGCCGGTGGGCGATGGTTCGTGGGTTCTCCCCTGCCGCAAATTGCTCCTCCCGGAATTTCTTCCGGTAGCCCTCCGGTGTGGCCCCCACACGATTTAGGATGGCTGCCTTCAGCCGGGGGTAATCCAACATGTGCTCCGGGGACAGCGTCCTCGCAGCTGCTTGAGCCTCTCCGGTGAGTTGGGGCAACACATAGCTAGCCCACTGGGCTTGGGGCCACCCGGCCGAGATCGCCATAGCCTCGAACACCTCCAAGTAGGCGTCCGGTCGATCCTCGGCCGTCATTTTGGTGGGTCTCTGGATGGAGTGGTCTGGAGCTGCGGGTCTAGCCGCCCCCTGCACTGCCGCGGTGAGCGTCTGCCGCAGGAGATCCATCATTGCGGCAAACTGAGTCGCATCCATCGCTAGTCTGCTCCTTCTATAGCTGCACTGCTTGGGGCAGTGCCAGTGAATCCCACCCTGACACCACGTGTGGAAGGGGTGTGGGTAATTCACTGACCAGGAGACAGACAGGTGTACTTGGAAACACCACACAGGTGCCCAGTTTTATTTTCTCCGGCAGAGGGCACTGTTGACCGTGGACTGCCTATCAACGATGATAGACAGCACCACGGAAATACCACAGCTGGTACACGAACAGCAAGTGCACTCGCAGGTGCTCAAAGAAATAATAATGAAAACAGAAGGCGAAAAGAACAAGGGAAAATAAAACAGTAATAAAACTACAAATAAAAGGTACTGTACTCGGCAGCGTTATCCCGGTCGCCGCTACCGTCCTATTCTATCGGCTATCTAGTCTGCTCTTTTACAATACGCCGGGGTCTGCCCAAGGATTCCCTGCTCTCTCTCTCTGTCTCGATGTGAATCTTTATTTTTTTTTTTCTCCCGGCTGATTCCCGGTCCTGAATCAACGCTTCCGCACTCTTGGCGCGTCTAAGTGGGCAGACCTGAGGAAACAACAGAGCGTTATTTTATAGGACCAACAATCACCCAAGACCAGCCTCTCAGCCATTCAGAGAGGGGGAAAGTCCACACACCCACTTTCCCACCTCCCCGTGTCACTGCCATGACTCACAGGCGGCTGTTGGGCGACTGCCGCCCTCTTCCTGCAGCCCGTGAACACGCCAGCAGAGTCAGTACAGATCTCTCCCTGTTACAGGGCTCCATGCAACACAACACACAAGGTAACCCATCCTGACCTTGCATATGCTTTTACATAATTTTTGTATGACTTATTTCCATAAAAAGATACTGAAGCTATTTCATGTTAAGAGAGCAGGGTTAAAAATAATCAGACAAAGGGGTCTTTGTATTTTTGTTGATTTTTCCTGTTTTCTCTTAGTGGGAGGGGGTGGTATCGCAAAAATAATAATATCTTTATATTATATTATATAATAGTCTTTGGAAATGTGCTATTAACTGCAGTTCTACTAAGAAATGTCCATGGTTTTAGATAAATGAACCTACCCTTTACATTAAAAGAACGTATCTCATTCAAGCTGTATATTTCTGTCAATGCCACATATTATGTGTTTTAATATTATGTGCAGGAGATTGTAAATGTAATCATTTTATATTTTTATTGCAGTAATAAAATGTCACCAAAGGTGTTGAAAACCGAATATGACTAATTTTGTTTCTAAGATTAAAGAGCTGCTTATTTCGAAATATTTCAAATTAGTTTCTTGTTATATAAAAATGTTTATTACTGCCAACCTATATATATATATATATATATATATATATATAAAGTATAATTCATCTTTAATATTAACTTTTTCTGACTTTCTTGAAAGATAATTTGATATACTGTAGGTAAAGTATAACGTGTGGAGAACAGAATGTACCAGATAAAGACTTGAGGTATCACTAGTAGGTATAAATAAAGTGTATCCATATCACAGGAAAGAAAACAGAATCTACAAAAAAAGTGCATGCTGTGTATGATGATTAGAGTTTGGACAATACAATTTATTTCTCAGAAAGACTTATGTTTCACTAAAGGGGCCCTTTGACAACTAGACCTTTTCCTCCCTGTCACTGGATGTAGCTTGTACTGTAAATAGTGGCCCTGTTGATGTTGAGTACCTTTGTTTTGCAGTATATAGAAACTGCATGGAGTAACTTAAAATAATCAATACATGAGGATTGCTTAATAACTGAACTGTCGACAGAGGCAGTTTTTAAAAGTACATTTTAAAAAATCTATTCTAATTCAATTTGTACTGATGCAATTCTTAAATTGGTGACGGATACAAAATAACTTTTTATTTCCCATAATTTCACAATCAAACAAAAACCCCAGTCAAATGCTTATGAGTGTCAATCATGTGTAAGAATCCCCATATTAACCAGCCCTCTTGAATGCAAGTGTGAGCGTTTGTGTGATGTGTAATTTTATTGGATGCTAAGCTCCAAAAAAATAAGATAGGGGGAGGGTGTGATATATTATAAAGGACATTGTGATGGTGATGACCCTATAATAAAAAGGAATAGAACATTTACCCGCTAGATGTTTTCAAAACAAGCCAAATTTGGCTAGAAAACAGCCAGTCTGGTAGCACTGTCAGCAAGCAAACAAATCTCCAGCACTGCATCAGCAAGAGATCAGGAGACCGCACCATCAACTGGCTGGGAGGCTAATTTGTTCACTCCAACACAGCATGCAAACCATCTTTGGTCCCAATTGTGCTTTCAACCAGGCAGTTGCGGTCCAAATCTGCAATCAGGCACCAGTGATGAAGCGTCGCAGACCACAAGTGATCTTGGACACAGACAGTGACTCTGATTAAATACCAATCTACAGTGCTTGTTACAAGCTCGATATTAAATTATATTGTAAATAAAGCAATGGCATCCTAAGTAGTAATGTTATTATTTCATTAAATATAATACTATTCTGAATTCAACTTGTTATTGTCATTTATGAATTATGAAGAGACAGCAGTAAGCGTGAACCCAAACAGGTATGTTCTATTCTGAATTGATAGATATCTTGAAAAACATTTTTTTTTTTTTTTTTTTATCCATCTAATATAAAAAATTACAGATGGGCTGCAGTGCATTTTGAGAAAATATTTAATCTCTGGGATCTGTGCCCTTCACTCTCACGGTTTATGATGTCACATAACCCCAAGAAGAAATAATTTCTCCTAATGCACTGCAGCCCATATATTATTCAATATAAATACATGGGAACCAAAAAGCATTTTCATTTCAAGAGAGTGGGCTGTAATCATATAACACACTTTGGGTAACCTTATTTCTTTGATATTTTGAGAACTCCAAAAATACTGTAATGGTAATCTAACCCAGCAACAGAGGTCTTCAAATTCAGTAATTGTTGCTTCAGATCTTTATAGTGGTGCATCTAAATTAAAGCATAGACAAAAAATACATTAAAATATATTACTTCCTTTAATATCTGGAGTTATTTAATGTCGTGAATGAACTATAATTCATGGTGCAGTATCCATATTTTCTTTTGTAAAAGGATCTCTAGTAGCCAAGGACTTTTCTGTTGGGGTCTGTGACTCCTTGGAAATCATGTCACTTCAAATGCCAGCTCCTAACTCTTTTTGTAATAATTCCTAAGAGATAATTATGAGGTTCCCTGCACATATGTGACAAAATCACTTCATCCATTTCTGTAAAAACATTTCCCTGCGCATGATTTATGTAACTAATTTCTCAAACAGTGTATTAGCACATTAAAAACGCTTTGCATATTTTTCAGCTTTTTGTTATGGGTGACTTTTGTAGCCCTGGAAATTTGAATATGCATAAGGTATTAGCACAAAAGAATAATGGTGTGTGTTTTTAATGTTACTGTTTAGTGATTTATAAACAGAAAAGGCAAGTCCTGCTTTTTGTTCTTGCAACCCACATTGTCTACATTATCCTTCTTTCTAAAGACTTTTCATGCAGATCTGTACAATTTACATTTACAATATACAATCAAATGTAAGATTGTAAATTCAGAACAATATAAATTGTTTGAGAAGACAAAGACAAGCATAGATGCGTATATTTTTGCTATGTCCAATATACTCATTTCTAAAACCAATCATACATTTTTCATTGTACGCAACACATTTATTTTTAAGCACATATGTACATGATAATACACAATGGGGCGTTCAGTTATTTATGGATGCCTCTGAATGATTAAAATCTAACTAATCATTTGTGTACAGAATATTATACCAACAGAGGGTGAATGGATTTGAGCTCATTTGGCATTTGTAGGGCAGGCAATACATAATATAATGATGCAGTATTCAGGTGGAATATGAATATAGTCCTGTGGCATGAGAACCTTTATGTAGAAATGCATGTTCTAGAGTTTATTCTGCTCCCAATATCATATTAACATTCTACAACATTGTATTGGTGTACAGAATCAAGCCAGTTATCTAGTCTGTTCTTTAGAGTCTTGTCATGTCTACTATTCTATTATCTCGTATATAGTATTTAAATGTAGCACTAATAATTTTGTGTAAGCACTTATTATTCTACAGCACCTGCAATGTGATGTGTTCTTAGGATATACTCTTCAGTCATTAATATATTATGTGTACAAGCTCTGAGAGAGAGGGGATCATCTGACCACCTGCTCTATCTACGTTTTCTAAAATATTTATGCACTACATATGCTTATCTTTGCAGTAGCCTTACATTTGGTGCCAGGAAACCTGAACCACTTCCCATTTCTGCAGTCAAAAATACATTTAGAGCCGATCAATGAGACGTAGAGACACCAGACAACGGACAAGATGAATGGTGTTCAAATCAAGCAGTCCATGCAAACTGCACATCGATGCTATGACCTAAAACCGCAAACTAAAGAAAAGTTATATATAATTTATTTATTGAAATTAATTGCTGTTTTTCCACCTCAGTGCTTACGCACACTGCATACAAGATAAACATCTGCTGCAGGAAGATTATAATGAAGAATTTAAAGGTCACAGTTTTAGCACCAGACAAAGTCAAGCATAATTATAGTTAATGGAAAATAAATTAATTGTTTGATTGAGAGCTTTGACTAAAAAAAAAAAAAAACACAATAATCACTCTGGGGAAGGCTGTGGATATTAGTATTAATGCAGTCCCAAAATAAAAGATCATGGGGTTCATAACAACCATCCAGGATGTTATGAGTCTGTAAAAGTTATAAAAGTATAGTATGTACAGTTACAGTAACTTAGCTTTAACTGCCTTGCAGATTAACATTTAAAGACATGCACTGCCTTTAATGATTTGTGTATTCAGTATTTTTAATGTGCTCCAGGTTCTATTACCGCAGTAGAGATAGCAGACCCAGGAAAATCTCTATAACCCTGATACTAACTCCATTCCCAAGGGATTGCACATGTTGTGCATTTTACATTCATTTGACTTTGTTCCCTGGTTTGTTGGGAATCCAACCCTTAAGCTATTGACCTTAACCTTTTATCTTCACTGTTAAACATATATACAGTATATGTTTATATATAAAACTGAGCTCTCAAAAAAATCTATAGAATTGATTGTCTGGAGCTGTCTTTTGTGTGTCTGTGTCTGAATATCTTAAAATGTATATTGTCTCATTATAAACCAAAAAAAAGGAGAGTATATTTCTACTGAATATGTTCTCCATGTTAGAAATAATATGCAATATGCACTGCCTAAACACTTTTCTCAATAGGATGTTAGCTTCTGTCTAGCAGCTCTGTTGTGGTGTCGTAAGTGATGCATATGTATTCTGACTGTCAGCAATCAGATACAAACCACTACCCAGGGTGAGAGGGCATTAAATTGCTAAGCACCAGCACTTTGGAATTATTACCAAAAATAATGAGATTCTGAAGCAATTGCTATTTCTTCAAACACTTTTTTTTTTAATCACTTGGTTTGTTTCATTGTGTGTGTGTGTTTAGTATGCAATAAGGCCTGACAGGGTGTCCATATATGTCCAATTTTTAGACGCCTCGGGGCGTTGTTTGACACAAGGCAAAGCTGAGTGCCTCCAACCCCTGAGAAGTCTGTATTTTGAACGTATAGTGAAACCCTGAAGGGCCTTATTGCATTTATAATCCAGGTCAAACAATGGATTTAAAAAAAAAAAAACAGAAATCATATTTAGGGCAAAACATGATTAGTTGTTTTATTAAATATCTTTACGCCAATAAATGGACCAAAGAAGTAGTCCCATTTAAATTCATTTACAGAGCTGTACATTTATTTAATTGAAACATGCAAAAGTAAGTAAATCTTTATTTTTAATGTGTGTTGAATTGTACATTGTCATTGAAAAGAGACGGTTCAGACGGCACTGAATTAATTTTTTTTTTCTCTCAGTGAACGATACTGTTGTTTCAGTAGAACAGAGGGGCGGATTTCAATACTTTTTAAAGGTCTGTGTTGTGTCTTTTTGTGTTTTTCTGTAGGATTTATAAACCACTAAAAAGCCCATTATTTGAAGTGACAAAGTGGGGGTGAGTGTGTATATTGACAGATTCCCTAGTTTTGTTTTCATTTAGACAGCAGTTTATTCCAGATCAGAGACAATGTAGCTTGAAATGTTATATTCGTCTCCTTGGGCATTTCTTACGTTTTCATATAAATCCCATAGTATTTTGTTAAGATGTACATTTTCCACAGATGAGATATGTATTTTAATTTGTTTTTGTTTTAGCTAGTCCTGAAAGACAGCAATTCCCCACTTTGTCATTTTGTTCTTAATTTTTGCTATCTTCCAGTTCATCGAATTGTTCTCCATCTAAATCGGCATGTCTACTTACCACTTTTGGGATTTTTTCTTGGTGGTTCAGTATCTTATATCTCCATATTTTCAGGTAGTTGGTCACTCAGTTTATTAGTTGCCGTAGCTCTGTAACTCTAAACAAGATGGATGCCAGTACTGTACATTATGTGAGGTAGGGCAGTGATTTCTAATCTGTGATTAGTCTCGAACTGTCCTTATCCTTCCGCATTCTAGGTACTTTAAAGAACTCAATGTGTTTTAAACTGGGGACTGCCATGTGTTGCAGCCTTTGATCTTCACATTGTCACATCATCCCTACAATCTGGAAGTCATTTCATATACTTATGACATAATTATGACCCAGAAGAGCTGACCAGGAATTCGCTCTTGATTGAGAACATGTTTCTAAAATGTACTCATTTTGATAAATTATACCAACAGTAAACAATCTGCTAAATCTCGTAAATACTGTTTGTTACGTGATGCCACTGCTGGTAACTGGAAACTCCAATGACTGATCTGAAGTGAAAAGGTACAACCTTTATTCAAGCAACACAAAAGGAGACAATTTAAGTATTTTCTGCAGGACTGATTATATAGATACCTCCAATTAAGTATTCATTAAATTATGATACCATGTCTCCCTCAGACTCTAATACAAACAGAATGACTCATATCATGTACACCTATGGCCAAAAGTTTTGCATGACCCTACAAAATTAACAAATTTAGCATAAAGTTGAATGAAACCTGCTAAATAACGTTACATGGTTTTCCATATACTTAACAACAAACTGATAGAAATGGAAAATTGTGACATTTCAAAATCTAACATGAAATACTGTACTACTATTAAGGCTTCCGGTGGACTTTTGCGATATTTGATTACATGATGTGAACTAAAAGATCTAAATATTGTTCATATATGTTTAAATCGTGTCTTACTCTTACTTAAATTCTAGGTGTCAAATGATCTCTTTAATAAGACTCGCATCAGGAGAATCACCAGGATGAAATCCTTTAGTCACGCAGCTGAAATAAGCTCTTTTAACTGCTGTACTGGGAGGATGTTGACACATGTTTCTCATCTATCAGCTTGAAGTTGATGAATTTCCTTTGCATATGATCCATGTCAAAATTGATACAAGTGATGAGCTAAGGACGAAACTGTCCCTGGAGTAAAAGAAGAGGCTAGAGTGCTGAAGAACCACCACATCTGCTGCTGTAGATTGTGTTGAACACAGTATTAAAGCCTCTTGCATTTATGCACTACATAGGTCAGCAATGTTTTTGATTAGAAGCAGAGGAACCTTAAAACCAAACAGCCAAACAGGAACTCATCAATATTTCATACAGTTAGATATTACACAATAATGTAGAAGGGAAACTTTACATATCTACTTTCAGTGCTCTTGGTATATGAATCGTGATGCCTCCCTACATCAGCAAATGTTTGCTTTTCCTTCCCTGTTAATGCACCATTGTTACTAACTATAAATGACTGCAGCATATTAAAAAAAAAACTCAAAACAAGGACTTTTGTTCATCAAAACAATTTATAGTTTGAATGTTTTGTGATTAAAATGAAAACACATGTTACTAAACTAGTTTGAAATAACTGTACCTAAAGGTTCTTATGGGATGTACATTTAAGCATGTAAGGTTACAATATTATTTTAGCACATTTTACACACATGAATTACCATGCTATAACAAAAAATGCACATATTGATATTATGGTAACTAGATGTATATTTGATTTTCAATGTTTTCTCTTTTTTTTAGCATTAGTGTCTGAATGCTTTTCTACATATTTCATCAGCGTATTTTAGTACGCATTTCCTACTTCAAGTGGAACATTGAGGCATATTACTAGTACCGTGTTTTTTTGGGTTTATTTTCACCAATTGGTGTTGTAGATGGGTAGCTAAATAATACAATATAAAGGGCAAATGCACTGCTACAACATATCTGATATATATTTCAAATGAAATATACTGTGATTAGTAACCTTATTTAATAAATCACAAGCCTCATTTCTTGATATTGTACACAGCAATAGTAATAGAATGGCAATGCCGTTTCTTACTTCCTTAAACGTCCATTTCATTGGGATGTTTCCGTTGAGCAGAGCAGACTTCGCATTAACCATTTTCAGTCCAGACTAAAAATTATATTGTTTGGTTAAAAAAAAAAAAAAAAACAACCATTGATCTTTGTGATGCTAGAGGGTAGTAAGGAAATTTTTCTCAGAATAATGATACCATGCCAGTTGCTGTCACTGCATTGCCCACATTGTACTTCCTCACCACAGGAAGCTGTCAGAGCCCATGTTGGGGTCAGCATCGCTGTAAGTCTAGCTGCCATGTTAAGCAGTCTCAATTAATTTCAGGCTGCTTTCATGAAGGGAACTGATCAATATATCTCTTTTCCATTATATTAGACAAGCAGCACAAGTGAAATATATTGCTGTTCCAGGCATTGAAACTGTTCTGCTGTAAGGCCAATAAGGACAATAAGGCCATCATTCAAGTACAAGTCCCCAAGCTAGCTCTGACCAAAGTCAAGCCCGACAGAGCGCCTGGCTTTTCTCACTGCGCACTTTCTTGTTTCATAGGGGCATGATTTGAAAGAAACAATGCTATGGTGGTACAGTATTGCAGATGTTTCAAACTGCTGTATAGCCTAGTCCTTGCAGATTAGATGTAATGGCCTTTGATGGTTGCTCTTTTATAGTCCAAAAAAATGTGGCCGCCATAATTTCCTAACCGAATGAATGACTACAGATTTCTGTCTGTGAGGTATCTCAAGTCGTTGGGAAGGACGTTATCCACTACACAAAGACATGTTTCTCACAGCTGTATATAATTAACCCTTGCCTAGAGGCTTGAAGTAGAAGGGGCCATGTTGAACATTTGATATTTGCTGCAAATTATTTGTTCAAATACTTACTATGGAAATACTTGTATGGAAACCCAAGATCAGCTTCAAAGAAATGCCTTCAGACTTTTTATAGTTCCACAACATAATAGCACAGATGTTTGTAGACATACAAATTCTAAATGTTTACAAATTGAAAGGCGGTATATGTATTTTGAGGTACTGTATTTGTTTAGTAAAATAAATACAAGAGAAATAATTGTATGGAAAACTGGTCACATTTGATAATAGGTGAACACAACTCAATAGTCACTCAATAATTGAAAATGTCAATAAAAGATAAGGAATTGCTTCCACCCCACACTCCAAATAACAACAGACATCTTCTTGTTTGTTTATGATGCACTCAATGAGGAAAATAACAATATTTCTGCTTAACTCCAATGACTTGCTACCTCACTGAGCATGTACCACAAAGATCATACACAACTTCTGTAATACCAATAGAAAATGAGTCCATCAATTTAATTTAAAACTAGTCAAGTACACATTTTAGCTGGTGTCTTGATCAGCATACACATTAGACAAACACCCTTTAGTATTTCGGATGTATTTTCAAGTTACACCAGCTACTGGATATACAGTATGGTAAACTTTCGTTTAATTGTAGGACGTGTGTGTGTGTGTGTGTGGGGGGGGGGGGGGGATTGTGGAGAGTGTAATTATAGCATAATTCTAAATTATGTCAACATTTTCTACAATCCAGTGGGTCACAGAATGGTCACTAAAATATTGCAGCAGAACTGTTCATGTCAGCATAGTGGGCAGGTATAATAATGACATGATTTTCTCTTTTTGAATGGGATTACTGTGCCCAATCAAATATTCTTTGCCCGAATGCAGGTGCCAAGGCAGAAGATGTGGCTGCTAAGCTGTTTTAAGCTGTATCCTCTTTTTACAGATGTGAAAACAGAATGTGCACACAGACTTTTCTGGTCTCAATGTGCAGCTTGCCAACAGCATGCCAATGCTGTAGCTTTCAGAGAATCTAACCTACATTAGCATATATTTGCATTCAAGTACACTCTTCTATTTTATGTTAGATATTTTGTGACACAAAGAGACTAAATTATAATGGAAACAAACCTGCAGCCATTATATAACATTAATCATTACAATATATATTTACATATAAAAATATACCTATTTGGTTTATGTAACCCTAAAACCTTTTTGGGTGGAAAAATAAAGACAAAATACCTAGTATGTGTTTTAATGAAATGAACAACCCACATATGAGGAAGAGGAATGAGTCATATCAAATTTTAACAAACAACACTATTGCAGCACATTTTCAATAAAAGCAATTGTATAATGATCACAGTCTTCTGTTTCTTATTTACATAGCTGAGTACCATTCAGTATTGCTTGATACATATGAATACTTTGGGTGTTTGTGCATATGTTTGTTTCTGAAATATGGATTTAGAATTAGAATAATGTTGCTTTATGCAGTTGTTTTGATATTTTTAATAAAGTATTATATATTTTACTGATAACTATCTGCAGTTGTGTGAAGTTATGTCTTGCCTTGTCTGGCATTCAAGACATTCACAACTGTAACACCCAATGGCAGTACCTATACAAATACTAACTTAAACTAACATTATTTGACAATGTCTTGCTTACTGTCATTTAGTATTACTATGAATTCCAAGACAAGCTGTGCCGGCCCAACAAACATTAATGTGGAAGTGTGAACGTCTTTAAAACTACCGGTGCTTTTAAACCATGAAACGAAGTGGACACTGTGCCAAGCAATATGCATAATGGAATAAGCAGTGTTGCTTTCTTCTTATCCAAAAAGGTCAGGGTGCTGGCTTCAATTACACACTAATGTCAGAACCCTTGTCTTCATATTCAACACAATGTATCAAATGTGATATAAGGTATCCAATTAAAGTATCACTTCACTTGTGCACTAGCAAGCCCACGGTGTTAGTTTACTGGCAGCTAAAGGATTTTGCGTTTGTTTTTTTGTAAAGCAGAGTACAGCATGATCCAATACCAATTATAGTTATGTTTTTATGAATGGCGCACTGTACATGAAACACCCAGGGTGATATCCAAGAAAAAGGCTGAAACACAGAAGTTTCCATTACTGCAAAATTATATGTACTGCATTATGTATAAAATATTTCATTATACTTCAATGGAAAGTAATGATCATCAAGAATAAATACAAATCTTATTTTGAGAATGCACTTTTATTTTGAACAAACATCTGATGAAGTAAAACTATAAAATAAATAACCAGATTACAAAATGAAGCCAAAGCATAATATTACACGTATTTATCATGTAAAAACAAAAATGAGAAAGCCGCAACCTTTACCAGAACTTATCCTAATTGACAATGTAGTTCTAAACAATACTCAAGATGTAAATGTCTTCTCCTGGTAAGAGCCATCAACCAGAATTTGTAATTTCCCCAATATCTTTATAAGAAAAAACAGCATTGAAATGGTTTGAGAAAACCTAAAGAGTTCACCTTGGAATGTTGCTTTGTTCTTGAAGCTATTGACTCTGCTGTTCAGACACAAACACAACTGGTTGTTAGAGACAGAGGCTCAACCTCTTAGCAAACAGCAGTATGTAGGCTTTGACAATGCCACTGGCACATAAAGCCTTTATGTCTACCTGAACTTTTAAAAGTGTGGGAGCCATGGACTCCCTGGCACCCCCTACTCTGGTGCCCCTGTGTAGTTCTGGTCATATAAGTTTAAAATCCTTTTGGGTAAACTTTTAAAATGTAATTATCCAGAAAAAAAGTAAAGATAGTGTATATGCTTTTGTATTGTTTCAAATAACTTATTCTGATTAAAACACATTTTTTGAACAATCAAGGGTATACAAAGGGTATACTTCATTTTCACTCACGGTATCAGACCTGAAATACCAGTCTCTATTTTTCTCCATTGAGGTATTTTTTTTTTGTGTGTCCCTCTAAAACTTTGCATAGTGACCTAGTACAAACACACATAGATTAGTTCATTAAAACATGCTGTGAATAATGACTGTTGACCAAAGCACATTGTAATTGCTTCCTAGTAGTACTTTTTATTTGCCAGTAACACCATCTCACACTGAAGGCTTCCATTATTGGTCCATTATTGCTTATTGCTAACAGCGACCTTGACATTTTTAGCAGAAAGATACTGCTTTCTTTTCTATTTACATTTTTAGCAGTCTACTCAGTTCAAAGCAACACCAGATAGCACGGCCAGGAACTAATCTTTTCTTGGAGAGCAGTGTTTTTGTAAGACTGCTGTTAGTATGTTTTTGCAGTCATATCTCATCAAAATCAAACTGAGTCAAGGAAAGCTAAAGCACACTTACATAAAAAGGACGTCATCGGCTGCTGGTCTTGTGATCCAGTGCAACGTGACTGAGTGGTGATGCACATTTTATCAGAGTGGCACAATGTGTTCCTTAAGTAATTCATGACATGGTGCCAGAATCCCCCGTCATCCTGAAATGTACTTTCCCATTATGCAGTTGTGCTAGCAGGGATGATCACATTACAGCAGACATCCTGAACTATTTCTCTCTACTTCGATGATTTCTTACTGCTATGTGCATTTATTTTACTCAAAATCAAGGGCCAGCATCATAAACATTTAGTCCCATGCAAACAGGTGCGATTATTACAGCACTTGAAAGAAACAGCTATCTATCCCAAATGACCAGGCTCAGGTTATTTTTATTTGTGAGTTATGTAACATTAACATTTTGTTATTTCTTTAATAAAAAATGATGCTCTGTCAGTTTGGCCAAAAATATATTTGACTGCTTCCTTTTTTTCACAGCCTTTTTAGGATCAATAATAATCATAGTTGTTGTAACTTTTTTAGATAAACTTTGTGTATGTTTGAGTGGGGGAGAATAAGGAACATTGAACCCACTAGACAACAGCAAAGACCGCTATTTTATATTCCCAGTCCCTTGGATCTTTTTTTTTATTGTTTTAACATTCTAACAACTTTCTTTTAAAACTGTTTAAACCATATGTTAAATTAAAAATAAGTACTGGAAATAAAAACTGAAACACAAATTTGATGTAGCAAACGTACTGATCTACCACAATAATAAAACAAAAACAACCTTTGTGATATTAAACAGTATGAGAAGATTTTGATTCACATAGAGATGTACATGCTGTGGTTGATATGAACATTTCAATTTACCACACATGCCATTGTAGACACTGACTGCACTCCCTCTAGTGTTGTCACTCATTCAAGAAGCCAAGTTGTTTTCTGTAAAAGAAACCTATGGTTTTGAATTATGTGTGGCTTTTATAATTTTATCTAAAGGAAAAATGTTTACGTTGTTTACCATCATACAATATACCGTTTAAACAGACAATGCATGCTTCATTTGTTAATGCAATTAACTTCTCAAATCAAAACCACTTAATTGTGTAGATGACACAGTTTTATTTATTTATTTTTTTTAATCAGTTTTGGTGTAATCTTATTTCACGCATAACAGATCACAGCAGAATACTGTTTGCTGCAAATGACTGTAACTCCAGCCACCAATATTTGCAGTTTTTTTTGTTTTGTTTTGTTTTGTTTTTTTTTCACAATTGACCAACATACATATTGTGAATTCAGGTTTTCACTACATGGAACTGTTACTGTTAGGAAAAGGTATCTTTATCTTTCCATAATCCCTTTGGCAAAGTAAAAGTGTTAACAGTGCTGTGCGTGGCTATACAGTAAATAGAGAACCTTTTACTGTGAACGAGTTCACAACATAATGTTCAAATCAATTAATTTCAGAGCCAGACAATGGCAGTTAAATACTTTTCATGGGCAATTTTATTATCAAGAACAAAAAACATTTAATACATGCATGTATTTTTGAACTGACCCGGAGCTGGAGAACAATGCAGCTGGCTCTTAACTCCTCTCTACACGTGGTCAGACTCAAATTGACAAACAATAAAGACAAAAATGGAGATGACCACATCATGCACATGTTTTTTAAAGTTCCCCCTTCAGTCAGGTCATACTAACCAGTCCAGCCTCATTCTCACATGAGGGAATCTAGACCCCATGCAGGGATACAAACAAAAATCCCTGCTTTTAAACAAATAAAGTAGCTACATTTTCAGGCCAAGTTAAAACTATAGGAAACTAAGTCAAATAGAAAACCATTTAAGCTAGTGTCTTCTTCACTGAAGAAACTAAAACAAATAGACTAAAGCCTCACAAGCTTTTATAGAAGCAAACATCCAAACAAGCATTCAAGAACAGTATTTGCACTGCACGCACAATGCATTTTACATGTAACAGACCACAACACATTTTTTCAATGTCATTATGTATAGTTACAATGTACTTGATGTGTAAATTGTTTTGCACGATACGACCCTAATCCTAACCTTAACCCTAACCCTAACCCTAACCCTAACCCTAACCCTAAGTCTAAATCTAACTCTAACCCTAACCCTAACCCTAACCCTAACCCTAACCCTAACCCTAATCCTAACCTTAACCCTAACCCTAAGTCTAAATCTAACTCTAACCCTAACCCTAACACTTTTCATATATCGGGCAACAAGATTTAAACATTATGTACATTATAACTAGACATAATACCATTGTAATGATGTGAAAGTACACATAATAAGTAACTATGTAAATACACAGTAATTAAAGAGACTTAATATAAAGTGGCACCCGGACAAGATAAGTAGCTTGAGCCACCTGTGTTAGGCATCCACAAATTCAGTATTCACTGTATTTACCGGACTTAAAATAAATTTGACAGCCCTCTGAGTGAGTTGTAAAGATTTCACAGACGAGAGCTGCAGAATTGCTGATTAAAAAGCCTGTCAGAAATGTAAAAGCTATTTACAAAGAAATAACCTAGCTGTGCTGTGCAAAGTCTTGCACTGACATGTACATAGCAAAGATACACACTTTTCCTCTACAAAGTGGGATTATGATCTGTTTTAGCTGATAGCCTGGAGTTGCTGTTTTTTTTAAATGACATTTAAACAAATTATCACAGTTTGTTAAGAGGGATTCTAATAATATTATATACAGAGTATGTTGTGCTCCCAAAGATTGTTTTATTCATACAATGGTCAAGAAAACATTCACTTACATACTGGGCTGGACAACCTACACTATGGGTTTAATAACTAAAATAAGGAATGGATCAAGAATAGTTCTCTGGGGTACACGTCTTTGGCCAAATAAAAATATTAGAGTGGCATTTTCTACATCTGTTATGTTGCATTTTGACAGTACTGGCTACTGGGTCATAGGCTGTGGCGAGACCCAACTTCATAGCCTTAGTCATAAAACCCCTGTCAGTGGCAAGCTTGGTGTCATTTGTCATTAAGTAACAGTGATAAATTAGAAACTATTTATGAACTCTGAATTCCATGAAATAGGGTGTCCTAACTGTTCAATGAAAATGCACTGCCCAAATCATCCACTACATGTTCGCACATATCTGTGGAGATATGGGACCACACAGCCAACAGCAGTAGAACAAGAAATGTGGGTGGCATTCCTAAAACATCCCTAATTTGCTCAGAGGGTTTGAGATCTGGGGGCTGTGGTAGCCAGGGGGTGTTTGAGGTCCATATCATCTTCACAATTCGGGCTCTGTGTGCAGTGGCATTGTCATCTTGAAATATGCCATCACCATGTGGATAGATGGTGACCATTCCTGAACTCACCTAGTCAGTGATGATGTTGAGATATGCCACAGAATACCATCCTGAGTAATCTGCATTGGAGCTGTCCCATACCAGCAGAACATACCCCAGACCATGACAGCCCCACCAGTGGCCTGAACAGTGAACACTATGCAATAGGGGTTTAGTGCTTCATAGACTCTCCTCCATACCCTGGTTCTTCAAATGCTTCCAGTCTTCAATGGTCCAATGTTTTCATCCATGGCACCACTGAAGGCAGACTTTCTCAGACACAAGTGGTTTTTGGTCAACTTCAAATGCCCATTTCCTGCAGCTCCCAGCACATAGTTACCATGGAAACAGGTATGCCCCTGTCAGTGCTGAGGTGAGTTTTTCCAAATTTGACTGCTATTTCTTTTCATAAGACATGAAATCTGCCACCTGTCCCTTTGGTCCAGTGGCTTCTTTTGACCGGAATGTTTTTTTTTTTTTTTTTTTTTTTTAATCTGTCAACCACTGCCTAAAAACCCTTGAGGCTGAATTGACATTAGCCAATTTTGCTGTTGCTTTCAGTAATGCACCAGAGGCACATGCACCAACAATCATGTCCTTTGTGTGTTCACTTACATCAGCCTTCTGCCCCACAGCACATCACATTGGACTGGATGGGTTGCACAACTGTGAGAAGCTATTCCTCTCTTTGGCATCCTGTAGTAAGTGGCCAACGGATGCCAGGAACATTCTTGCCTCAACTACAGCCTATACACATTAATTACTGTATCTCTTCAAAAAGCCAACAGGTACAAGTGCCAACAGCATCCTATACGTGGACGCCATGCACATCATCCAATACTATATTCTTGTGCCCTTCAGAGTTCCTATATCAACTATCAGTATACAGGTCTTGAACAAGACACAACAAATATTTAACCTGATACAACAAATATTGTATCAAACAAAAAAACTATAACAAAATCAGAACAATTTTTCCACCAAAAAAAAAAAAAGAAAATCAAAACCTGTACGATTCTGTGCCTGAATCTACCAAAACAATGCTCAGTTTCAACGATACGCAAAAAAAAAAAAAAAAAATAATAATAATAATAATAATAATAATAATAATAATAATAATAATAATAAAATGGTTATGTACAGCTATGGTACACACTAACCAATATAAACTCATGAATAAATAAGAATGAAAGATAATGGCTAAATAAATCAGCATCAATATGTCTAACCAATCGCATCTTCGTGACTAATAGCCAACTTGATAGTTTGCATTTGATGCTGAGGAAAGAAATAACCTAGCAGTCAGATAACAAAAGCAGGAAAGCTGCAGCTATAAGAGGGGAATATTTTACAGGTTTCATTAGTTCATTTCAGTGAACACACACCAAGGGAGATGTACATTTTTAACCTGTCCCATATATAGGACACCAGACATTAAAGTTATTTGGGTCAAGATTTGTGGACACAGCCCTCTCTTCAGTTCTTCCACTATGTAAAACTGGAAATGTTTGTTAGCTGTCACATTGTATTGTAAATTGGTAGGTCATTCCATACATTCAATGAATAATTCTACTGACTGAATTTCTTCGTTACCGCAATGTCATTAATGTACTTTTAATAACCGTCAAATATTCTATAGCAAGCACCGTCCCAATCCAAAACACTGCTAGTGTGTTGGAACTGTCTAATGCCCCAGTAAACACTTTTACAATATTCAGAAAATAACACCTAAAATATCCATATGCTACTTAAGAAAGACCTTTTTTTGTTTAATCCAGTTAGTTGATAAATGTAGGACACTGTCATGTGTTTGTTTGCAAAACTATACCTTAGGACAAGCAATATAATGCACCAGTGAGGCTTGTTCAAGCAGGAACATTGGGTAAATGCTACCATTCTTTTTCATTATTTCAGTTCTGGGGGCATATTGGTGTCAAAACACAAAAAGCCTTTAAATGTTCAAGCGTAGCTTGTGGGCTGTGGCAAGTGGATAAGTCGAGCCTCCAATCTATAGCAAGTGGATAAACTGAACTTTGTGGAAATAGAGTAAATGGATCAAATGAGTAAGGTAGTGTTTGTGGCTTTGCTCTCTTTGTATATGGTGTTCCATGGTGTTGTCCTGCCATGCTTGGGTGATGCTTGAATAAATCACAATAAGGTGGAACTGAATGTTAACTTATTTTCTGTCTTATGTAGTATTTGTGTTATTACTTTTTAATAATAATAATAATAATAATAATAATAATAATAATAATAATAATAATAATAATAATAATAATAATAATAATAATAATGATTGACTTGTGATTTAGTCAGATTAGTCTATTGAGCACCGACAGCATATTAGGACAATAGACAAAAAAGCAGTTTACATTCAACTTTGTAAATGACTATTTATAAAAGACTTTTGATTATAAGATACGTTAATACCTAGCCAGAACCCTGTACGCATTATTTCAAAAAAAGTAATTCCAGAATTGTAAGTATAAGTCATCCATAAATATAAAACACTTGATATTGCTAAATTAAGAAATAGTAAAATAAACTAAATTAATTCAAAGCCTTTTTCAATGTGTTCGATGTAAATGTAGGTGTATTGACACCTACAGTATTTGAATTTACTGCAAAGGTGCTTTACCAATTGGTGCCACTTTAACTGAGATGAATACTGGGGTCTTTATTGTAGTTTACTGTTTACTGCGATTTTCTCAAGAAGCTCTTATATGACCCCAATACAGATGGCTCATTATACACAGGCCTCCAGTGCCTTGAAAGAATTTTTTTGGCTATAGCACAGCATTTTTTGAAGCATAGTAAAGTGTGTTGATTAAATGATTATACACTGACTTCGAGATTGTTTAATGATCTGCTGCTATTGTTTTGTTAAATGTATTCTATGGTCAGCATAAATTAGGAACACAAAAATCTATAAAATGAGAATTTTTTTTATAAATTAAATTAAATATTGCCCAAATTTTTTATTACAAAGCTACAATTTGTGTGCACAAAATGTGTTATTTTTGACATGCAGTCATTTTCACATAAAGCAGGATTACCCAGCAAATTATGTATTTGCTTGTTAATTAAAAAAATAAACCACTATATAAGCACAGCAGGGAGTATACATGCTAGCGTGTTCAATAGTATTCTAATAGGTACATTGGGATCTGTAAATCTTTGATAGCTCTATTAAAACTGTGGTAACAGATAAAGTGAGCATGTGTAGTCTCTGTCACTGATCTGAACTGGCACCATTAAGGTTACTATGTATGAATTTTTAATTCCTCCCCATAAATGGCACCATAGATCACAGTATTTATTTATTTTTTATCTGACACATGTGCTTATTCTTTGGTTTCTGCACAGTTAAACTTACCTACGATCGATCACCAATGGGACTTTACATTTGGGACTGATTTTCAAGGTGCCCAGGTCGGCTGTAAATTCTACTTGTTGTTTTATTAATTTAAAACTGAAGAATGTTAGATTTCAACTCTCTGCCACTGATGCTGATTTTTCTGTTTGTTTTTTTATTTAATTTGTTTTTTGCAGAATCTGTCTTGACTTGGTTGATTGTTTTGAAGTTATGGATACAAAACCTGTTTAGCCATCTTTTTTAACTGATTATATAGAACTTTGATAGCTGTACTGTAAAAATATGTGATTATGCATTGCATTTAAGAGCAATAGGTTTTGTCCTTTTAAACCACATCAATAATAATAATGCAAAAATCAGATAAACAATTAGTATTAGTAATAATACAGGTTCACTAGCCCTAAAAGACAACTCAGTACTTTAATAAAAATGGAGAAACGTTTTGACGAGAAGTAAAATGTTCATTCTATATGTAAAAGAATATGGCGTCAACTCAACAGACAGATGCCGATTGCATGAACTGGCAACCTCGCAGAATTAACAATTTGCTTTGTTGGAATTAAATTCAAAATAATGCTTTCAAATTCAGATTCATGAAAGCCAAGTTCATGCACATATGTCTACCAACATACAATAAAACAAAATGTATTTCAGTGCATTTATTGTGCTCCAAATGTGCACAGCCAGGCACATTAGGTTGATTTAATCTTAGTATTTGCCAGCAAGGTAATGATTCCAAAATATAACCATATGAATGCAAGTGGACAGACTGACACACCAGGTTTATTCCTTATCAATGTAATTTATTGCTGATCAAAACAACTTAGTTGTGCTTAGCATTTTATGTGATGTGAAATCAATAGCTGTGGAATATAAAGCAATTTGTTTGAATTTAGAAATGTTAAGTCATTTCAACATGTTCATATCACTTAACCTTTCGTCCTGTCACAGAGACCAAGGCCATAAAATTGCAACATAAATAAATGTTTAGAATGTCACAGGCTTTTGTAAATGTGATGTGCTACCAGCAGTACACGGTATATTAAGACCTTTTTTTTCCATTGAATGCTGTCCAATTTTAGGGACTCACAAACATTTGCAGCATAGTTTCCATTGATTATAATTGTATAGAGCAAGGGCTTCCTACGTTTAACTTAATACAAAACTACAGGCACTATTTCCAAAGCTTTCACTCATGAGTCATTTAAAGGATGCTTATTCGTTATTGTTATTAGTAGTAGTTGTAGTAAGGGCTCTGCAACTTTCTTTGGGATTTTAGGGGGAGGGGATTCAAAAGAAGAAAAAACACCCATTGAAATTACAACAGTTTAGACAGACAATTTAGAAATTTAATTTCAGGACTCTCAAGCATTATTAATTGCTTATTTCTAGTTGTGTAACATTAAAGCGTGTTTTTCTCTTTTTAGAAAAATAAATGGTGCTAATAAAACTAAAGGCCAGATCAAAGTCTGATGTTATATTTCACATCTCCTTAATATGAGAAGGAATGTCAACCAAAAATACAACCTAAACAAATACTAACCCTATGAACTCCGATCACAGTCCTACCTCCTGCATCAACTCCTCCTCTCTCTGCTGTTTGTTCTATGCCTCCACTGTCCACATGAGCCACAGTATTTAATAATTCTGAAACTTGTTATATGTTTGATAGACTCTAACATTATGGCTTTGAAACCACTGTATCAGATCCACAAGTCCCTTACCATGCATTTTAGTCAAGGAGAGCTAAGATTTTAAACTTTATATGCCCTTCGTCAAATTCTGGAGCTTCTTTAACACTGCAGTGTTTGGTGAAATTTCTATTTCCTTTTCCACAAACTGGGTAAAAGGTAATGTACAGCAGAAGCCCGATCATCCGAACAGCTTGGGGACATAAAATACAGTCTAACTTATTAGTCTCACTATAACGAACCCTTCTTACGAAACCCATTTTTTTAACAGTGGCTTCCAAGTTACGCCTCTTTTCAGGCACACTGTTCCAGAGCTCCAGCCTTCAAGGGCAAGCCCTGGGCCAAAGCCTGACAAGCCTGGTGGATCCTGCAGTGCTCTCATCGAGTACGTGAGGCGTCTCAGCAAGTGGTTGTTGCTACTGGCAATCTCCACAGGCATGCACAATAACCCGGATGGTCCCGATTCCCACTGCTCCGCTGGGTGACCTGAGGCACCGCCTACAGTCCAACTCAGCAGCAGGCAACCGGACCCTTCCACGACGAAGAGGGAACACAGAGCGTGGTGCTCCCACTCAGCAGTTCCAGGGCCGTTGCCCTAAGCAGCGGCCTCAGCGTGCTCTGCCCTGGCCTCAGTAGCCCCAGCAGGGGCCCTCCAGGTCAATGAGTTAGTGTACCAAAGCTCTGTCTCTTTTCCTCATGACCGACTTCCTTTTTAACCCTCGGAACGAAGTGTCAGGTCAAGTAGTCACAGTATTTCTGTCACACTCACTCATGTAGGGGAGCCCTACGCTGGTGAAGACAAACCTCCCACCTGCGCAAAGGTAATGATAATCAAGTGGTGATGACAGATGCATCCAACTTGGATGGGGTGTGGTCTGGGCAGGCAGAGGAGTCAACGGGTCCTGGACAGGCCGTTGGACATCCCTGCACATAAATACACTGGAGCTCCAAGCAGTGCACCTTGCACTCCGTTATTTCCTTCCTGTGCTCCAGAACAGACATTTCATTGTGCGCAAAGACAACATGTCAGTAGTGGCGTATGTGAATCACCAGGGTGCGCTTCGGTCCCCAGAGTTACACCGCATAGCCTTTTGGCTGCTGATCTGGGCACAGAAGCATTTATTGTCCCTCCGGGCTGCTAGAGGGATGGCCACATCATCGGCGCTCTTTCAAGGTGCATCATTGACTAACATTGTACTGCGGCTAGCTGGGTTACTCCGCATACATTCACCAGGTTCTACTGAATCAATGTGGTAGATCCCTCTGCTCCTTCATTAAGTACAAGGGTCCATGAGGGTGCACGCGTGCACCACCAGCACTAGCTCACGTTGCCTCGTGATGGCTTTGGTATGCTTTCTCAAAAGTATTGGATGGTGGGCGTCTTCGAATTGAAAGGGAACGTTAGGTTACTTACCGTAACCCTGGTTCCCTGAAAGAGAAGATGACCATCAAACCTTGCGAGGTCGCATCACTCGCATTCGTGGGTTCGATGCAAAAGAGGAAGTGAGCGCCGTGGAGCAACTAATTATTCCCTCAGCAGGCGGGACCGAGGACTTCACTCCATGAAGGGATCTATCGGCAGCTCTGACATAAAAGGCTCAGCGAGTGCCTACCTAAGGCAGGCATATCCCAAAAGTATTGGTTGTTGGTCATCTTCTCTTTCAGGGAACCGGGGTTACGGTAAGTAACCTAACGTTATACCTATCAGTGTGCAGCACCCCAGGTGGCTATTGCTGCGTACAATTTCTCATCATTTAAAAAAAAAAACAAGTCTCAAGGCAAGCTTTTTCTTTAAACCCATCCATTACTAGAATGGTGATAATTATCCCTTGTGTTTTCTAATTAGTCATAATTCAATGAGTTGATTACTTAATTATTCTTTAGATCAGTTTAGCTGGATTGGCTACACGAACATTTTGAGGTTCAGGACTGAATTGCAGGTTAGTCATGTTATTCTCATAAACAATGTCACACTCATTTACATCCTCTCCCAGTAACAACCTGTTGATCTCACAGCTGTTTGTAGCAGGTGTGTTGGTACATCATAAGACTTCCCAGTTGTCCTTGCTCTTTGAAACTTGAACCGGACAAGACAATAATTGAATTGAAATGTTTTTCAGACGTCTCAATATACTAACTAAAAAAGCAGTCCCCTTCGCCCAGCTAAGCAGTAATTCACAAATGAATATTTTTGATTAGGTATTTTCACATTAATAAGCATTTATGACCCCAGTTTGCTGCCTTTTTTGTTGACGGAAAACCAAATTGCTTCTTACTAACAAATAAGCAATTAACGTGGATTTGATCCATCAAGAGCTGTGTGTCTGGTTGAGGTTATGAGAGCAATTATCTAATAAGACCTAGACAAGCAGCAAAGGTTCAGATGGCTTCTTCTCGTAAATTTAATTACTGTATGATCTAATTCTACATTCTACAAATCCTTAAGGACGGTATCCTGTGGATTATAATTCAGTCTGAGTGGTTCTAATTCCTGTTGTTTTCTTTATTGTTTAGTAAGTTTATGCTCAGGTGCTTTCTTTGAAAGATGTAACCTAGGCTGAATCACCCAAAGTGTCTTCATAGAAGTAAATGCTTTTATTAGATGTTACTAATATAAAGACGCTCATCACATATGTTTATGGAAGACAACTACTGTAGAACTGAGAACCTGCTATTTTTGCCCTTTAAGATAAATATTTTGGGAAAAAGACACTTTTTAAAGCTTTTTTTTTTTTTTTAATAAGCCTAACTAGAGCAAAATCACTAAACAAACACCAAACTTAATTAAAAAAAACTAATAAACAAACAAATACAATTTGGTAATAGAGATTATGCAACTTCTTCCTTATTTTTTTTGGACATAACATGTATTTATTACTGCAGGGCACCTGGCTCACTTCAAGCCTGTCTTACATGTTGCACCTCTTTTTATAGGGCTGTTTACAGTACATTCGCAGAGCAGTGGCTCAGTGTTCATTGTTATTGTGTCTGTGTCATGCAGTGTTGGTGGTGATGGTGTTGACAGCCAGTAGAAAAAGATGCCTTACTGACCTGTAGGACTGGAAGCTTTGTAAACTATGTTGGAATGTGCAATGCGTGGTTGAGCAATAGTTCACACACAAACTCACACAATGCTGGATTTAACTGAACTCATTAAAGGATTAATGTAAACAGATTGTAACCTGGAATCTTATACATTGTTACTAGTCTTGTAAACAGTTATCTTCAGAAGAATGGGGCATTACTTATAAGGCATGGGTAGGTCCTGGTGAGACATTGCAGCACAGATATGATAGGACCGGGTCAGATAACTAAATGACTTAATGCAATATTAAAGACTGAAAAAAAGACCTGTGCCTGTATTTTCCAGTGCGGACAAACTGGACAAGCTTACAGAAGTAAGGTTACAGTCAGCACTCCAGATAAGGTTTTGGGTCTGGGAGAAACTTGCCCTCTAATTTTAACACTGAGAGAGTAAAATTCATTTTTAGGGGGTAAATTGCAACCTTACTTGCAACATGAGTAATGTCAATAAATGCTGTACAATCTTTAATGGTAATGAGGTAGGCATTAAAAAAGAGCCTTCCATTTTAACATTTTAACATTGAACTACTGTACAACCACACATGTGTTCTACAAGGTTCTTTATCAGTTCAGCACTTCTTTTTTTTTTTTACTTTTATTTTAACATTAAATTCTTAAACTCAGCGAACATGTTAAAACTTCAGTAGAAATCCATACAGATAAATAAAATAAGGAAATGCATTAATAAGTTATAAAACAGTTTGTTTAATATTATAGGCATCTTTTTTGAGCGGTTGCCTCTGACGATGGTTCCAGTTGGATTTTTAGCTGGACTGGGGTGTTTACGCTTCAACCTGTGTAGCTTCCCACCAGCAAATTTCTTATTCCTTACTGTGATTGGATGCAAAGACAACAGGGCTAGCCAAAGTTTGGATAATATTTGTTGGGTTGTCTTTTCTTGTGTACAGTTTCCTAGTAACTGAAGTCATTGTATTCTGGGAGATGTAGTTGTAAGTGGAAGTTTTAGGCAAGACAGATAAGCTGTGCTAAGCGTAAAAATTGCAGGGACACTGCTTATCTGAGTACAGTATGTAAAACCATTATCTGTATGGGCTTAATTACCTGGAAGCCTGTGATGAGAGTCCTTAAGTTTAATGACAGATTCAGAACAATCATGGTCAAGTGGAGGCCAGGTTTTAACTTGGAATAAAAAGGGAGACAAATGTGAGTTGAAGATACTTGGTTTATTTAACACAAATCTTAAAAGCAGACTGTGTATGTGTACCCAGTTGTACCAAAATATATTTGTGTGCCTTCCTGTGCCTAATAGGCATAATTCACAAGCTTTTAATGTGCCGTGAGACAGCTACAGTAATATGTACTTACCCAGCTTCCGCTTGAGCTGTTTGCCCTCTTCTTAAGCACTGAAGTTGCACACAACCAGTCTCTTATTGTATAAGAACCAGCACCACCACCGAGTATGAGACTTGAACTCTCTCAAGGGCAAGTGCGGTAGAAAGTTTAGTCCTTGAAAAAGGATCAATAAACTGCATCTTAGACACTGCTGACAAAATTATAAGGTTAAGTGTTTGACCCTCTAACAATAGCACCGATTCCCCTGTTAATCCACAATACCCATTTCAAAAGTAAATTGTTTTGAATTAAAGGGATAATTTACTACTCAACAGTGATCTAATTTGACAATTACTTACAAATTAGGACAAAGCAGCAGAATGTTGTTTAAACAATGAACCAACAGCACAATATGAAGTTATTTGACACTCGTTCTAAAAAATATATCATCATCATCATCATCAGTCTTTTTCAATCAACTCCTAATTTAATCTTGCCTTCTTCCTGGAGGTCTTTTTCTTGGTTGCTTTATATCTCTTGGGATCCAGTCTAGTATCTCCATTGTCCAGGGATGGTCTGTTTTTTTTGTTACATGTTCAGCCCACTGCCATTTCAGTTTTCGCTCTTATAATAACTTTGCATACTTTTGTTTGCGCTCTTATCCATCCCTTCCTTTTCTTGTCCCTTTTGATTCGTTTGTAATTTTTGGGCATTTTTGTATTGAGGGTCCAGGTTTCACATCCGTAAGTTTGCACTGGCAGCACACATTGGTCCAAGATTTTCCTCTTGAGGCATAAGGGTAGTTTCCCTTTCTTGTATGAACTTATAAGTATATATTAATTTTAAGTGCCTGCAAGGTTACAGCCAGGGCATATCAAGACATTACAAAAAACTAAAGGAAAGCTGAAATGATTCAATCCGTATTTAATATTTATTATAATGATCTCCTTTGTTCTTTTCAGCATTTATTAGCATACTGCCAATCATTTGCTAAATAGTTTTCGGTTTAACACTTTTCAAAGCATTGGCTAGATAAGGTCTTTATTGCTGCTTGCACTAGTCTTAAGCCTCAATCTTTTTGGCCCAGACCTTCACAATTGGATTGAATTTGGGTGAATTTGGTGGCCAATCATTCATCCATTTGACTTATTTTTCTGAGCGGATTCTGGATAACCTTTGCCCTTTGGCAGGAACCCCATTACTTTACATTACTTTACTGTTTCTCAGTCTTTCAGTAATATTTGTCCTCAGCCAGAAGGGTTGCTATTCAGTCCATGATGTTGTCAATTGGTAGTAATGCGAGCTGGCACAATGCAAGTTTATCAGCATTACCGAGGGTGGCTGCTGTGTGGCTGGATAGACTATACTGTACAGTTAGTCGCCACTGCCAGCAAGCACCTTTGACAAGAACCAGAAAAATTCATGTATACCATGTGAAATCACACAGCATACAAGGAAATGCCCTTCAAATTTCAATAAGTGTACCAGATCAAAATGTAACTACATTAATGGATCTTAATGTGCTTGATCACATCTACAAATTCCACACATACTGTAAAATGTGATGTCATGCAGTTCTGATAGGCTCTACAAATAAGGTACATTTTCAAGGAACCATTGGCAAGCAACACTAGTGTAAGGATTTTTAACTTGGTGTTGTGACTTATTATGCATTAGATGAAACTGTCTGAATATTTTTATTACCAGATTATAACTTTGTGTTATCCAAATCCAATGTAGACAGAGGCAGTGTAACATGTGTTTTACAATAATTCACTAATTTCAAGAAGTACCGAACCTGCTTTCTTAGTGTTGAATCGATTATCTGGGGGAAAATTTAAAAAAACAACATAAATGAACACATTTGCCGACTGTTTACTTGCCCCTCATTGGACAGCACGTTGTTTCTTTATATAGTTTTCTTTAAAGCTGGAGCTTCTCACAGTTAATTGGCTAAAGATGAGTCAGGGATGATTTCACAAGAGCAGCTAATCCTATAATCTCTATCAAAAACATCCTGTTAAAGTTGCCTTTTCTGGGAGTCATCACAACACTGATAAGATTAAATGATTAAACCCAGCCCTTCCTTTTTTGCAGAAGCACAGGCTTCCTACTTGTTTAGAGACCAGGTTCATCCTGGTCCTGTACAACTGAAAAGAGCTTTGGGCACAACACTTCCTAATAAGTTCCAAAACCAGGAACTCTCAGAGACATCGATGATCGTTCTATTAAACTCTATTGGCTTCTGTCAAGCAGCTCTTTTCAGTTTAATGTGTGATTAACATTATTCATATTGGTGTTTCATTAAGTAAATAATAGGGACTGTGTGCTTGTAGCAGAATAATTTAAACAATTAAATAAGGTAACGATGAACCCTTTCTTGACTGTTTAAAAATAAATTGAGATTATTCTTCTTTCAAAACATTCTCTAGAATAATATTGTGTAAAGAGTTTTAGATTACTGATAAAAAGTAAAACAAGGAAATACAGCAGCAAGCTAGAGGTGGAGAAAGAAAGTAAAACTAGATCTTCTTTGAATAGACCAGGCTAGCTGGTTTTATTTGGTGGCTGTTTATAACATAGATTTAGCTTATCTCTAATCAGTTCCTAGTGGCAGGTGTATCACATCATTACAACATAACAGCTACTTTTTCTGGAATTCTCTAACCCCCTTCCATCTTGTGTACTTTCACCAAACAATCCGCCCATGGACAGGGGTTGGATTTTTTGGAGGGCAATAGCAAAGATGCAAGTAAACTGAAACAGATTCAACCCAAGAAAGACCTGAATAAACAGTGGTCTCCGTGCGTTTAGTAAAGCCATTCTGGGTCAAATGACTCATGTCAAATAAAAACATAACACACTGTTCACTTGCTAAGAACCTTCTATGGAAAGTTACATCACAATGTCAGCTTCTGGGCAACCTGTTTGTCTGTTCAATAGTTTTATTCTATGTGTGCTGTCAGAGTGTTCCATATATTTAGAAAACCACTTGTCCAAATGAAACTTTATGAGACCTCCTTTAGCACAAATGATTGAGTAATAATCTCATACCTTATTGCTGGGGACAATGGTCTCTGATTTATAAAGTCTGGGTAGCACTATGTCCATGAAAACTGATGTCTGCCTCTACTTCTACAGATCAGTAGTGTTTGTTCTACACATGCTCCAAAGACATAATCTATCTTACTAGCTACTCTTATCAGTGGGATTCTTCCCTTTTTTATAAATTGAAATACTATTTGATTTAATACTGTTGCCTTTAGCTAGGATTCACGGATTGTGTGTGTGTGTGTGTGTGTGTGTGTGTGTGTGTGTGTGTGTGTGTGTGTGTGTGTGTGTGTGTGTGCTTTGTAGCAGACCTGTGTACCTCATTTGGTGCTTCTGTGAGTGTTGTGAAATATGGTTGAGGTGGCATGTAATGTGAAGGTTGGACATGGAGCATAAAGGTTTACCTGTAGACAGGTAAAAAAAAAAAAAAAAAAAACAATGAAAAAGTAACTACTTAACTATACAGTATGGTTATAATAGCAGGGTGCATACACAATTATTTTATGTTCACTAATAATAAACGCAATATTTTTTCAAACACTAGAACTGTACCCTCTTATTTCCTCTTAAATTTCCTCCATGACGCGAGTCATATGCCTATTGACCTTTTTAGAATGAACAGCTAGGTATTCTATTTATATAACCTTGGGTTATTTATACTTCAGGGCGCCCATTCCCTCTATATACACAGCAGGTGCGTGGTTACGAGTGCACTAAATCCAACAACAGCTGCAGGAAACTGCTTTCCCACTGGAAAAACTGCCAGACACAACTTGACTCCTTTACTTAATTTCCAAATTTCCCCAATAAAAAGGTATAAAAAAAAACCCTGCCTGTTATTCACAAATATTTGTACTTCATGTTGCGTGTCAACCTGCACTCGTAATCTGCCTCCTTTTATAATTAATGGCAGCTTCCCACATATCTTTCTCCTGACTTTTCCCACACATACCTGGGGGTGGTGTGATATGCCTGAGAAATAGTTTGAGTAACTTTAAAAACCTGTTGTACCGGTACTGTACAGTATGTGGGAACAAGCAGGTACAGTCCCACAATAAATAATGTTGACAGTTGTATGGAGATAGTAGTTAATCATAACATTTGTGTTTGGTAATGAAGCTTTACTATATGTTTTAGGAATGACTTAACACACCCCAGTAAATTTTTACCCCAGAATATATTTCTAGAAATACGGTAGCTTTCTGTAAAGTAACATGCTCTACTTTATTTTGATTAAATTAATTTGGTAGGAGCATCATTTTTGACAAATCTAGCATATATCATAGTCTCCTACACCAACATACATAAAGCAATAGCCTCTATAATTATTTGAACCAGGGAGTACTGTAGTCTTAGACCTTTGGTGTCCAATCACGGTCCTGGAGAGCAATTCCACCAAAGGTTTAACAGGTGAGATTAGATAATTAACTGCTTCAGGGTCTGGATGGAAGTTGAATTGATTGAATTAAACAATTTAGAACAAGGTTGGATCAAAGACCAGGAGTGGAAGCGTCAACTTTGGCTACCCCTGCCTTAGACCATTGATACACACTTGAGGTCTATTCTAGTCCAGGGCTTGTTCCAACCATGCCCTCAACTGTTGAACTGATTAGTTCACAGCTTGGTCCAAACAGGTTTTCAATTGTGTAATTGAACCTAGAACATGTGTTTAATTAAGCAATTAAATGTGGTTGGAGCCTGATCCTGGTTTGAGTTGGACTGAAAGAAACCCAGGTGAGTACTACAGACTCAGTCTATATTCTATACTTAAAGCATGCTAAAAATCAAATTTAATAATTTTAACATTTTCTGCAGCTGCTTTACAGTTAATGCACTGGTTCAGAGACATGACAAGGGTCTCAGAAGGACATTCTAATTATAGTAACAAAAGCACAGTTCATTAGCTTTACAGATTAAACATAAAACAAGCACTTCTCTTCAGAACTTCGTTTGGTTATGAGAGTACTTATTACCCAGCCTATAAACCACACACTGCTTTGTGATTTAAAAAGTATTACAAAGATAATGTCAAGCAGGTTCAGGTAGCGCCAGTTTATTATATGCACAGTGTAAGGTAAATGAAAGCTACAAATGAAATGTTTCAAAACTGAAAGTGGCGAATAGCCCCATCTGGCCATCTACAGTTTGAAACCTCCTATAACGATATTTTAAATCAAAACACCTTCTGTACACAGGTCCAGATATGTGTGTATGCAACACATGATGTCAATATTTTCAAAATTGAATGCTTAGAAAATATTGAATGCTGTAAGTGGAAGCACACATTGAGATCCATAACATTGTGGCATGAGCTGTGAGGACATGTTGAAATACAGTACTTAAAATCTCTTCAGTCTAATAAAAAATAACGGAATTTTATCAAATTGTAAGTGGATGAAAAAAATCCAAGTTATTACTTCAAACTTATCACAGAGAACAGGATAACAGGGCATAAAGGGAAGCAAATAGAGTAAAAATGAGTTAAAACAGTTTACTTGGTGAACCAGTAACATCTAAAACACCAGGAACACTTAAAACCAATTACCATTACATTCAACACTTTGGTTTAAGATTCCCTTAGATGAGGCAAATGGTGTTCTAGCATGGGATGAATCTCAATTGGCCAAACATCTTCTTGTTCCCAACATTTATTATATGTACAATAAGTGCTTCTCTGTATTCTGCTGTTTAGTTCGACTGATGTCTAACAACCTTGTAAATTAACCAAATATAACCCCTACACTACTGTGTGTATGTATTGTATGTAATAAGTTACATGTAGCATGTTAATCAAAATTGAGAACTTTCTGCTGCCCCAGCCGTTTCATTATCCTCACCCTTATGCGATAAAATCTGACTAAATCACCCAATTCACTCTTACTTGATCACACATTTTTCAGGTAGTGTAGAGATGCTATAAGTACTGCAGCAGAACTGAAATACTTACAGTACATTTCTGATCGACTCTTCAATACATCCTTTCCAAGGTATTTTGGTTTCGCTGTCAGAGTTATGCTTGCAATTACAATTTTCTATCCATAATTGCACTTAGATATACAAGTACATTTTATTGTAGAAAAAAAATCGGAGTAAAGTCAGAGCAAAATTCCAATTATAACTAAAGAATGCATTACCGCATGGGCAAAGAGAGGGTTATTAATGAGGACACAAGCTTATGACTCTTGTAACGCAAAGCTGAAAAGGCAATACTAAAAGGTATTATGTGCCCTCCAGTGGTTAAATCGCGTTATTAGTGCAGATGTCTCTTCATAGTCTTATATTTATGATACAAAGACCACACACACATAGCCAGTTGGATATGCATGTTGCAAACTCAAAACACATTTCATACCAATTATTTTATTATAACCATTAAAGAATGCATGGGTTGTTGTGCTGAAATACAAGCAGGTGTATAAAACAAGTTTTGTTAGGCTTTAGATCCCCATGTGGAAAATCCTTTCAGTGTGACTCTTTTGGATGTCTGTCAAGATTCACAAAATGTTTCCCAGAGGTTTTAGTGATTTATAGCATTGCTTGGATCCCATTGAAAATATCAGATTTCTTTCATAATCCTAATTTTATAATAGATACTGGGAAACTCATGTAATAGATTACTGTTGTGCTAGCCTATACTGTATACAATTGCTGTGGGAGGATTTTTCAGTTCCGGTATTTAACATTTCATAACATTTTCAATACAGTATATGAAATCATTAAAAACTGTACTTCAAAGTTTCTTATGACAGCCCATGCTGGATTCACTCGGAAGTCAATCCTTCTTCTTATTTTTTTTTATTTTTATTTTTTCTTAAAGCCCATTTTTGACTGATAGTAAATATACACACATTTAAAACTAATTGTAGTTCAGTATTCTAAATGTACTTTGTGTGTGTGTTGGAAGTATAATGCAAAGGCATTGTGGTTACAGTACCTCTTCCAAGTCAATCACTTCAGAAACCCTTTATTTCCTGGAGGATCATTAAGCAACCTTCTTAGAGTCTTTCTTTACTTTGTTTTCGCTTATTAAGGAATCCCATCTTTGCTACTGTAGAAAATGACACAGCCACCAGTTGCCATTATAGAACAAAAACACACGTGTCCCTGGACACCCCAGGATATAAAGGGTTAAATGATAATAATCTAACTGTACCATTTTACATACTAAAAGAAAAAAACAAAACACTAGATAATAATTAGTAATTAATAAAGTAATTCATGTTGTGTGCGAGTGTGTGGCATATGGGATATAGCATATATAAAAACCCTAAACAATATTAAATACAGAAACATCAAATTCAAGAATTGGGGTGCAAAAAGTATATGCTCTTCTGTAACTGAGTAATCATGAGAAGATACAAAATGTCCAAATTGTGTCTCACGAAAAGCTACTTAAAATGGATAAAACCTCAAGGAGTACTTTTTAAAAGTAGCAGGAACTATTGTGAGAAAAATAATATATATCTTCTGCACCATTAGGTGAATAACATGTATTCTAAACAACGTAACCTTGGAAACCATCAGCATATACAGTATTCTATAGTTGAATTATATAACATTTTACTCTATTAGTACTGTATTGTATTTGAAAAACATTTAGTAAAGAAAAAGTTAATGATTGTGTAAATAAAATAATTTAGCTATCATACCTATTTTTATTATACAGATGATCAGATTGCAAAGCATTTACTCAAGGCTTTGATTAACACTTTTTTAACCATATGGGAAATCTAAGATACTGAATGTACTTTCTCAGCTAGCTAAGTACCAGTGAGGCAGAAGGCACGCTCATGGCTTGTTCTCCGCTTATAATGCACTCTGGTACTGCTTCTTGTATAAAATCTGATCTTGTGAGGTACACAGGATAATGTTTTTTGGTTTATGCCTCACTTTTCTAAACGCAATAGCACCATAGTTTATAAAAAGTCCCACAGAAGACTTGGTAGAAAAGAAAATTGAGGGAATTATGTCTTCTTCATACAGACATGACAACGGCTGATGTGGGTCCGTAGATCTCCTGCCTTAAGTGTAGCAGAGACAGGTTTGCTGAAATTAAAAAAGAAAAAAAAATGTAAAATGCTACAACTTTTTAATAAATAATGCAAAATAAACTGTTCCAGAAAGCATTCAACAATTTGACCAAAGACAACATGAAATGTTCCAAGCTTCCACAGCCAGTTTTGTATGTTTTTGACATTTTTATGCTATGCCTTTGTCATTTTTTTTTACCATGGTTAACCATATTTTGACCATGATTTCAGTGTGCTTTACTATAGTTTGCCTCTCTTTTACCGCAGTTTATAAACACAAATGCCTGAAGAAGCATCCGCAGCTGCCTTTGGGTCTGCAGCCTCTTGCATTGCCCTGATTGGTCAGATGGGCAGCCTCTCTTTAAATTCAAAAGATGCAAGAAATACAGCAGGTTTTAATTTTTTTTCCAAACAGCTCAATGGTATACATTGGTAATGCATCTGTTATAACATTTGGGTACAGTAAGAAACCTCAGTTCATTATTAGGAAATGAACTGCTTAAATTATGCATTCTAATATTTGCCTACAGCTTCAACGTTTAGTTTTTTAAAGAACAGCTGTTCATATTAACATTATAAGTAATTTCAATGACCACCACTATAATATGTGACAATACCCAAGTACTGTAATTTAAATTTTAATTGCAAAGATTTGATGTAATTCACTAAAATTCAAATTTTTATCTCACTGTTAAATACAACTTATCACCATATAGAACATAATATTCAGAATCAGAACTGCATGTGTTGCAGGGTTGGAAATAAGAATCATATTGTATTGCCGTTTTAGCATTTACAGGATTTAATTAGACACACCTGAGGTTGTTCCCTATATCTAGCAACTAATTAGGCTCCTAGTATAATGACTCAAACTACTTTGAGTTGCAGTGCAATGCAATTTGAATGGTGTGTTCATCAATCTGTGAAAGCACTCTCATTTCCAAAACAGAGATGAAATATCACGACTCACTTGAACAGTTCACCATTCTCAATAGTAGCTAGCCAAAAACTGTAGGCATTGGCATAGTAGTTGCAGGTTCCACGACCGTGGCACTCAATGAAGGGAGTGCTGCGGAACTCTTCCAGACAAGAGCCAGGAGAGGCCAGGGCCTGGCCAGAGCCCTCTGCGCCTGCACTAGTGTGCTGCAGAGTGAACAGGAAAGAACAGTCTTAAAGTCTTAAAGTCTTAATACACAGTGAAATACGTCTTTAATACATCCTTCATATTCTAAATTTCCTGTAATAAGAAAGTTCCCTTCCTTGAGACTCATTTACAATTGCAAAACTGGAATACCTTAAATGCTCGAAACAGCAGTCTCAACTGTCAGTCCATAGTCCCATTAGTGCCCAGTTTTACTGGCATAAAGTTAATTAGGGCCCACGCTCTCCAAATTGCCCCCCCTCCCATTCATTTTTTCACTATCTTAAAATATTATATTTGTTATTTTTTATTATACACAACTAAACTAATTAAGTACTATTGACGTATATAGTGGTAATTTAGTTAACATCTTGAGATAATTGCTGTATTACATATATCGCTTACAAACATACAGAAGTTCTATGTTATGTTTTATTTTTGCAGTCCCTAAGGATCACATAGCTACTATGAATGTTCCTTGATTGAGTATTAAAGACTTGACAGACTTGACAGTAATTTGACATTGAAGTTGCATACTGTAAATGCAAAAGAGGCTTAAAACAATTAAAAATAATCATTTGTGGACTGTTTTGTAGGTAATTACAGTTTGTGTTTTGTTGCGTTGTGGGTAATTAAATCAAGATGATAGGTGGGGTATAATCATATCTGTATTCAAACTACTGCAATCTGTAGAACTGGGAGCTTTTGTGATAAAAAACAAAGCAACCCTGAGGCATATGTCATTTCAGATCAAATAGCTGGTAAATATGAAGTGAAATGAAAATGTAAAAAAAGATGATATCATTGATATATCCAGAGGATAAAAACAATAGGGCAGTGAAATGGTTAATTTCTACTGTACACCTCCTGTAATGGAACTTTATTGAACTGTATTGAAATTTGCAGTTTTCTTGTATGACATCATGACAGCACCACTGAACTCAGCCGAGAGACTCCCAGAATGCATGTGTTACGAGGATGAAGCATTAGGTCTTTATCATTCGGAAACCAGAAGTTGGATGAGATATTAACAGTTGTAAGTGTGGTGGGTTTGCAAACTCATACAAGCTCCCTCACAGGGATACTTAATTACCAGAGCAATGTGTTTTATAAGGTACAGTGTCCTGTTATGAAATATGATTTTCTTCTGAGAAACTATAACAACGAAGTTGGCGATTATGCGCAATGAATGAAATAGCAAAACCACAGATACAAATGTATAACTGAACATGCACAGCACTGAAACAGTACAGCATGTGCACAACGTGTACATGAATGCAATACACACCATGACGAAAGAATAGCCAATCCACAGGGATTCCCATCCACTGGGACAATGTGGGATCTGGATTGTCTGGCTGTGGACTGCAATTACCATGCCTGGTGCTTCACAAACTGAGCATCTGTAAAAACAAAACCCATGTGCGACTATTGTGTAATAACAAGACTATAATACAGTTACAATAACACAATAACAAGCTTATTTCATAAATAGTTTGTTAAGTGAACACCTTTTAAAACAATCTTAACACTCAGAAAACATGACCTCTGACACATGGTTATAATGCTAGTACAAATACATTATTTATTTTCTAATAAAAATTCAGTATAAAAAAAAAATCTAAAGAATTGCAGAGATGTTAAAATGGAGGAAAGTCCAGAGATTTGGTACCTTAGCACTCTATTAACCCTTGCTGCATATATGAAGCACAAGTAGCACAGGTGAATCTGTCAAAATCGTGTTTTTAAATATAACCAATGGGTAAGGCCTTTGGACATTTCTGTATCTACAATTGCAGATGTCTCTTTTATTAAGTTTTAAGTTGGGCTTTGTGCCTTTCTCACAAACCTCTTACCTGCTAATGAAAGGCCTGATACTTTCACCAGTAATGGGAGCCATATTCATTGGCATTGGTTCAGGGGAAGACAGCCAATAGGAATAGTCATTTCTTGATGCAAAGTTGCAAACATTGTTAATGTTACAGAACAAAAATGGCATGGGACTAAACTTGCGAAGGCAGCTTCCAGCAGTACCTATGATCAGAAATGAGACATACGTATTAAATTCCTAACTAACCAGAGAGGCATAGTGTTGACCTAAGATTGTGAGGAAAGAATATAATGAAAAGCTACAGAATGACTGTCAGCATATGATCATAGTTATACTATATATGTGTGTGTGTGTGTGTGTGTGTGTGTGTGTGTGTGTGTGTGTGTGTGTGTGTGTGTGTGTGTGTGTGAGGGTGAATGCATGCGTGTGTGTTGCAAAAGGTTGTGTATGAACATTTATTTTGACAACTGAAAGGATAACTCAACTGGAATCCATTTCAAGATTTCCCGTCGCTGGTCGTTTTAAATATCAACCTATTTCAAACATTTGCTTCCCTTGATCACTTCTCTGGCAAAGATTTAGCTTATTGAGAACTCTGTAGCCTGTATCCTTATACTTTACAAAAAGCACCAACATAATAATTACAAGTTTCTGACCACAGCGTAACAGCATTGTGTTTTACTTATGAAAAACCAACCTAAGTCTTGGCCATGTGCCCTTTCATTGCCTTGCACATATAAGAGAGAATAGCCATCGTAGATTTTCGTTGTTCCTACTGGACATGAAGGCACCACTACCATCTGGCTGTGTCTTGTAACAAGGAAGCCATGAGCTATGGACGATGGTCCTGGTATCCCTGCTGGTCCTGGCAAGCCATCAGGGCCCGGTGAGCCTGGATATCCTCTTGGGCCTGAAAAAAAATAAATAAATAACAGCAACAATTTATGAGACACAATATGTGTAAAGTAAAAGATCTTTGTGTACAATTAGATGATCTCAGGCTGAAAAGTGTTATTATCTCGTTATTTGTTTACAGAGCATACCTGGTGGGCCAACTGGTCCATGTTCTCCTTTCTGTCCGGGCCTACCATCAAACCCAGGAATTCCATCCTGCCCTGGCAAACCAATAATTCCACTCACACCTGCAACAGGCAGCAGTTTATCATTAGTTTAAGGGTATTATTTATTATTTTATGAAATGTATTCACCATTGGTTTATAATAGCAGTTTCCTGCTAAAGAAACCCAATAGTTACCTTGTTGTCCCTTGGGTCCTGGATATCCTAATAGACCAGGGGGTCCTTGTGGACCTTGAGGACCAGGCAGGCCACGTTCTCCTTTAACTGAAATTGTAGGTCCCGGTGGACCAGGAGGGCCATCAATACCTAAAGAACAGCCATTGGTATTAATTCATATACAGTCACCACCTCTTCGAACGGGCGTGTTTGTGTTAAAGTGATTAACCCGCAGTAATCGATGGACAGTATAAACTCCCACACAATAACCTGACATTCAAAATGTCCCCCAGTCACCAGTACAGTAACCAAAAAAAACAAGAGTGACACTCATTACACTAATAAAAAATTAAAACCTATGAATGTAATAAAAAGTAAGTGCAAAAAAGTAATGCAAGTGCAATACTGTACAGGTAGGCTACATTACTGCAAATTGTTTCCAGCTAAGAATGTGATATGTGTAACTGGACAATCTTTTTTTGCAAGTATGGACGGCAAACCTTGTCAGCATTTCCTAAAAAATCCCATTTTGGCTCTATATCCGGATGCTGCTCATATTAGCAGTGTCACCTGGGGCTGTTTCAGCCAGAGCATCCTGGTCGCCAAGGTGACACAGCTGAGAATTCCCTCTGGTGTTGTCAGAGTTTCAGTTTTGGTTGTATTTTTGTCATCTCTTCCTCAACTACAGAAACCCCAGCTTTTTTAAAGTAAAGATGCGTTGTTTGCTGACTGACAGAGTTCCAAGCATGCATTAGCAAGTGCACAGTATCTAACAGAGACATTTTATTTATATCACTTTTCTCTTTCCAGCCATGCTAGCTGTTACAGTCAGTACTGTATTTTGAAACATTAAACCTGACATTATACACAAAGATTAAATAGCCAAGGTACAGTATAGGGGTAATCACTCAGTAATGAGCTGCAAACAGCTGATTGATGGATTAGTAAGAGCAATTACTATAGAAATAAGCAGTGGGTTTGTTATTTCAATCTATGTGAATGGCGCATAACCAGATCCAAACAGCTGAGTTTGCCCGAAACATAGACGTGCTTAAAACGGTATAAACGATGCCGTTTGGGAATGTCAAACACAAACGCTACTTGTCCAATATAAACGGCTGCCTTAAATAACCCTGTATGGTGTAAGTGGTGGATACTGTAGAGCTACTTGTCATTCAATGGTATTTTATTTTATTTTTTGCGACCCCACCATATGTCTGGAACTGTGTATGCTGTACTGCATCATTGAAATAAAAAGTGCAGTCTGCTCCTGTACTTGTATTCTTTAAATAGTAAAACAGATCACAGAATGGATTTGGAACATACTGCACAGTGACTCTGATAGAGAAGCACACTGGTACCGATATAGAATAATGATACTGAAATGTTCTTACTATTGAGATACCAATGCTGTGAAAATATGAAAATGATATCACTGTGGAGCCATTCTACCAAGCATCCCCTTATGCTACTGTTTTTCCACAGTACAGAACATTGCACTAACATTTTGTGTCACTGAAGACCATGTGGTACATTAAAGAGTTGGACCATTTACAGTCACTCAATGAATGCAAAGCTTTTTAGTCATCAGCACATTCAGATAAATGTAACCATTTTCAGTGTGTAAGCAACAGAAAAGTATATTAGCTGAGTATATATCAAGTTGTAGAAATACTGACATGCTGCATTTCAATAAAATGCATTGCACATCAACTCATCACTTACCCTTAGAACCCGAAAAACCTCGTTCACCAGTTTCTCCTTTGTATCCTAAATGTCCTGTAGCACCTTTCATTCCTAAAGGAAAAGAAACAAGCTATATTTGATTTCAGTCCTGTGTTTTGCAACACTAGGGAATCTAATAACGTATGAGTCAGTTTTTCCCGATCTAAGCTTAATTTAAAATGAAGATGATGTACTTGCTAAATTACAGAACACAAGGTACTGAATTTACCTCATTTATAGTACAGCCATAAATTTGTGTAAAGGCACAGATCAGGGTTGGGGTATAAAAAGATTTAAAAGGCATTGAATATCCCTTGGAGCACAGGGACTGAGCAGCCAGATAAGAAGGGCATTGGTCAGAGAAGCCACCAAGAGGCCAATGACAACTCCGAAAGACCTACAGCGTTCCATGGCTGAGATGGGAGAAACTGCCCATGTGTCATCAATAGCTGAGGTACTCCACAAATCTGGCAAGAAGGAAGACATTTCTGAAAAAAGCTCATGTAAAATAACACTTGGATTTTGAAAAAAGGTATGTGAGAGACTCTGAAAAGATGTGGCAAAAAATTCTGTGGTCCGATGAAACAGAAATTGAACTATTTGGCTTAAATGCAAAGTGTTATGTCTGGTGCAAACCCAGCCCAGGTAACACCATCCCTACTGTGAAGCACGGTGGTGGCAGCATCATGCTATGGGGATGCTTTTCATCGGCAGGGACTGGGAAGCTTGTCAGGGTAGAGGGCAAAATGGATGGAGCTAAATATAGGCAAATCCTTGAGGAAAATCTGCCTCAGTCTGCAAAAGACACGACTGGGACAGAGGTTCATCTTTCAGCAGGACAATGACCCCAAGCAAACAGCCAAAGTGTCACTGGAGTGCTTAAAAACAAGAAAGTGAATGTCCTATAGTGGCCCACTCAAAGCTCGGACTTGAGTCCAATTGAGAATCTGTGGCAAGACTTGAAGATTGCTGTCCACCAACGATCCCCATCCAACTTGACAGAGCTTGAACAATTTTGTAAAGAAGAATGGGCGAATACTGCATGATCCAAATGTGCAAACCTGGTAGAGACTTACCTCAAAAGACTCACAGCTGTAATTGCTGCCAAAGGTGGCTCTACCAAGTATTGACTCGGGGGGTGAATACTTATCTAACCAAGACATTCCAGTTTTTATTTAATATTAACTGTTGTTACATGATAAAAATTCTCTTGTCTCTTCAAAATTTTGAGTAGGTTGTGTAAATCAAAGGAAAAAAAATCCCATTGAAATGCATCAAGCACTGTGTGTGTATATATATATATATATATATATATATATATATACACACACACACACACACACATATATATATATATAAAGCTAATGGTAAAGGTCATTAATTAGAATCTTTACACCATAGAGGAATGGTAACAGCATGCAATTAAGTTCCGAGGTACATCATGCAATTAATGTTTTCTGTGCCAGCTTAGAAGAACTGGGACAGATCCAACATATATACTTTAACTCCAGCAACATTCAAGTTTGATAATTGGCATAAAGCAGGCTTGTTGTAATAATTTATATACCAAAAATAATGTAAGATGTTGTACTCTCTGCAGTACAGGCTGGTGAGGGGGATAATTATATGTGCCAATGAATTTTCGGTACATGTTAATTAAAAAGATTGGTGTGTAATCTGAAAGTATTCCTTGGATTAATATGAATTATGTTTTAATGTTTGCATGTTATTATTATTATTATTATTATTATTATTATTATTATTATTATTATTATTATTGTTGTTATTACTACAATACAGTATAAATAAAAACAAAAGGTAATTTTTTATTTGGATATAATCTAGTGGATATACTGTGATTCCCTCTATAAATTAAATTTCATCGTTCTAGCAATGGAAAATAATGAAAAAAAGATGGTGTGAAGAATCTTAACAAGACTAATATGACAATGACTAACATTACAATGACTAACCTGACAATTATTAACATTACAATGACTAACATTACAATGACTAACCTGGAAACCCTGGCACTCCTTGAGCCCCCATTTCACCCTTTTGTCCATTGAGACCAGGAAGTCCAGCATTTCCCTGTGTAAAATAACATTCATTATATTTGTAACAAATTCACAGCAATTAATTAGAAGCAAAATAAAATTCTGTGAGTAGAAGACATACTCCAAGGGTAGACAACCCTTACATGAATATTGTTGTTGAATAAAAGGACAAGAATAAAGGGTGTTCTGGATAGACATATTCCCTGGGATGTCACAAACCAATGTAATACAATGTAATAAATGTTAGAAATACAAGTCTCTGTACAAGTTGTTGTTTTTTTTTCTTTATTTAATCCTGATTCTCAAAGAAAGATATGTGCACAAAAGCATTTGATTTCTCCTTAAATGTCATAAGAGCATAAAAAAAAAGTGTTGAAAAAGTGTCAATATGAAGTAAAGGTAGCTGGAGACAAAGGGCTGTTTAAACAGCTTGATATAGCTTTACATTGTATTTTAAAAGAATGCAATTCTCATCACAGTCAACGTTCACCACACTATTAAAACAGCATGCAATGTCATCACTGGCATGGGCTGGTGCAGACTTACAGGAATTCCAGGCACGCCTCGCTCTCCCTTGAGTCCCTGAAGTCCAGGCAGCCCGGGTAGGCCATGGGTTCCTTTTTCCCCTTTGCCTCCAATATTTCCTGGAATTCCAGGTGGCCCTTGGGGTCCAGGTGAACCTGCAAAGTAAATGCTTTCATATACTCTATGTCCACTGCATCAGCAGTTTTGAAACTAAAGCAACTATACCAATCCAAAATTATATACATTTTCAATTAGATTTATTTAACTTGAATTTTTAGTAACACTTAACTTTTTCATTGCCTTTGGTGAGATCGTTACAAAATGAAGGTCGTAACATTGCATACTAAACAATAAGTGTGGTCTCCTTAAAAAATATATTGCCCCTTACTGGTTACGAGGGATCTCGTTCGGATTTTGTTGGGAAGTTGTTAGTTAAGTTAAATAGGAGGCGCATTTAAACAATGAGAAAAGGAATGCAATGCTTCATAAGGGGAAGTTTTTTTTAGCTGTGTGGTTTAGAAAATATAACAGAAAGTATACGCTTTCTTAAAATTTTATTTGATTTGACTGTGTTTTTTCTGAAACTGAAGACGAAAACTTCAGTTCTTCTTTTTACCACGGCACAGATGGAGCAGAAGTACTCTATTGCTATATAACTCATCTCTTTTACCTTAATTCATTAAAATACAAAGATAATTAGTCTCTAATCTTTCTGTTGTAAACAGTCAGTGATCACTGGCTTCTTACTAAATAATACAGGTACTACTACTTTACTTTCTAGGGGAATTGAATGATTTCCTGAGTTCTCTACCATACTGTTGTTTGACACAAGTTCTCTGTTGTTGCTTTCCTTGTGTCTGCTTTACTTACTGTTAGTTCATAGACCTGCTTACCTAAAGGCCCAGGCAATCCTGGCGGTCCGCTTTCACCTTTTGGACCTTCCATCGCTTCCCCAGGTGGACCCTGGAAACCAGACGGGCCTTGCTGCCCTGGATAACCTGGCTGCCCTTGATCTCCTTTAACACCTGGGATTCCAGGACTACCTGGGAGACCAGGTAAGCCTGCATCTCCTTTGTTACCTGTAAATTACATCGAGTTACAAGGCACCGCTGAATAAGTTACAGTACCTGCTATCTATTATTCTGCCCTCGCTCTTTCAGTTTGGCTCACAAATCCAATCTTGTGGAACAAAGTTTTGTTTTTTTCTTTGGTTCTGGATTTCAGTTCCAGTGCAATGATTCCTAATAACCTGATCACAGATGGGGAACACAGTGATGAAAGAGCCCCCCCCCCCCAAAGAAAACATGTCCAGGTGCTAATCTGATCAAGGATTCCCTCACAATTTACAATGCTTGAATAGCATTGGAGTTAAATTCCCTTGTCCAAAGAAATTGTCACCTTTCTCTCCAAGAACACCGGGAAGTCCTGGAAAACCTCTACCTGGTGAACCTGCAGAACAGAGAACAGAACTTAGAATGTGCAAAATGGCTGAAACATGGTACAATTAAAAAGGTAACTACAACTTGAACACCAGCAGTGATTGTGACTAATTGTGTGGTTCTATCTGTATGTCAGCCTATCACAGCTATAGATAGGCACTTCTCTAGCAAGGGACAAATTAATGGTGCAAGGCTTTTAACCATATTCTATCATACAAGGTGAAGTGACTGTGATACAAGTCTAATGTAGGTGTTTACCTTGGTCACCCTTCTCTCCAGGCAGGCCAGGAATTCCATCCAGTCCAGGTTCACCTTTAGTTCCTGCAGGGCCGGGAGCCCCTTGAAGGCCTGGCTCGCCTAGAAAAAACAAACAAACAATAAAATATATGTTAAACTTACCATTCAGATTTTAATATTGTGTATTCCTAATTATTGTTTTAGGTAAGTAGTGTGTAGTTCACAGCTTAAAAAGGAAACATTTACCAATATACTGTAACCCTAAAACATCAGGTAAAATAATATTCTTGTCACAAGACCAAAAGTCACGAATAATGCATACACATAATGCATGAAACAATTAATTCCACCATATTCAAATTTCTGGTTTGTTCACCTCAATCTTTCAGGTTTTATTTTTTAGACAATCAGCAATAGCTGACATATCACTCAGTAATATGTTTTTTTATATTTTCTGGTTTCCTGAACCCTTCTTTACGTTTCTGTTTGAAACAATGTGGGGTAGAGAATAGAGTAAAGGGATTTCAATAATGTGGATCTCACGTTCACTATTTCTCTCAATGCTTTGCCCATAGCACAGTGTGTTATAAAAGAGTATATGTCTTCAAAGAATATGAATCACAAAGAGTCTTTTCCATTCTTGTCTACCTGGCCTTCCTTGAAATCCTGGTTGCCCTGGAGTGCCAGGTAATCCATCAATTCCTTTCTGTCCAGGAAATCCTGGACTACCTAAAGAGACCAGACATGTACAATTCAGTATGGAAAAATATTCCATGGCCATTGAAAAGGACCAACAAATTGTTGCCTTAATATTGAGGTGGCACATAATTTATTGTTTACTAAAGACTGAGCCAGTTCAACTTATAGGTTTTGGTGGTTTACAAGTAACACAGATACACCTTTACTGTGCTTTTGCATTCATTTTTTGTATTTGTTTGCTTTCAGTGCTGTTTAGTTTAATTTAACATAGGTTTAATTTGTTTGCGACTACGGGCTATAGCCTTGCGGAGTGGCCTTAATATTGACAGACAATTTATAGTACAGTCAATTAAGGCAAATACAGAAGTATTATTATTTTGTATGTACTATATTTTTTTAATGAGGTTTGTTGATTGATGTTCATTGAAACTATGTAGAATTATGTAAAACTATGCTCCTATGTAAAAAAAAAAAAAAAAAAAAAAAAAACAAGAAAACTCAACCAGTATATATTTTCTATCTGAACAACATGTATCTATTTGTTTTATAGTAGCTAAATATACCTTAGGCATCCAGTTGAGGGAAGGCAGCATTGACTGCAAATTGTAATACTGCAGATGCCTACTGCCGTAGCTGCTTTATGTATAAGCAGGGTATCACAAATGCTAAAGCCAACATCCTGTTTTTATCATGTCATGTGACCACTGCAGTAAGTTTATTGTTGTACCATTATAAAGTTTGGTTCAAGACTAACATAGGCAGTCCCCCTTCAACTTTTTTCCATTGTGAATATGTCATTGAGAAACAGACTCACGTTGTCTACATAGAATGAAAAGAAACACTTACCTGGATACCCTGGTGATCCAACGTCTCCTTTAGGACCTGGTACACCAGGCATTCCCGGCATACCTTCTACTCCCTTCACACCTTTATCACCTGGGATACCAGGGAAACCTGGTGGGCCTGGCTGACCCTGAGAACACACACAAAACATTCAGGAACTATAAACTTTGTACATTGATATGTATGTTTAAAATGCACAAGTAACAGAGAAAAGAGGAGCAGTGCGCAATTAGTTTACAAATAAAACAATTGAAAATCTGCCTGTTATTGTCCATTAATGATTATTTCAAAAAATTCCATTTGGGGGGAAAATCTGTAAGTTTCATGTTCCGAACCCCTGTGAACAGATATGAGTTCCATCTTCAAATCTACACCAAAGCTTTTAGGAGCCATCTAGTGTACAGGTGCGGTAGTCGACCAGTGTTTTCTGGTACTCTCAATGAGGTGTGGTGCAGTAGTCTGGACAACTGGATAAGCGGTTCTGAAGAGACGTGTAAAAGTTAGACATATGTATGAATGTTTCTTTGTTGTCTGGGATTTGCATCCCCAGTACGGGGTTAACAAACTGCTTACCTTTTCACCTTCAGCTCCTGGCTTTCCGATACCTGGTTCTCCAGGATCGCCCCTTAGACCCTTTTCACCAGGCGTTCCAGGGTACCCCTTCAAGCCAGGTGAACCCATCAGACCTTTAGTACCTTTTGCTCCTTGTGAACCTGAATAAGACAAGCATAACTTGCTTATCCATATTTTCAGCGCTTTCTCCTCTATCGATTGCAATATGAAGTTGAATTGATAATATCCACATGTATGTAGAACAGGGATGATTAGCCAAATGGTTATCTAAAATGAGAAAGACTAAATGCAAGTACAAAATACTGTATGAACAGTTATTTTTGCTGTTTAGCTTACACACACTAATTAGTGGCCTTTTTATACTCACTGTCTGTATAGTTTCAAGTTTTGTAAGGATAGTTAGCCATTGCCTTTCAATTTATATTGAAAAATGCAGAACAACTATCTAGCTTGCTTATGGTTCCTAGTAGCATTTCTTGAAAGAAATGTGTAGGAACAGGCATTGTTGCCACTCACTGGCTGAGCCAAATTTCTACACAGCTTAACATATCACTAAATGCTCAGCTAATCAAATAACCATGGGTCAGCATTAACCTTTTCCAACCTCCGTTCTCTGGGTGAGTGAGTGCCACTGTGAACTATAACAGGTCAGGATGGTGAGTATCACAGAACAGAGCAAAATACAAAAAAAGAAACACTGTAAACAGAAACACAAAACCTTGTTTCTTTAATACATTAAGTACTGCCCAGTGGCTGGGAATACAGCAGTTTTAGTTCCGATTACAGAACATACACTGGAGACGGTAACAATGGCCTTTTGCTTTTCCCTTTAGGTGAAACAGCACACAGCTGCTCCACACATGTCCCTTTATTCCTGGGACAGGTCAATAAGATGCAATTGACACTGCATATGATCTTTCCATAGACTGATTCAAGAGCATACCTTTAGACTGCCTGTGACACAGCATTCATTCTTATGGCAGGAAAACACATAGCACACACATGAACCCTTTTATAAACAGTGCATAATGTTTACAGTGAGCCCAGGTACATTAACCTCCTTGTAACAACAGTATAGCATAGATTCTTAAAAACAGAAACACCACAGGGGCTGGAGCAGTTATGCACTAAAAAGATAGACTAAAAACATAAGTGCATGGAATCTTACCAGGTAAGCCCATTTGACCAGTGGATCCTTTCTGTCCCGGTAAACCATCATGACCAGGGAGTCCAGTAGAACCTGGGTCACCTTTAAGTCCTAGTAATTACAAAAAGATTGAAAAACTTACATTTATTGTTTCGTGTGAGCCTTTTGTATATATATTTACATACACACACACACACACATATACATCTATAAAACCTTTAAGTGCGAACAGCCAATCAGCTTTCAGATCTAGCGGGCTTCTATTTTGTATAGATGCCCACTGGAACGTTGAAGTGCTTAACTGTGAATTATATTTTAAAATCAATACGCGCAATACCAGCTTTTTCCCTTAACATTCTAATCTACAAATAAACTGATAACATAAAAACTACTTAAACATTACTTTCTGATACTGGTCTAGAAACAAGGGAAATCATGTCTGTGACAGGACATCGTAATGAAGACTCAATTCGCAGCTACTGGACAGCAAATCAACAGGGAAGACACGATTGGTCCACAATTCTGTCATCAGCTGGATCCAAACAACACCCTCCATCAAAAATAGCCGTCAAACTCCCAACCCTGTTTTAGTTCTTTCAGCACCAGCCTATCCACTCCCTGCCTGCTTGAATGATGCCCCACCTCCAACAAGAAGTTTCAAGTCTGACTCAATACTACATGGACTATTCAACAATTGTGAATGTCCATATATATATATATATATATATATATATATATATATATATATATATATATATATATATATATATATATATATATATATCAAAGAAAAAATAATCTAAAGAAAATACAGCATTTGTTGTTACAGCACCTGGTTGCCCAGGCAATCCTGGCTCTCCATCCTTTCCTGGCATTCCTGGACTACCTGGGATTCCTCGATACCCTTTCACTCCGGCTTCTCCTGGAACACCTGTAATATAAAATCATGCAACGTACTTTTCAGCTTCTTGTATTTTATTCTTTACCATTTTTGATTCTCACCTTTTAAGAACCTAGAAACCAAGTCCAAAGTTTGGGCTTGGGCAATCTGTAAATTGGAGATGTGTTGCAGGAGGTGGGGTTGTTGGCTAAGTAAGGGACAGCCTTTCCCTGGGCTCAAATTCAGTCAATATCTCAGGGTGTTAGATGCACCTTGTCAGTCACAGTTAACATTTTCAGTTTTTAGAAAGATGCTTAGCACTTATCACTGTGGCAAATAATTTGCAAATAAAGCCCTGCATACCATAGTTCAGGTGACATCTGGTACAGTCTAAAAGTATTTTTCACTGCTGACACCAGCAATACTTTATCAACAAATGTACCTGTGAATCCTTTATCTCCCTTCGGTCCTATCATGTGCATTAATTCTTCCTTGCTCATGGTCCCTGGAGGGCCCCGTATCCCTTGGTCCCCTGCTTCTCCTTTAGCTCCTGTTTCACCCTGATATCCAGTCAGGCCAATGTGACCTGGATCACCTGTTACAAAAACATACTTTGTTATTTAAAACTGAGCAACCTCCCTATAATATAAATGATCCATCTTATGAATTACCAAAATCTACACGAGTGCTGTGACAACCACTTTATGCTATTATGCCTAGTCTTGAATGTGCTAGTCGACAACCTGCTTTGAGGTTGTGGGCTTGTGAACTCTCTAATTGTGCTGTCATATGATGTAGGATGATAGTTGCTCCCTTCCAGAAATAAAATGGAGAGAGCATGTGCTGCTTAAGCCAGAACATATTGCAGAACCTTTCAACACTGTTGCTCTCTCAGAGGTCTAAGACCTCCACCACAAATGTCAGATTGCTAGTGCAGCTTAAAAATAACGAATAATATTAACTGCATAAGACACTAGAATTATTTATAGTAGGGTTGTCTTTTTCTAAAGTTCCGTATCTCTGACAGAGTTAAGGAGGCAAGGACAGGCATAAACTTTTGATAAACTTTAAACCGCTACATCTACATTTCAAAGCAAAAAAAGAAAAAGATTCATTTTAACAAAAAAATAACCATAAACCGCAATTTGGCCATAATGGTAGAATTTTAACAAAAGTTTTTTTGGTAACAAGTCTTTCCCTAAACAAATCTATTAATGAATAGATGAATAGATTAAATAAGGCATGGCATTAAAAGTTAAAGCACTGAAACAGCCTCAATGTAGATCAGATAATGACCATAACTTACCTCTTGAGCCAGGCAAACCTGGGTCACCTTGGAAACCAGGGCTCCCAGATATACCAGGTGTGCCCATCACTCCCATCTCTCCTTTAGGACCTGCAAATCAAACAGTCTGCCATTCAGTTATCTGAGGCAACGTGTGTTCATAATATTTGCATGCACTTTGTCCTCTATTTGTAACAAAAGTGCACTAAAACAAAACATACCTACTAGATGAGCTATAACCCAAATCCAAGTAAGTAGTATGCTCTATTGTAGAGCTGAAGCAACATCTATCTTCTACTTAGTTATTATAATAATTATAATACACCATTCTGAAATTCTCAGGAGAATGTAGTACTGTAAAATGACCAACCACAACTACTGTACCTAATAAATATGAAGAAAACATCTAGGTATTAATGGTAATTTAATATACTCTTGTTTTCAGTTGCTGTCATTCTACCAGGTTTCATGGTGTCATCACATGAGTATTGACAGCTATAAACAGCCCTAAACACTAACGCACTCAGCAAACAATGTATGTGGTTTTATATATATATATATATATATATATATATATATATATATATATATATATATATATATATATATATATATATATATATAAATTATCCTTGTATCTTTTGTTTCTTTTCAATTGTATCTGTAATGGCATTCTCTAATAAATCTAATAAAAGATGATAACTGTACTGAAAGTATTGTGGGTGGAATGAAATCTGAGGTTTGAACTCAGTGCTCTATAACTTGAGAGGACCTGTGTGGTTTTTTACAAGATGGGTGACAAAGCCCCTGTATAAATACAGCTATGCATTATGCTGAAATATTTATTTGCATCCCTACTCTTGAGCTCCAACTGTTAGTATGTCCACACAGTATGCAAAGCTTCCCTCACCTGGAGGCCCTGAAAGTCCTTCTCTCCCTGCTGGGCCAGGTTGTCCTGGAGACCCAACTATTCCTGGAATGCCAGTGGAACCCTGAATGCCTTTTTCTCCTTGGGGCCCTGGCATGTCCAGTCCAGGGATGCCTGGGTAGCCTTTTTCACCCTTTAACCCCTGTGATCCTGTTAAAAAAAAATATATATTATATATATATATATATATATATATATATATATATATATATATATATATATATATATATATATATATATATATGAATTTGTTTGAATACCAAATCCATCTCAAAAGATTCGTCCGAAAACTGAACCAAATAACGAATCTACAAAAACTGCCAAGAAAACTGAAGGAAACTGTTGAATGAAAAACAGACTGGCAGCTACTAACAAGAGACGCGCACATTCTATAGTTTTGAGCCTTTTAGTTAATAGCATTTTTATTACCAAATGGAAATATATCCCTGAACAAGATTTCAGTTTGAAACTTACACAATTTACCGCTAGCATCCTCCCCCCACAACAGAAACGTCAAACTACAGAACCGTTTACTTTATCTTTACAAGAAAGGACAGCTGTATCTTTGCCATAACCCACTATTTGATTTAATGACGTTTCAACCTGTGTCACCTTATCTGAGAGTAGGGTTGCCAACAGGCTCCAGAATCTCGGGACACTAAGGCAGGTCAGGTTTTGTAACTCACCTTTCTAAACTGCAATGTATTCAGTAACTAGTATATATATATATATATATATATATATATATATATATATATATTATATATATCTATTATATATATATTTTGATACATAAAAAAGCAAACTTTCACTAAATTTAAATGCAACTTTCCTAAATAATTCGAATTAGAAACAAAAGTTGTTTTTGCGTGGTCCAAACAACAGTAATATCTGGTGCATTAGCTTTGTTACTGTGTTATAAGTACTCATAGTAGTTTGTTTGATTTGCTTTCTACATGAAAACAGTAAAACACTGTACTTTTAAAAATGTGCATGTATATTTGTGTACTTTGTTTCCTGGATCCATCATGTAAAACACAACTTAATCTGAATTTTCTGGTGTGTACGTGCGTGCGTGCATGCGTGCTTGTGCGTGTGGTGCATGAGTGCTTGCACGTGTACATTTAAAAAAAATATAGAATGTAGCCAAGGGAAGGTAAACACATTTGACCTACCTAGAGGGCCGAGTGGACCTGGTGGACCCTGGGGCCCAGGTGGGCCAGGATCACCAGCACCTGGTTCACCAGGGGGGCCTCTGACACCTTGTAAACCTGGAGGCCCCTGGTTACCTGAAATAAACATTTAGAGGGATCATAAGACTTAAAAATTGATTTCAGTAAGTATACTGTCTTCTCTGAAAGTCAGGTCGAAAGTCACGAATATTGTGGAGGCGTTGCTTGTTCCTGACATTTGTTCACTCCTTTGCGGAGGAGCATGCATGTTAACCTGGAGCCTCTTCCACACGAACTCCACCAGCAAAAGAGTGCCGTGTACGGAGATGATCACAGCAGTAAGAATCACAGTAGGAAATGAGCATAATATATTTTAATTACGGTTTATATGTTTTAGAGTGCAAAGTACAGAAGCAAGTGTAATTGTTATTTCCATTGTGTATAGCATTATCACAAAGGAATAATAATGTATCATTTCTAAAGTATAATTTAAGCTGGCAAGACAGACACGTGGTAAAGTTAAAACTGCTTCATCTACATTCCAATGTGAAAACTAAAACTACATTTATTTTAAGAAAAAGAACCACACACCACATAGAACTTCAACAAAAGGTTTTTTGGGCCCATGTTATTCCCTAACAAGCCTATCAATGAAAATGCTTCTATTATTTCTGAATCTATTATATGGGCCTTATTACTACATACAATATCCACTGTTGTTTGTTAAATAGATTAAACAAGGCATGGCATTGAAAGTGCAATTAAATACTGTAGCCTGAATACCAGATCTTACTGTAGCAGCTGTTTCCAACTGATCCTGCAGACTGAAACCCTACTGTGCGGTCAAGCAGACAGGTCTGCAGTATCAGTATGAAAAGGTTCAGCATGTATATCTTTACCTTTTAACCCTGGAGGCCCAGGCGGGCCAGTGTGACCTTCAGCTCCAGGAATGCCAGGAAGCCCTGGGTTTCCTTTCCCTCCTGGGAATCCGTCAACACCTTGAGGGCCTGGATATCCTTTGGGCCCGGGAAGACCAATCCCAGGGTCACCCTAAACAGAACAACCTCCGGCTTCAATTTAACTGAAAATCAGGAACTAAACTCAACAGGAAACTAAAGCAGATGGGAAATATGTTCTTTGCCTGGTGAAGGACCGATTTTTTTAACTGTTCGGGAGGATCCCTGCTACTGGGTCCTCTGAGCATACTGTAGGTAGGAAGACAAATGCTTGTGCATGCGTGTTCTGTAGATAGATGACAGAGGGCATTACACAATAGCACAATGGAATTTTTAATCCTTGTTCAGATACACACAGGCACGTGTGGCTATTCAAGTTCAACATACATATGCGGTACTTCAACATATTAATGTAGCCACACCTGTTTCCACGTTTTTGTAACCAAGTTTTGGCAGAATTGGATAAGCTGTTCTCTGGATGAATGTAAAACTCTAAACGTCATGCCTTTAAGAGGTACATCTTTGTATCTGAAGAGTTTACCTTCTGCCCAGGTGGGCCAGGGCGTCCTGATTCACCTTCTTTCCCGTCGAGGCCGGGGGAGCCAGGCTGCCCCACTGGCCCTGGCAACCCCGGGTGTCCTAAAGATAGAAAAGTACCTACATTAGGGGTGTGCAGCTACTCAAAAGTATTTAATCAAGTGCTTGCTGTGTATTGTTTTCTCCATGCAAGTCTACACATCCCCTTTTACTTTCTAAATGCACACCCTGAGAGTGAGTCAAGTAACTTGAAATAAAAACATATTTGTTTGATTCTAGTCCTGTAAAATGTTCATGCATTTAACCTCTTTCAAAATAGGAGTTAATTATAAAGACTTGAGTAAACGCTGTGAAAATATGGCCCCTCATTTATTGCTGCGTAAGAAATAGAATTTTCACAGAATCACACTCTAGAGAGGCCAAAAGCAGGTTAAATGGTTCAATAAATAGTAAATAAATAGTAGGGTTATCCCTTATAAATCTCCTAGACTTTGTGAACTACACCACTGAAAACCGATAAATGAGATGCACATTTACCTTAGTGAAACAGATCAATAAGTAGCATGAATTGAATTATTTGTCATGCCTACCTTTGGTTCCAGGTGGCCCTGGAAAGCCCACTCCTGGCTGACCCTGGTCACCTTTTGCTCCTTGAAAACCAGGGACGCCAGGGATTCCCTGAGGGCCCATATCACCTGAAAGACAGACAATCTGCATTTTGAACACATTCTGAAAAATCATTAATTACTGACAAAATGTATTTCAGCTACAAAAGGGATTTAGCCGAATGAAAGTCTATCAAACTGATATTTGTCAATCAACAATATTTAGGCAGCAAAATGTTCTAAACTTTTTGTAAACCTTGGCCGTGCAAATCACACACTTTGTTTTCAAAATATCTCAAAAAGTCTCAAATCCCTGCAGCAGTGAGTTTTAGAATTGACTTGAACGGTATTCCCCATCTTCCCAGCTATCTTTGAGATCTCAACATGCTGATCTATTAGACACATTGAAAAGGTGGACCTAGTTTTCTACTCAGTTCAATATTAGGACCTCAGCACTCACCCTGGGAGCCTGGCTGCCCTGGTATTCCAGGGATTCCAGGTGGGCCTTGTGGTCCAATTTCAATCATGCTTTTGCCAGGTTCACCCTTAATTCCTGGGAAAACAAGGCTGTCAGCGATTAATCCAACACTAAAGGATATAAACCATTTATTGTTGCATATTAATACCACTTCTTTCACATATACTCTAATGTTCCTGCCCCTCTGATGTAGAATCAAAATCACATAGCAGCCAAACTTTATTTCAGTTACGGCAACATTGTTTTTCTGCACTAAAATAGCAAAGGCATGGCAGCTACGGTAGACAGTCATCATTGTCTTTAGTCATTAGTAAAGCATTTTTAATTGTGTCTTTTCAGATATTTTTTGTTAAAGCATGACAGCTACAACTACTTACAAACTTCAGCAGGAATCGTTTCAAACACCTTTACAAATCTACATTAACATTATTTCTAAACTTACCGGGAGAGCCAGGCAACCCCGAATGCCCCGGGACTCCCTGGTTTCCTTTCTCTCCAGGTAAACCAGGAGCACCAAACCCTGGGGGACCTGGGGGACCCCTTTCTCCTTGAGTTCCAGGGAAACCAGGGTCTCCAGCTGGACCACGATCCCCTTTGAAACCAATGGTGGCCTGAGTGGAAAAAACAGTAGTGTACTGAACAGACTCAAATGTACTGTTAGATGTTTGCTTTGCAAAACATTAGCCGGTATTTCGATCCCCTACTGTTTAGATTAATTGAATACACCCCACAGGTAGGGTTGCCAACTGGCCTCATAATTCCAATTTGAAATCAAGTGAGTGTAAATTGCATGAGTGGCTTCAATAAATGTGTTTAATTGTGGTGGCAATTCTATCGGGAGAGCATCATAACATGTTTTAAAATCGTATTACTTTACATTTTATATGGTAAACAATATCCATCAAAATAGTGTCATTCTGTTGTTATAGAGAATTTTGCAGCCACTCTTGCTTGTTTAACCTGCTTCACATAGTCCCGCACCAATCAGACAAATAAAGCAAAAATCAGCAAGCTGTATCGGTCTGCTTGATAGAAACGATCCTCACAGGAAGATAGCTCAGTTTCATTTGGCTGTGTCAAACTAAGATGCTGTTAAACTGAAGGTTTTTTTTTTTAAGATATGCAACGAGGCTGCAAAGTTTTTGCCACTCTAAACTCATGTTGAAAAATAAAACCTGTTTTATTTAGATGTTTTCTGTCAATACTTAAATGAATGCCTAAATAAGTCAATGATGACTTACTAAAGGGTTAGAGGAAGGCAATTATATGTGTTTTATTAGCTGAAAGATCCTCTGCAATCTATTTACTGTAAAGGTCCAGTTTATTTTTATGCTGTTTTTATGCTACATTAGGCTTGTGCTATAGACTGGACACATATCTGTACTACAGCTAACAAAATAGCCTGGGTATGTCTTCCACCACAATTATAAATTCTAAGTACTGATATTTGACAAATTATACTGTTCTGACAGAGTAACAAAACACAGGACAACATTAATACAACATGTTAGCAGCATGCAAAACATCATAACGGAAATCAGTAAGTTAAGTATACATTTCTAAATCTTTGTTATTGTACTGTATTTATCCAGTGCATACACTAGTGCATTAAAATAAGACAGGGTTGTTCTTACTGGCTCGCCTTTTGGGCCTGGGACCCCGGGAAGACCATCCCTTCCTGGTGCCCCATCAAAACCTGGAGTCCCAGTAGGACCAGGGATCCCCGCCTGACCCTTGTCTCCTTTTAGATTTGGTCCAAAGATAACATCTCCTGGCTCCCCTTTTGCACCAGGGGAGCCATATAAGCCAGGAGTACCAGGAACACCCTAGGTAAAAAGCAGCCACTGTTGTAAAGAAAGCAATCAGTACTTTCGATTTGATTAAGCATTGCTTGGAGTGAATTTACTCACAGGTGCACCTTCAAGACCAGGACTTCCTTGATAACCCTTTTCACCCTTAGTACCAGTTACCCCTGGATAACCTGTGAAATACAAAGGTTAAATAGAAACAGACAAACTACAATGCAAAACACCTTATCCAGATTTGTTCAGCTGTTTGTGTATTACCTGTGTTAGTTTTAATAATATGACTTTAGCTATATGGCACTCATTAATTAGTGTAGAGTTTTGCATGTAGAGCCTTAGACTTATTTTACAAGGTTATTGGTGAACCCTACATTTTAAAGGAATTATTTACTGTTATTTTATTTTTATGCGTGTTTATCTGATAGAGTTTCAAATGATAGGTATAAACTGTAAAATTACAGAAAGTTCCAGAACTTAAAAAGTATCAACAGGATGCTGTGGAAAATACTCTGCCCTCACCTTGCTGCCCTGCTGGTCCTTGTGGGCCAGGAAGTCCAGGAGGACCAAACGACTCGCAGTGGAAACATGTATCTCCTCTGTCACCTGTGTAAGTGAGAAGGTGCGTGACATAATAAGATCGGTTGCAAGTTGAAATGTACATTAAGCCGTGTCAAAAAAAAATTAATAAAAAAAGGTAGACAACATCAATGTGTTATTTTATGGTGAAATATGAATGTGTGTTTCAGTTTAAAATAAAACAACAACGTCATTTTAAAAAGTGTAAAATTATAGATTCTAATGTAAAACTACATTAAATCAAGTTTTGAAAAGTGTGTTGTCTTGTTGGCTCTTTTCCTACAAGATTGACCTTAAAAGCTAGCATCCCTGGTAGTACATTTTCATTTCAAGTTGACACCTTTAAGGAGTCAAAAGATTTAAAAACTCATACAAACTCTCTGTATAGGGATGCTTAATAAAACTAGAATTGTCTAAGCGCGGAATTGCAATGAGGAATAAAATGCTTTTTGACACAAATAATTGCACTGGCTTATTTAATTGCTTTATTTATACCTTGGAGTTCTCCTATTTAGTTAAAGAGTAAGTAGAGGAGTTCCGAAAATATAGCGTTACACGTCTCTGTGTGCCGTTCCAACTGTAGGACATACCTGTAATTTTTCTTGTCATTGTTGACATCCTGTTTACACTTATAACTTTAAAGTCTGTTTCAAAGGTCTTTTCAAAATGTCTGCAATACATTGATACCGTAAGGATTATTGCCCACATTGTCAAACATGTAACATAGCAATAACGATCCATGACGTGGTACGGAACAGAAAAGCCAGAGCACTTGTTGTTATGTTTTCATTTGCTTAATCACTCTTCCTGCAGTGATTTAGAGGACAGATCTCAAACCCCAATGCACTAGATCTGCCATTTTGAAAAGGGCTTTGAAACAGACTTTAAAGTAAGTGTAAAAAGTTGTCAGGATGTTAACAATGAAAAGAAAAATTACAGGTACATTATTTAAACAGTTGTAGCAACACGTGGGGATGTGTAACACTATTTTTTTCAGAACCCCACTACTCACTCTTTAAGGGTTAATGGAATTGCTGTGGCATGTTACAAGGTGATAATGGAAACCCCAAAGGTTGGGGGCATTATTAATATTATTATTTGAACAAAGGAGTTGCATTATTACAAAGTCACATGAACAGCAATGGCAATAGTCATTGAAACTCTTACACTATAATTTTTTTAAGTCGTTTATTTATCTACCTCTGTTTATCTGAAAAAATCATGTTAGTCCTCAGAGTTCTCTGTTTGAAAGCAGGGCTCGAGCATCCCTGTGAAGCATTTCATCAGTAAGCATGGCTGTAGAACAGGTGTTAATTAGTGTCATCAAGTTATAACAGAATGGCTGATCTCCACAGAAAAATATGTTAGATACCTGTCCAGTTGTTGTGCAATATAAGTTAATATGTTGTGTGTAGTGTTTCTCTTATTGTATAATGGATGCTGCTGCTAAAACTGTGCTAAATGATGTCTCTTATACTAACAGACACCCTATGCACGATGTATTAACTTATCATAGATTACAAAAGCTGAAAGTGTACACATGATAAGACACACTGGTATTTTGACAGCCCCTTCTGGTGATTGATTGATTTCCCATACTGTAATTTAGAATCGGCATTCCTTTAGTGATGCCTTTTGAAACCACTAAGTGTAGCCTAAGCTTATGCTAAGGGTAAAGATGAAAGAATGCTCTGAATTGCTACAGTATGATGGGTTAAAATCAGTAACCTGCCCTATGGTGTACACAACTCTTTAAATAATAACTTGCCTTTTTGACCCATTTCTCCTGGAAATCCAGGTGGACCAGGGAGGCATTCTGGATCCTTACATCCTTCATTTAGATAAGAGTAAAACAATAAGAAAGTTGTTGTTAAGCAATGGGGTTGGAAGCATTCCATACTGGAATTCAATACATTTCACAGAGTTCTCCTTCTAGATTAGCAACTTCTGTCACACCTCTTCACACGTCTGCCCTAATAAATGTGGGGCTCAGTCAAACATACATTGTTTTATTTCAAACTCCTATAAGCCTTTGAATAGAAACTGAAAGTGAGTTCCAAAGCAAAGTTCCAAAGCGCACTAAAGGCTTGTAAAAGAGTTCTTGGAATTACCAAGAAACCATTACAGTAAGATTTCAGAGCACAGGTTGGTTTGTAAGGAATAAGAAACACACGGAAATAGCCTTATAAGTGAGGAGCAATGTTTTTAAAATATTATGATGCTTTACTGGGAGAAACTGTAGTAACTGTAATGCTGTGACTCCAGTTCATAAAGGATTATATTCCAGTTCACAGTCACTCTTTAACGCTGTTTATTACAGCTATGGCTACATCTAGGAGGTGACTCTATAGATACATGTTCGAGAATAAGACCAGCACTCACTTCACATCTTTTTTTAAAATTACTTAATTACTTTATTTCTTCATTTTACATTCTTGCATGTCTACTGTTTTTTTTTTTTAATTTAAATGAAGAAATAAATAAAAGTAATCCTTTTTTGGGGGGTTTTTGTGCCTCTTGTAATATTTCTCTTTGACCAAGATGTATGTGTGATAGTATACAGGTTTGATTCAGCAGCAGTGAGGTGGGCATCTCTTTATGTGGTCTGTGCATCAGTCTACTACAGTAACCTCTACATTTATGACAGGTGGAACACAAGACTAAAGTTTACTTACTAATCATACCCATGTTTAATAAAGGACTAGCCTGTCTTCACTATCCTAGCTTACCGAAGGATCCAGGTGGGCCTGGTGGTCCAGGTGGTCCTTGTGCTCCATCTTGCCCCTTTTCTCCAGACCAAGACAACCCAGGATTTCCTTGGTCTCCCTTCTGACCAGACTCCCCTGGGAACCCAGCTGGACCAGGGGGTCCCGGGAGACTTAGACCTGAATGACATAACATTATTATCACAGGATTACAGTGGTCACTGCCACTTTGAATATATGTTTAAATGCAGACCATATCAATTTGTTGGCCAAATACATTTCTGAATCACTACATAAATAACTATTTAACATCACACCACGCGCCACAAATACTATGCAGGGATTACCTAAATGAACAGTAAATTAACAATTTGACAGCATACATTAATGTGGCTAATACTGTCAAGAAAACAATATTTCTACTGCTCTTTGTAACATACTAGCCACAAGAAAGGTCTAACATATACACAAGTTAGTGCATCTGCAATGCACAAAGAGTTTGATAGACGTGAATGTGCTGTGCATAGATTTATTATATAATAGACGTCATCTTGTGCAGGGCAAAGCTGAGTAGTTCTGGCTTCACTATGTCAAGATCTGTCTAATTTCCTAAGATTTTTTTCAAGTCTTTTTTTTCCTGATTTAGCTTAAATCTTTTTTATAAATTAGATTTATAAATTGGAAATATATATATATATATAATATTTATAAATCTAGATACAAGATCTAACATTTAGCCAAATATATTAACTGAATCGTAAAATCTCTCGTAAATCTCTTAACAAGATTTAACAGTTAGCTAAATATTTTACTAAATTTTAAATCTCTTATCGAGATTTAACATGTCAACAACGTGTGTCTATCATTCCTAAGCACCGCATGACCAGTGCACCTGTGCACTTCAAAACACTTTGCCACGAATGTATATAAATTACCTGGGGGGCCAGGGGGTCCTTGTACACCGGGAAAACCTGGAAAAAAATTTATTAATATTTTTTATAAGACTCACTTAGGTAAAAAATGGGAGATCCTTTTCAGTTGATCTAAATGACGGTACCATTAAGGTTGGTTTCTAATTAACACCCAATTCACATGTTCTAAACACCTAGAGCCTTTCATTTAACAGCTTTGTCGACATAAATGTGTTACAGTGCTAACCAGTGACAGTGTTAAGCCACCCAGTGGTGTTATTAACATCACAGGGGGGTTATCAACAGCTCAGTTTGCTAGTCAAACAATCTAACCGTGAGGCTAATCTGTGAACTTTGTTGAATAGTGATGAGGTGGTCTAAACACACTGGCTCCATTCTAACATTCAGTAAAGTTAAATAATAACAGCTACAATATATAATATTATTATTATTATATAGAGTGGAAAGGAGTTATATCAGTGTTAATAATTCCATGTTTACTCCACTTTTAAAAAGATCAATTGAATGGGGAACAGTACTTTTAACAAAAAAATCTAATTATGTAACAAGCCATCTATCCACCATTGCAAATCCTCAGTCATTTCAGATACACTCTTTGTTTTGCATACTATAGCTAAAGTGACACATCTCAATAACCCTGCTATGACTGACCATGTTCACAGCTAATACCCCTTTAAAACTCCTGTCTGTTTCTTAACAACCTTTAGAAAAATGCATGCATTCTGGGTATTTATGATTACATTTTAAGCATGATATCACTATCCTTACAGAGATAAAATAACAACAAAAAAAACCCCACAACAACCAAGATAAGTATGCTGCTTTTTTTGTTACATGATGCGATAAGCAGTTCTCTAATTTTTGTAATTTATAAAAATAAACTAAAAAAAATCTGTAAAGGGCATGTCAGCCCTTTTCATACACACCAAAAGAGGTTTATTTTGTGTTTAGTACAGTATGCAGCTCAGAAAGGTCTTGTCATTATAACATTGCAACATATGGTAGGTTTTGCTCCTGTTTGCTCCTTTTTGCGGTTCAGAAGTCATGGACTATGAAAGTAAATATATATTGGTTTTGTGTCTTGAAACTCCATGACAGGCTAAAGGTGACTCAACACTGGAAGTGAGCAACGAGAGCGAATAATTTAGAAGTGACTGGAACCTAGGGGTGTGTCTACACCGACTTGCAAGAATAAAAATGTGTTCTATGTAAATAGTTGCTTGTTTACTGTTTTGTGGGCACCAGGGGTGTCCTGTGTTGTATTACTGCATGCGTGATTGTGCGTTTTACCTCTTCCCCCTGTCAGTGGGACCTCTCTCTCCCCTGGGAGTGTGGCAACTTTGCTCTCTCTTTGGTGTGTGTTGGCTTTGCTTGCTGGTTCTGTAGTCTATGTTCTGCGTGAGTGGTGTTGAGAATGGGCAGCCTCTGTCTTGCGTGGGATTGGGTCGGAGAACAGCAGGAGGGATGAGGACTGGGTCACGTGACAGTTAATGCTAAAATATTAGCTTTTGATGTAGATACAAAATTAGTCTATGTTCTGCGTGAGTGGTGTTGAGAATGGGCAGCCTCTGTCTTGCGTAGGATTGGGTCGGAGAACAGCAGGAGGGATAAGGACTGGGTCACATGACAGTTTCTGCTAAAATATTAGCTTTTGATGTAGATACAAAATTTGCTCGCAACTCACAAATTGCTTGCTTCCAGTGTAGATCCATCTTAAGAGTCATAGAATGTGTGGGATATGCTGTTATTGTTCTGGGTGCCTCAAATATAAAAGCAACTTAAAACTGTTAATCAAATGCAATTGCTTCAACAATTTGTCACTTGAATATAATACAGTTGTAATAAACTGCAACATACCTTGCTTCCCTTTTCCCCCCTCTAGCCCTGGGAAGCCCCGTGGTCCAGATTCACCCTTTTTTCCATAAACAACAACTTCACCAGTGTTTGTAACCACCTGGATAAAATGATACACACATATTCAATCCAAGGTGGCTTCTCAAGTAAATTCAGTGCTGTATTACTGTATTTCACAAAGTTGATAGATTTGTTTTGTTACTGCTCAGCGGGTCATCAATCCAGGTACATGATACTGTATATCTTTACATGAAACAAAAACACAGTACTCAACCCAGTGTCTGCTGCATATTGGCTAATCCACAAATCAGATACATGTAATATTGTATTTCAGCTAATCACCATTCCAAGAAACGTCCCCCGATTAAAAAACAAAAACTCAAGTACAGTATAGTAAAGCTAGGGATAGAGCAGTAAGGTATACACAGTAATCTCATATAGTAACAAATTCCCATGCACAGGTTAATAAAAATCCTACTATACAAGTTGTTTCCAAAGTATAGTCTTTAATTGTTTAGCCAAACAGATGTTTGTGCCATGGCCATATCTTCAATATAGAGAACAACATATCTTTGCAAATGCACATGTAAAGTGTAAACAATGCATGATTCCTCTTGGTCGAGAATCCCTTCCCCATAAAAAAAAAAAATTAAAAAAAAACATGCCATTATAAAATAATCTGAACTTCTTTCATCTGTTGCACATATGAACTATTCCAATTTACAACAGCCTGCTAAGTAGAGTCTCCTTGCTGTAAGAAATCAGTAGGTAACAGTAGGTAGGAAATTCTACATAATATAGTGATAAGAATTTTAAAACCATAAAGGCTGGTTCATGCTTCAGCCTCATTTACCACTCAAGTCGCTTATGGCGATTTATAGTCTCTAGTCCATCCAAGGCTGACTGGTCACCAGAGTACTTTTTCTGTTCCAGGTTACGTCTTACAACTGTCTCCAGAAGGCTACAAGACTGAAGCATAAACCAGCCTTTATACTGTACTACACAGTACTATATAAGCTTAAATACCCCCCTTGATGCTACAGCTTGTATTTTTGTAGATGTAGAATAATGAAGTTGCAGTGCCTGGTTGAAGATAGAAGTTTACTGATCTTCTATCAGTGTGGTTTTAGACAGGCGACTGGTATGGAACTTTAGTTACACAAATACCGTGCTGTAAACTGAACCAAGGTACATTTGTCGAATTCAATTGCGATGAGGGTTTCATCCAGGGCTATGCATATAGTGTAACTGCATGGCTATAATCCCATTTAGCTGTATAACTGCATGGTTGAGTTAAGGTGTATATTGTTTGGGCTGCGTAAAGAATAAGTGTTCTCATTGGCAGAAATAACCTTGATTGTTGTATAATATAAGTAATAACCAGCAGATATACAGTATGTAGATACGGTATCATTGTACTGGAATAAAGCTATTTTGAGATGTACTTACAGTTCCCGGAGGACCTTGAAGCCCAGTTTCACCTTTCTCCCCCTATGGTCAAAGAAGCAGAAATTAGTGTGAATGAATAGCAATAGCGATTCTGTCAATCATAAGGAATCAGTGTTCCAGCAAACAAGCTTATGGATTAATCACCATTGCTAATGCTTCATGAACATGGTGTCTGATACATATAAGCATGAAACACACAGATTCCAATTCATAATAAATCCGAGCATTTTACTAAAAAATATACACAATATGAAAGGATCGCATTAAAACATATTATACATTTGAGGTAAATACGTCGTATTTAGCAATGCTGATAAAAAAGTAAGCAGTCTGCCATTTTAAAGACAACATTTTGAAAATACACTGTATGCATGAAGAGAACAGATTTTACCATGGATTACCTTAAGAAGATATGTCTTACCTGCAAAAAACACTTTAATCCCAAACTGTAAAAGCATCTGTATGCTTACCTTTTCACCGTCCTGTCCTCTTAAGCCTGGGATACCTGGAGTACCTGGGGTACCCTGTTAAACAAAGAACTGATCTTTTACCACAACTACTACTGGTTTGAGTGAAATAAATTAAAACCAGTGCTGGACTCACAACACTGTCACTACCGTCAATCCCACAGCCTGATTAAGACTGTCCTTCTCATCCAAGCCACTTGAACTACAGTGCAATACCTGTGCTCAATATTGCAGGTTGGAGTACAGCATTGATCCATCCTCCATATAGGATAATAGAAGGATTGGGAAACTGTTAAACCTAAGGGAATGTTCATAAACATTCTTCAAGGACAAAAACAGGGTACTAATGTATTGTATATGAGTCAGCATGCACAACATATGTCATTTAAAAAGATAAAAAGCACAGAAACATGCACCCTTGTGTTTTAGCTGTTAAATTGTGTAGATGCTGGACTGCAACTAAACTGGCCTTGACACCCCAGAACCTTCAATTCTGCTAGAATGGCTAGAATGGCTTATAAATATCAATATATTTTATACTGTGGGCTTCTGTGTTTAGTGTTTATTTCTTAAATATTATGAAGGCTTTTTCCACAGTTCTTTTGGAAACAGAAACATTTTTTTTTTTGAGTTTTGATGTGTTGAGGCTGAAATCTTCTCTGTTGTTTGTGGAACACCTGTTTCATTTGTTTTTGAATTTTCTTTTTGAATTTTCTTTTTGAATTTTCTTTGAGGTGTTTTATATGTGCTGTTAAACCCTAAAACCAGAAATCCTAAACCCTACTTCTTCCTCCCATAAAACTGGAAGTTTGATTACAAAGGGTCAGATACATCAACTAAAGCAGAAACATTTACATACCGCGCTTCCTGGTACTCCATGTTCTCCATCTTTCCCTGGTTTACCCTGAAAATTGCAAAAACATAGATTAATATTCAAGCAAACCCCTCCCTTTTTTTATTTACAAAGAAAACAAATCAATTTACTCTTGTAGATAACTAAATACCACAACTCTTTTTGTTGGGGGGCTTCTTCAATCAAACTTGTTATTCCCAAGATGTTATTTTATTTTATTTTAATATGCGCTAATGACAATTTGGAGTAAATAACATTGATAATTTCGCCTGTTGTGCATTGGATTATGAAAGTTCTGGTTAGGCCTAGGATAGGATGCCTAGCATGTTTGTGTAGCTAATCACAATACAAGGAGCTTCTTCTCAGGCACGTGTGACCACCTTCTGTCAATCATATTAGTAATCCTGTCATTTTAATTTCTTTAACAGTATTTGTGTGTGTGTGTGGGGGGGGGGGGGGGGGGGGGGGGGGGTGCAGCCGCCTTCCATGTGAGTCAGATTTTTGCTGCTGACAAGGGCTTAAAGGCCTGCTCATAATGTGTTTTTTTCTTGCTTGATAAGACGATTTGAGACGTATAGTTTGTGATGGCACTGTGACAATATTGTGTCTTCCTCTGCTGGATTTGAGCCATTAGATTTGTCTATTTTGAGCAAACTATGCTTGGTTTGGTATAAAATGTTAGTCAACATGTTGTGGATATGGGACATAGTGATCCTATTCCCAAAACGTTCATGACAGTTTTAGGAATGTTTTATTAAGTACTGTTTTTTATTCTGTTTTGGTAACTTTATTGGACTGGTTGTCCTTTCTGAAAAAAAAGTGTGATTGACGAATTATGAAGATTTCTGAGAACCAATCCGAATGTATCAGCAGAGGATCACTTTGAACTTTAGATGGAACAGGGGTAAAACATGGAAACATCAAACTACTTAATGGCTTAAAGATCTCCCTGATTTATGTGGAGTCAGTCACTTTTAATAACGAAATCTGCCAGATAAGCTGAGTCACTCACTCTAGGGCCAGGTTTTCCAGGTTCACCTTTCACGCCTCCAAGGCAAATACCCTACGGAAAAAAAGGGATCAGTTATATACTGCAGTACACATATATGATCTGAAAGAATCAATTATATATCATACTACAGTATATGAAACACATTACAGACAGTATATTAGGAACCTCTTACTAAATATTATTTAAATAAATAATGTTTGGTATTCATGAAACTTTTGTAGTTAGCAGTCTAAAAAATGTTCATGAATATAAAAATGTATTTAAATCATCAAAACATTTTTAAATGAGTATTGCTGAATATAATGTATTCAGTTATGAAATAAGCAATATACGTCAAACCACAAAGTAAATTTTTTTACATGTATTTTAATGCTCAATTTGACAAATAAACTTACTGGTTCACCTTTGGGACCGACCCCACCCCGGTCACCCTGAAAAAAAAGCATGACATTCATTTGCCGCTACGAATGTAATTTGTGACAAATGGACATGTGCATTAATAGACCCCCATAATATATTTAAAAATGTCTGCTTTACAGGAAATCCATACCACATTTCATCATATTTAAACAAGTGGTAAATATATCTGCAGCCTGCATATACAGTACACCCCAAAATTGTACCCCAAGATTAACATCCAAAGGTATGTTCATCCAATTCCACTTTACCTCCCGTCAGTGATATATGCTTCCCCAGTGGCCAATAATAAATAATTTATTGAACCAAACAAAATCCAGAGGAACAATAACAATCCGTGGTGAGCCTCTCCCTCTCAGTCGCCCTTTCTCCATGAATTTATGTCTCAGTTTCAGCTTTCCCTCTACCTGAGCCTGGCCCTTACCCACATACTGAAACAAATCCAAGTGCAACAACTAAATGAACCGTTGCATTAAGTTTATCAGGGTGCATACAAACTCCAAATGGGGTTACCAAATTAGTAGCTTGTCACACAACGTCATTACCTTATTCCCTGGTATAACTGTTACTTGTGTAGGCCCGGAAACCTCTGGGGGTATGCCAGGAGAGCCTCTTGGGCCTGGTTCGCCCTGTGAAACAGATTTATTATTATATATATATATATATATATATATATATATATATATATATATATATTATATATATATATATTATAGTAGGGCTCAGGTAATTTTGTAATCCGTGTTATAAAATTGTTCAAAAATTTTATTGCCTGTAAGTTTGTACCAAATAATTTATACTTAGACATTCAAACATGGTCTATTATATATAATTAGGGCTTCTGTTTTTCTGTTTTTATTCATTTCATTTTTGGTGCTTATTTTTTGCTATTTGCAAGATTTTTGGAGCTTTCGTTTTTTATATGCGTATAAAAATATTGTTTTTGATTGCTTTTCAAAATGGTTGGTTTTTTTTTTTTCTACCACAACAAGCAATTATGTTTAAAATCCTCCCTATAACTGTAATACAGCTCCATTCCTAATTGTAATCTCGTTTTAAATCTTGCAAGTGGAGTTTCCAATAGAAATGTATGAATAGAAATGTATGAATTTGCTGCCACTCAGTAGTTGCGGTATATATGATAGATACAAGTCAGGAAGAAGGGACAGTGCCCCACTGGGAAAGGCAGTTTGTTTTTGGTTTTTTGTACTATGTTTATTGGCTATACACCATTTTATTTAAAACCGAAAATCAGAAGCTCTATATATAATATATACCGTACATATTGTAAATATAACAACATTTCCTTTTTTGCTGTGGACAGGAAGTAGTTTCTGAGCGGACAGGCAGCTTTCATAAACATGAGATCAAAGGACACTTCAGGAATCAGGAATGTTCTTCTGTCAAAGTATGTCTCTTTCTTGTTCTTAAAGGGGTTACCAAAAAAGGCTGTAAGTGTTTGCAACAAGTGCTGGGCCAATTCTTGCAGAACACATTCTAAGATGCTCTTCCCAGCTCCTGCAGCTGATTCGCTGATACTCTGGAACACTATAGATTTAGAATGCATATTATGGGTCAGAAAGTATTGGATTTTACACAGGAAACCAGGTGCCACTATAAATATACATTTCAATCCTGTCTTCTATGATTTTAAGGTGGGTTTATATATTGTACATTATTTTTCTTTTCTGAACCTTATACTTACTTTGTCTCCCTTTTGACCTTGGAAGGTCAATCTGTCACCCTAAAAAAAATAACAATGATAAATCATTATATGAATAAGAATATGTTCTAATAAATCTCAATACCATCATGCAAGCTCATAGGGTATGTGTGTAGTGATTGGAACCTCAAACCTTACCTTCTCACCTTTGGGGCCAGGAGGACCTGGATTGCCCTGCAGAAAAAAAACAACATAATTATCATTATTTTTATTGATGGAGCACCCATTCTAATTTGCCAAAATCGTCAGCTGAAGAACTTCCTCGCACTCAACACACTGTGGGTACGTTTTTAAATGCAGTGTCAGGCACGGAATTCAAAACGGTATTGATATTTTCTCCACCTAACTTTCAGCTGAGACGGCTTCATGTGTATTGTTTGCTACTTCATTTATCTGACAACACCCACTGAAATAATTATATGAGTTTCATCTCACTTGTGTTGTGTTTGTTCTGCCATGACTTGTGGAGCTAAACAGAAAATATATCTCTTTCCAACCCAAAATCTTACACAACAATATACTGTATGTGAAGACTGGAAAATACATTTGCAGCATAAGGGGAGATCATGGCAAATATTGCTCAAGAAGAAGGTAAGAATGCTAAAAGTGATGTAGATAACTTTTCAATTATATCTTCATGTGAATACAATACTAATGCTTAAGGCAAGGAACAACGTCAATATCAGTTGCCACTTTTGAGGTGCCAACCAACATTTTGGACTTAAAAAAAAGCAAAAACATGATTGCCATTTGTAGGCACATATTTTGTAGAATCCAAACTGTAATGAATCTTGTTTATGTGCAATAGTATTGCACAAAAAGCATTTTGCCCATTTTGCCTAATACTATATTATTTGAACAGTTATTGTGGATGAACATTTTTGTGCTTCATTAAAACATCGTGCAAATGTGATCATTTTCATATTATTGCAGTGTAATATTGGCATCCATGTTGCATTTTTAAGTAGGCTTAGCTAACACATGAATGTTTTTTTCTAATACGTTTGGTGGATTGGGAACTTCGTTAAATTATCTATTTTAGGGGGTTATGCTCTGGCTTTCCATCACTGGAGGTCAGGGTTGGAATCTGGCTGGAATCTGGTATAGACGTTCTATGTCATTATCCGCTAGTGCTTCAGCTTTATTTGAATGATTGCCTTTACCTTGTTTTAATTTCCCGTTCCTCTTCAGTTTTTCTGAGATACGAATGTACCAGCTTTACATTTTTTTTGTTTTTAATGTATTCTCATTTTGTTGATCATTAATGAACATTTCTGTACTGTGGGTGTTGTTGAGCGATTGAAAACAAGACATTTTCTGTTTGAATTAAAAGTGATGGTCTCGAGGAGTCGAGTTCCAGTATATTTTTCTCTAGAGGAATTATCACTTTTTGACATCACTACTGTGGTATTATGCCTGTTTTTTTTTTTTTTTTTGTTGTTTTTTTTTTTCGAATGGTTCAGGATGCAAATATAGCCTTCATCCATGTATTATCTTCAATGAGATGTCATTTACTTACCACAGGTCCTTGCAGTCCAGGTGGGCCAATTGGACCCACAAGTCCTGGTGCTCCAAATGCACCCTGTTAACAAAATTAATTAATTAATTGAATAAAAAAGAGTATTTAATTCCAATGGAATGTATTTATGTATTTGCATTTCTACGCCCTAGAAACAAAAAATAAATTAGATTCAAAATCTAAAAAGTATAGAGCATATCGTATTCAAAAAATAACAGCAATGATATTGAAAAAAAATAGAATATTACCCACCTGATTACCAGGGTATCCTGGATTTCCTTTTTCACCTTTGAGTTGAAAAATCCCATTTATTTCACCGGGCTCCCCCTGTCGGAGATTATAAGAGATTCACAATGTCCCCTGGCACAGAAATCTTACAGAACAGGCAACAGATCCGTTATTATCCTATCATTCTATAATTACTGTGTGCTACAGCAAATCTGACACAATTTCAGCATGGAAACATCACGCCGTGACCCCTGGTTTAATCAGCTTGAAGACTAATATGTTATTGGACTGCATATTACTGGCTGGCTGTACTCCAGCTCAAGGGAGGTCTCTCGAATTGATCACTTTCTATTGAAAAGCCCTTGAAATAAGCTTTACAATTACACAAATATGTCAATGTCAAGGTCATCCCCCGCATGGCGCCAAATGAGATGCAAGATCTTAAAATCATAATGTTATACCAAATTCAGCCACATTCTCAAGTTACCAAATTCATACATGTTGAGCTACACAAATCTTTATTTTCATACACAACACCTACTAGAACTTTTGTTCTCCATACCTGTGGTTTATGTGTCTTCAACCACAAATGAAGGCAACATCACGCATTGCACAGTTTCAGGAAGAGCACTGCCTTTCACTGAGTACTGTGTTTTACACTTTTGTCCTTGTTCTGAGCTGAAACACATTTCAATGCAATCTCAATTTTGCATTGAACTGTTCTGCATTAATGCCGAAATCCTTTTAAAAATAATTAAATAAACCTTCCCACCAACAGTGATCGAGGTAATGGTTTTTACCTTCTGTCCTTCTAGCCCAGGAGTACCCTAGAAGAAAGTTAAAAGCATATTAATAATATCCTTTGTTTCATGCAAGTTTTATGCAGTCTCAACAGTATTATTCCTCACTAAAAATCTGCCTTTGACTCAGTACTTGATTCCATGTACAGGTGTACATACCTACAGGTGCCACCACTATATGCTGGTTACTATATAATTGCAGCTCTGTGCATTTACTGATGAAACAATGTTTTTTAAATACATCTTAGCTAGATAGAATAGTATTTTTTTTTTTATTGACAATATATAGACCCTTAGAGCAATTGGTATATTGTTGTACCTCGATGCAAATCCTTTTGCCAAACAAAAAACGAAATATTGGACCGGCAAAAGAAATCGTGCAAATATGGAGTAAATTTTGTTAATAGAACACAACATACTGTAAACTGATTTCACTATTAATGCCTGAAGGCATGAAACAAACAAACAGTCTCCTATCAGGTATTAGAAACACTCAGGGGTAGATGTACTTAGATGGGCCAGTCGCAGCGCAAACATACCACAATCTGCATTTCCATTGCGACTGTTCACAAAGTATATATTTTGTACTAAGAGAAATACGTTAATCAAAAGAGCAGCAATACACTAATTTAAATATTTGTTGCATCACCTTAGCGAGATCTCTAGCATTGCGAGAGTCATGCGACATTGTTTTGAATAAATATCGGGAGTTGCCTGAAGGATAACATTTATACGCACAAGGGTGGAAGAATCAAAATTACATTGTTTTTGTTTTTTTTAAATGTAAATATCATCTGTACAATGCATTCTGTTCAGTCTTCATTTGACCTATTTTAATACTGTTATACTATATATATATCAAAATTAAGGCAGTTTAATCCCATCAGATTCTATAGCAGGGTCCCCATCTTCACCACCAAATAAAAAATGGGTTTCTATCAAAAAGCTTTTCATAATCATACAGTAGCCTCTCGCTAAACCAGACATGCTTGGAGGTGTCGGGTTTAAAAATAACACAATAAAATCGCACACACATACATTTATAGTGCTCAATGTATTTTAAATGTAAATCATTGTGCTGAAATAGCACTAATGTGTTTTGGGGAGGCTACACATTACATTATGTAAAAACATAAATATGTACAGTAGGCCTATACAGTACAGTAGTAAAATCAAATGAATACCTAGCACACTTTCTTTTTACTTTACCCTGTAGGCTACCGGTAACACAAAATAAATCATGCTGCTTCATTGTACAGATGCATTCCACCCCATTTTTCCAGGAACGGCCCATAATTACATATTCATCTGAGGCTGAATCGCAAAGAAAAACTGCTGCCGCAAAGCATTCCCTAAAAAGAAGCTAACAGCATTGTGCTTGTTGAGTACATTTCACCCTAGACTTCCAACTGGTTTGCGGCTGGTTTGCGATAGCCACAACACTTTAGTACAGCTACCCCTTTGTTCTGTCTGTTGCTAAAGAACACCAACATATCAATGTGGCCAAGATTTTCATTTTAATAGAAAACTATATGTATAAATAGTCCACACAAAAGATCAACAGTAATGCACTTGCGGTATTTAATAAATGAAACTGAAAGGACTACATACTGGACTGCCTGAGAATCCTGGCATTCCAGGTTTGCCATCGAAGCCCCTGTCACCCTTCAAAATGAAAACAATTCCAATGAATAAGATATTCTGAGCAGCACAATAAAAAAGGAACAAAGAGTGGAAAAACATTTTACTGAGGCATATTTTCAACTCAAACTAAAACCAGGTCTGGGATAGCACAACGGGAGAAGTTACCTTTGTACCGTTGCATCCTGGGATTCCCGGTGAACCCGGAGGACCATCTTGACCAGGGATACCCTGTCAGGCAAAAGAAAACAAATGATAGAATATCATAATATAATATATATGTATTTCCCTTACAAATACTGTATGCTTTTAACAATGATGTATATTCTGATTTACTGGTAGGCCTGGGGTTCCAGGAAATCCAGGTATTCCTGCAGGGCCCTGTAATAAAGAAATAAAAAAAAATGTATGTGAACTCAGTGGGGTAAAATAAGTTACTCTGCTAAGGTGCTGATATATCAGATTTGCATTACAAAGTATAGCACAGATAAGAAATAAACATGGTACTGTACAATAATAACACATAGACAATATTAAACAAGTGAAGGTAGGCATCTGTCCGGTCTTTCAAATCACCACTATAAATCAACCAATTATTGAATCAATTAATCACAACAATCTATTTTTGATAAAATCCCGACAGCCGTGACATGCTCACTTACTCTGATTCCTTTCAGCCCAGAGAGTCCCGGGACTCCAACATCACCCTGTTGGTACAAAAGGATTTGAATTCCATGCATTCTATTCAGGAAAAATACGCCATTCAGTTTTAGATAGAAATTAGGTTTAATTCCTAAAGAAGGTGTTTCTACAGAGCTCCGTTGAACTAACAGTGGAATGCCTGCACAAGCCTTAATCTATTGAAGTACCTGAAGTAAATCTATGAGAGAGAGAGATCTGCTTCCAATAGGAACATATTATGGTGGGGGTTTTACAATATAACTCAGGGTCTAGCCAAGTGGGTTACAATTCTTATTATTTTTTACACCAACCTTTTTCTCAAGTTTCACTTTCAGTTTAATCAAGAATGACTGTTTGGTCATTGAGACCAGGCACTTTGGTTGACTATTTATCAAATAGTCTGAGCAATAGGTAGCAAGTGGCACCAAATCTGTAACACTTTTATATTTTTATTGCCCAATTGTAGAAACCAATACACACACTAGTAATCCATTGCAGTCCAATGGTATTATATGCAGGTACCAATGTGCTATTATATCAGCACCACTGGGTCATATTTGTATCATACCAGGTAGTTGTATCATACCATGGTTAGTAACTATGTTAGTTACCATCATAGTTCTATAAGCAGTTTCTATAAGGCTAGCAGTGCTCCACTACTTTATCAAGTAGAAGTTCTCTGAATGGGTGTCAAAATAAAAACGCGTCTCTTACGCTGGGGCCCATTGGTCCATGTGGCCCCTCAGGGCCTTGCATTCCAGGGAATCCCATTGGACCTTGTAACCCTGGAAAGCCAGTCTCACCCTGGAAGAGATAAATGCATCACAGCAACATTTTAAAACACAGAGCAGTCAATAACCATAGAGAGTGTTCACTTGCATGATGGCCCCAAGGAGAGCTATGTATTGTACTTATCCAGCCATAACTTCAACAGCACTCACAAACTGTGACATAAGCGTGATGAAGACATTGGCCAGAAACATTACCTGCTCATTGTTTATTCCCTTATTTAACCACAATCAAACGCAGGAGACTGTTTTCTGGTTATGGTTAGGTTATTGTTGTTTTATTAATACATGTAAAGCAGAACTTTTAAAAAGTAATTTGGTTCTCAGGCACCATTTTGGATTGCTTTGGTTGAGTGGCCTTTTTGTTGTCTGGCAAGTGATCCAAAAAGGCTTGCATTGACGGAGATTAGAACAAAAAAAACATGTAGAAACACTATTAGGAATACAAGGAGTAGCCATGTAACATAAAACAAAGAGAAATAGAGTTGTTTTAATGAATTATCCTAAAGGCTGCTAAACAGATATGATACTGTACCTACAAGACCAAGTTAAAGGCCTTTGCATATAAATGTATCATTGCAGATTGTTCCAACTTGGTTGGAGTCAGGACTTCCAGGTTACTACATATTTAAAGATTTTCTTTCATGAGTTTCACTGGGCTTTATGCTCTACTTCTATGAGAACGTTTTAGCTCCCCCTTGTGGCATTTAGACTGAAAAAACGGTACACTGTCAGGTAGGCATAGCAACCGTTTCTCTCTGATTTTAAGCTTAGGATCAAGTGAAAAGTTTGGAGCAAAGCTGGGATTTCAGGATAAGAGAATTTTGGTCTAGACAAATCAGTGTGTTGCAAATGTGCTGCACTTAAACTTATATAGTCTTTAACCAGCAGGTGGAGATAAAAGCATATTTCAATCTGACTGATTACTGCAATATTAACTTGCCCTCGTGGCACAGAGTACATCTTGCCTTCCAATAACTGGCAACATAGAAAACATTTTTGAGGTAAATCATGTCGGGGGGGGGGGGAATGGGTCGCAGCATCAAGTGAAACAGATGTGGAAAAATCTGTACGATTGATAAAGGCAGTGGTTAAAACTACATAGCAGTAAAACAATTAATGTCCTGAACAACACCCCTGGCTAAAAGTAAACAGGTGTCTACTATCTGGAACAGGTGTCTACTATACAGTATCTTTCTTAGTTTCTACAGCATCTATGTTAACAAAACTGTCAGGAGCTGAACTGTTGAACTGTTCAGTGTAAATTATGTTTTTTTTTTTTTTTTGGCGCCATCTGGTGCTTTTTGAGAGATTTGCAACATTCCAAAATGCAAAAAAAAAATAAATAAAAAAATGAATCCAATAAAGATTAATGGAGAAGTAAAATCTGTATTTATTAAAACAATTACAAAGCATATTGTTAAGGAAAATTACACTTTTCACTATTTTGGGTTAAAGTGTAATTCACAATCTATTTGACAATTGGATTAAAAACAGGTTTTGGGTTTTTACTGTCATTATAATTGACTGCTGGTTTCTCAATGTAACCACAATGAAAATCACAAAGCTAGTGCTTGATTAAAGAAGTACGTTTAATAGCACTGCAAAACCTGAAACACAAAGCTGCTTTTGAAAAGGGCCAGGTTATTGGAGATTTAGGATATTACATTATTCAAAGATCAACTGGAATGAAAAACATTGGGGAAAAGTAGTTTATACACAAGACTATACATGACAGCTGTGAACGACCGGCCAATTTAGCAATTTAGGGAGATTCTGGAAGAGTTAAATGAGACAAACTAGCTACTTTAAATACAACCACACAGCATTCTGATCTCCGACTCACATGGTTAATACATAATAGTGCTGCTCCTCTGAAACAGAATTGTCCTGCTTGAGAAATGCCTCCTCCCATCATAGCAAGACTCTGTCTGGCTCCACCACGGGAGACACAGCAGGTACTGATTCATTTCTACTGATCACCTGAGTCTTTCTCTTTAACAACACATTTGACATCGAAAAGTTAAGGCAAAATAGTGGGGGCTTTTATTTCATATTTTCTCAACTGGAATTTTAGCTAAGCATTTTTTTTTTTAATCTACATAATAATTCAGACAACTCAAATTCAGGGAAGTGATTTCTGTAGTTTATTTGGGTTCATTAGCGTTGTATAATCTAGTGCTTTTTTGAAAGAGTTGCAGTTGGAAATACTGTTCTTAACTGCTGGGTTCAGCTGCTCAGGCACACAGATATCCTTCAAACCACCCTTACATTTTCAACTTCAATCTTCAAATGCATCCAATAAAGAATAACGTAAAAACTAAAAGAAAACGTCATACTGAAAGATTAAAAAACATTTAAGAAGCATATCTTTAAGGAAAATAACCTTTTTTTTCAATATTGTGGGTTCAAGTTTCATTCACAATCTGTCTAGCAATCGTAACCCTTTTTTAAATACAGGGGTTGGGTTAAATACCCAGATTTGATCCAGATTTGAGTGAAAGTCACACAGGACTCTTTTCAGTTTCTGCATTTTTTAAATGGTTTTACTTGGTAAGGATGCAGGATAAAGTGTCAAGTTGTTGTGGAATTCTGTTCCCACCAATACAAAACTCAAGAAAACACTTCCAGAAGCTAAAACAAAGTCACATTACAGTAGCAGTGGGGATCTGCTGTAATTCTACCTGGGAACTAGGCCTGGCTACATGATCAATATCCTTTACTGTTTCACTGGATGCATTTGTTTTGTGTCCGACTGCCTCGTTATGACTATCAGATTATTTATTATTTCAATACCAGGTCCAACATTTATTTTCTAAGCAACGTTTTTTAATAGAGGTCTAAAATGTCAAACCCATGAAATCCAGAAATAAGCAGCAGTGCATGTGGGTCTTCTGATATATTAAATACATTCCAATACATTTGAAAAGGGCGCCCTCAACTTCAAAATGTTGTAATCTCGTGCTGTGTTTTTAAGCTATTTTAAGGAATGTAAATGATATTGCATAGCAGTTTGAGTCAGCCCATGCTTTACTATAGGATTAGTAACACATTGGAAAAACTGCAGGATCCATAACCTTACAGTATGTGTAATTAAGAGCCTAGTCAATTGTGGAATGGTTCAGCCTGCCACAAGATCGCAGTCTTCTTTTCATCCCTATTATACATATTTTGGAAGAATTCAATTTCTCCAGAATTATTTTCATTCAATTCCGTACTGTACATACCAGTGCTACTGAGGCTGTCTGCTGAGAATGTAAACTGGATCTCAGTAATATGTCAGACTTTTTCATTCCAGAGGGAGGGAATACCCAGGAATAACACGTGGAGGAGAATCTGAGGCTAAGATTACAGAGTTTTAGATGACTTTTAGAAGCTTCACGGTTTGATGGATTTTTAAACTGCAGAGCAGAACAGAAATGCCTAAAAAAGGCATGTTGAAACGGGATTCTAATGTGATTCTAGTTCTCTGACTGCGAGAAATGTAAGCAGAGTGGATTCTGCCCTCTATGGTAATACAGGAGGCTCATTCTCACTGAATCCCCTACCCAGAGCGACAATTCCTTTTTTAAATCTTCAATTATACAGTAATTGCTTCGGAAAATTGAATACAATTCAATACAAAGTACTGTAAGAGCTTCTGATCTCTTCCGTCTTTGAATTTCCTCTGTCATGTTCAAGTTTTATCAGTGAAGTTTCACTTAACTGAAACACTTTGATGTTTCAGAAAGCATGGAGACAGTGTTTCATTGTAGAGGTTCATATTAAACCCTGACACTTACTCGGAATGTTTACTTCTCTGACCATACATGGTGTGTTAATCAGAGCCAATGGCACGCATCCCATTAGTCATTCTGCAAGCTTCTCTGTTCAAGAACCAGATGCTGGGTGTTCTTTGTGCCAGCTGCCTTCCACTGCCATGCTGAATCAAGAGACTCAACAATGCAGAGGAATACCTAAAAAAGAACTCATGAGGATAATTCTTGTCTATCACGTTCACCTTCTTAGAATTTTGTCCCCCTGTAAAATCACTATTTATGTTAGTCATGATTTTTTGACATTATGGATGAACATCACAGGTCGCAGTACCTCTCCAAACAATACATGGTTTCAAATACGTTTATATTTCTAGTGTAGTTTAAAAGCAGTTCCTAAATTACAGTACCAGTAAACGTGTAAATGTATATTTTGTACATTTTATTTTTGTTCATGTATAGTTAATACCTATTAAATAAGTAGGTAAGTTAATGTATCAATAAACACATACTGCACCTTTGAGTGTCAGTAGGATTAAGATGACTAGTTCTTAAGTAAGCATCTATACTACTTCAAAGAAAGCTTTCTAAATACCAGTGCCGACTATTGTGGAACACTTTAGTGGGAACTACACTTTAAGTGTTTCTAAATACTGACGTAAGTATGATTTGGCAGGAGAGGGGAGTCTGCCACATGCTTTGTTTCTGTAATTTTTTTATTAAACTAGTCCGCAAAAACTTGCTGCATTAAAAACAGTGCTGCCATCCTGGAAGTGTCCAGGTGGATCGCCCCCGGTCAGGATCATGTGCAAGTCGTGTTTTGCTGTTCACAGCTGTCTCTGCCCTTCAGAGGAATGATGTAACAGTTGGACCCAAAACCTTTCCTTGCTCTGCTGCCAGTCTTTGAAACTGCCATTTCATGGAAAATCTGACCAAACCGCATTCCATTGTAACTGGCAAGTAGGTACACCCTGTATTATTCCAAGGTGTCATGTCACTAAATGTGAGGGGCAATCAATTTATACACCCAGTTATATATGGCAGGTGTTTCCATGTGTATGTATGTATGCTTCTAGTTGTTAACAACACAAGTATCTAGAAGGTAAAAATGCTTGTCATTTATATATTATTTTTCCACATTATGTAATACTGTTACATATAATTTGCTAGTTTTATCTCACTTGAAATAGAACAATGAATTACATTGGATGTATGTTTTAGCTAAGTCATATATTGTAATATATTTCTGATTGGACTAAACGTGTTTGTCTGCCATTAGCTCAAATTACTAAAAAGAGAAATGCAATGATGCAAAGTTCATACTGACTTTTGAATACATTTAATGCACTGTGATGCAGCAGATTATTTTATAGAATGTTCAGGCCCCAACAGAAAACTGAAGGTTTTATTAGAATTCTGTCACTACCATGTAGTCATTACCCTGAGGTATTAATAGCATTGTAGAATGAATTCTATCATTACCTTGTGACTCATACCCTGAGGTATCAACGGCATTGTAGAAACTATTCTGTAACCTATACATTTATGTGTATTAGTATGCCTCGCTGTTTGTAATTTTTATGTCAACGGCATAAACAAAAGTTTGGTTTACTTTATATCACATTTGGTATTTATAAATGGCTATGCATTATAATTAGGGCGTCTGATTTTCAGGTAATTTTTTTTGTTTCAAAATTCAGGTGCATGATTTTTTTAAAAATCAGGTAGAATTATTTAATGAAAAAAATGGGTGAAATAAACAAATGGTTTAGCACAAAGTGTTGATGACAAAGTTGACAGCAGACACTGTCTAGATCAGGCCTTCCCTCCAAACTGTACAGCCGGGCAAAGAGAAAACTGGTTAGGGATGCCACTGTGAGGCATCCCTCACCAGAAAAATTAACAAAAGTAGCCTGTATGGCAGAGTGGCAAGAAGGAAGCCATTACTAAAAATAAGCCATCTCAAAGTCCCCATAGAGTTTGCAACAAAGCACCTGAGTGATCCTGCAAAAATGTGGCAAAAAGGTGTTGTGGTCAGACGAGAACAAATTGGAACTTTTTGGGCTAAATGCCAAGCGTTACGTTTGGCGCAGACCCAACACAGTACATCTCCCAGTCAACACCAACCCTAAAGTCAAGCATGGTGGTGGCAGCATCATGCTGTGGGGATGCTTCTGCTCAGCAGGTACTGGAAAGCTTGTTAGGATTGATGGAAAAATGGAAGGAGCAAAGTACAGGCAAATACTAGAGGAAAACTTGTTTCAGTCTGCTAAAGACTTAAAACTGGGACGAAAATTCACTTTTCAGCAGGACAATGCTCCAAAGCTACACTGGAGTGGCTTAAGAATAAGAAAGTGAATGCCCTTGAGTGGCCCAGTCAAAGTTCTGACTTGAATCCTATTGAAAATCTGTGGAAAGACTTGAAAACTGCTGTTTGTAAATACAATACATGAATAGGGTCAAATGAATAGGGTTGATGAATAGGGTCAAATCGGGTAATACCCAAAAATCTGACGCCATAATTATAAGCCACATTAGGTTATAATGTATAGGTGACAGAATGACTTCTACAATAATTTATTATAATACATGGTATGCTTACCTTTTGTCCTTTCACTCCACTGCAGTCACATTTTCCACAGTCACTGCACCCCTGAAAAAAACAATAAACAAAATATCACTGAAATAGTTCACATTCCCCTTAGAGAATGGGTGTGATCTACTAAGAATAAGAGCACAATTCCCAAATCCAGGTGGTGAGTGTCTCTTTCAATATGTAGGATAAATAAAAAGGTTTGTGAGGGGTGCAACACCATTTATATTAGCAGTGCTGAACAACCTCTGAAGACAACAGAATTCCACTCAAAAGGCTACAGAGAGCTTCACAATACCCATGTGTCCAATGTCAAATGTGAGAACTAAGGGCTTTCGTCTAGTGTCTCTTAAATACAAGCAAGTTCCTAACAGGAGCAAACAATAAAGCATGTGTTTCTTTTAAGAACATAAGAACATAAGAAAGTTTACAAACGAGAGGAGGCCATTTGGCCCATCTTGCTCGTTTGGTTGTCAGTAGCTTATTGATCCCAGAATCTCATCAAGCAGCTTCTTGAAGGATCCCAGAGTGTCAGCTTCAATAACATTACTGGGGAGTTGATTCCAGACCCTCACGATTCTCTGTGTAAAAAAGTGCCTCCTATTTTCTGTTCTGAATGCCCCTTTGTCTAATCTTCATTTGTGACCCCTGGTCCTTGTTTCTTTTTTCAGGCTGAAAAAGTCCCTTGGGTCGACACTGTCAATACCTTTTAGAATTTTGAATGCTTGAATTAGGTTGCCACGTAGTCTTCTTTGTTCAAGACTGAACAGATTCAATTCTTTTAGCCTGTCTGCATATGACATGCCTTTTAAGCCCGGAATAATTCTGGTCGCTCTTCTTTGCACTCTTTCTAGAGCAGCAATATATTTTTTATAGCGAGGTGACCAGAACTGAAAACAATATTCAAGATGAGGTCTTACTAGTGCATTGTACAGTTTTAACATTACTTCCCTTGATTTAAATTCAACACTTTTCACAATGTATCCGAGCATCTTGTTGGCCTTTTTTATAGCTTCCCCACATTGTCTAGATGAAGACATTTCTGAGTCAACAAAAACTCCTAGGTCTTTTTCATAGATTCCTTCTCCAATTTCAGTATCTCCCATATGATATTTATAATGTACATTTATATTTCCTGCGTACAGTACCTTACACTTTTCTCTATTAAATGTCATTTGCCATGTGTCTGCCCAGTTCTGAATCTTGTCTAGATCATTTTGAATGACCTTTGCTGCTGCAACAGTGTTTGCCACTCCTCCTACTTTTGTGTCGTCTGCAAATTTAACAAGTTTGCTTACTATACCAGAATCTAAATCATTAATGTAGATTAGGAATAGCAGAGGACCTAATACTGATCCCTGTGGTACACCACTGGTTACCACACTCCATTCTGAGGTTTTTCCTCTAATCAGTACTTTCTGTTTTCTACATGTTAACCACTCCCTAATCCATGTACATGTGTTTCCTTGAATCCCTACTGCATTCAGTTTGAGAATTAATCTTTTGTGTGGGACTTTGTCAAAAGCTTTCTGGAAATCTAAATAAACCATGTCATATGCTTTGCAATTATCCATTATCGATGTTGCATCCTCAAAAAAATCAAGCAAGTTAGTTACACACGATCTCCCTTTCCTAAAACCATGTTGACTGTCTCCCAGGACCCTGTTACCATATAGGTAATTTTCCATTTTGGATCTTATTATAGTTTCCATAAGTTTGCATATAATAGAAGTCAGGCTTACTGGTCTGTAGTTACCTGGTTCAGTTTTGTTTCCCTTTTTGTGGATCGGTATTACGTTTGCAATTTTCCAGTCTGTCGGTACCACCCCTGTGTCAAGAGACTGCTGCATGATCTTGGTTAGCGGTTTGTAAATAACTTCTTTCATTTCTTTGAGTACTATTGGGAGGATCTCATCCGGCCCAGGGGATTTGTTTATTTTAAGAGCTCCTAGTCCCTTTAACACTTCTGCCTCGGTTATGCTAAAGTTATTTAAAACTGGATAGGAACTGGATGACACGTGGGGCATGTTGTCCGTATCTTCCTTTGTAAAAACTTGTGAAAAGCAATCATTTAATATATTTGCTATTTTTTTTCTTCATCTACAATTTTGCCATTTTTATCTTTTAGACATTTAACCTCCTCTTTGAACGTTCTCTTGCTGTTGTAATATTGGAAAAACATTTTGGAATTGGTTTTAGCCCCCTTAGCAATGTTCATTTCTATTTCTCTCTTGGCCTTTCTAACTTCCTTTTTGACTTGCGTTTGCAGTTCCATGTACTCTTTCTGTGTACTTTCTTTTTGGTCCCTTTTTAATGCTCTGTAAAGTGCCTTTTTTCGCCGAATATTTTTTTTAATTGATCTATTAAACCATTTTGGCAATTTAGTTTTATGTTTAGATTTGTCTACTTTAGGGATGTAATTGTTTTGCGCCTCTAGTACTACATTTCTGAAGAACAACCATCCTTTTTCTGTGGATGTTTTCTCTATTTTACTCCAATCTACTTCTGTTAGTCTCTGTTTCATACCTTCATAGTTTGCTTTTCTATAATTGTAAACCTTAGCTTTAGTCATTACTTCTGGGGTTTTAAAAAACACTTCAAATGAGACCATGTTGTGGTCTGAGTTTGCTAGTGGTTCTCTGACCTCTGTTTTAGTTATTCTCTCTTCATTGTTTGAAAAGACTAAATCAAGGCATGCCTCCCCTCTAGTCGGTGCCTTGACAAATTGTGTTAGGAAGCAGTCATTTGTCATTTCCACCATTTCAATTTCATCCGTCGTGCTACCCACCGTGTTTTCGTATAAAATTCCCATTTTATATTTATTTATTTTCAAAGCTGACCAATCAAGTAAAACACCATTGTACCAATGAAGCAAAATAAGTGAGTCCTATATGCCACTAGGTGGCAGAAATTAACTTCAGCCTACAGGATTCAGATTTTCAAACTATGTTTAAAACTAAAAGAAAACAAGGTCTCACAATCTACAGGATAGGAATGTAGCCCCCCCTCCCCCCTCCCCATCATCATTAGCGAATGTGATGCAAGTGAAACCTAGGAGATAACTCAGTGGGAATACCCTTGCACATTGCCATTCTCTTGCTAGTTAGTTTGAGTGCTTTAGAAAAAAAATCTTTTCAGGTGCATCAGGCATAAAATGAGCTATGAGCTATGAGGAAAGGATAAAATAATGAAATCTCTTCAACCTGGAAAAAAGAAGGGACTTGATTGAAGTCTATAAAATCCTTAGTGGTCTAGATAAAATTACCCAAGACACTACTTCACATATAGCACAGAGAGTAGAACAAGAGGGCTTTAATGGAAGCTGAGTAAAAGTAATGGAAGGGTTTTACACAGAGTTATAAATGCATGGAACAGCCTACCAGGTGACAGTAGTAGGATCTAAAACATTGGGAGCATTTAAAAACCCACTAGATTTTGACCTATAAAATTAGATCCATCTATTATAATCATTTCTTATAATCATTTCCTTTCTCATGTATGGTGTTTAACACGTTTAACAGTGCATTGTGCTTTGGATGACTGTTAAAGTCGTTCACAGTCTGGGAAACGTGCTCCAGTCGAGGCAAACAGCTGTTTCCTTACGTTGGGAACCAAGTCAGTGAAGGATTTTGGCACATCAATTGAAACACAACACGCTACAAAATCTTTTGGAACCCTCTGTATTCTTACCATGTTGCTCTAATTGAAACGGTATGTCATTTTGAAAAGAATATTCTCACAGTGTTGGTTTCTGCTACCCTATATACTGAAACAACAATAATTCACCACTGTGGGAAACACATTTACAGTACGAAGAGTTGAAGGGCAGCAGTTATTAGACCCAATTAGTTCAAATGGAAGAGCAATCAAAAGCATATAGTTTTCTATACATTTATATAAATTGTGGCATTAAACTCTAAATTGCTAAAAAAAAAAAAAAAAAAAAAAAGCACTGATTCCCAGTAAGAAAGCAACCCAGGTTGTAATAAAATAAACAGTTAAACTGTGAAGAAAAGATATTGAACATAACGAAAGGATTCAGTATAAGCGTCTGAAGTGTGTACAAATTTAAACTTGACACCTCAAGTGTAGAATGACATATAGTCTGACAGCTAAATTGTCCACAGGGCAAAATTAACAAACAGTGATAGAGACAGACAAAACAGTGAGCAGAAACCAAGGTGTCTCCATAAACCACTGCTTTAAGAGTAACTTACTGTAACTGTCACTTACAGTCACTTATCTATCTAATATTGTTCATTTATAGTCTTTTATGGTAAAATAAGTGATGCGTTCTTATCAATTGACAGATTAGGCTACTGGTTCCAACATATAAGAGAATCACTTGTCCAATTGCCACAAAACATGCTAAGAACCTTCTTTATCACACAATTGAGTGCGCCATAATGTTGGGGTACATCGAGTCTGTCCACTGATAATCTATTTGTAAATCATACTTATATTTTAAGTATCGCTTGTCCCATTGTGACAGAAATAACTATGAACATTCTTTTAAGTGTTATTAAGTGTATGATAATCTGGTGGTCTATGGCGGTTGTCTCCCTGTCCAACTGCCTGTTTGCATGTCACTTCATTGTCTTAATATATCTAAAGAACATCTTGTCTAATGAGTGTTAGAGTGTAGGGGTAAATGGAGTCTCTGTCTGTCTGTCTGTCTGTCCGTCACCATCTCATAATTTTTACATAAATCTAAAGAAACGCTTATATCATCCAGTTATAATGAAACCAGAGGATATTTTTAGGACAAGTTATTAAGAGTATCAGAATCTGTCTGTCTATCTCGCTGTACGTATGTCACAATAATGTTTTACGTAAAACTATAGAAGTACTGTATTTATTCAACTAGGACTTTATCACAAGCTATCCCCATAATCTGGGAATCTATTTGCGGTCCATAGGGCTGTATGTCAAACAGGGCTGTATGTCAAACTTGCATTGTACGTGTGCATAAAGCTGATGTACGGCATGGTGATAAACTTACTGATGGCAATAATAATTAAATTTATAGCATGGTGACATGCTTCTTATGCATTACCAGCCATTGACTCAAATTGCAGTGCAGCTGATCATTCAAAAGCATTTCCCTTTTCTCTTTCTTGTGAATTACCAGGAAGCCCTGGCCAGGCAACACACTGTTCTATATCTGACGTGTTTTCAGCCATTTCACACCTTAAGATTTCTCTCCAAGTAGGACTGGGGGAATGAAGGCCTCACACATCAGTTCCATTCTCTTTCTTTTGAGTGCTGAGAGTCCATAACATCCACAGACTGGTGAGGCCTAAACCAAAGTACCCAACCTACCCTACCCTTCAGCTATGAGGCATAGACCTGAGCAGATCTACTGAAGGATAACTTCCTACAGATTGTTACTTCCTGTATAGGGCAAGATACATTTGCAACTTCCCATCTCCTCAATAGATCCCCATCCTTGCAGCTAGTACATGGATTCATTTTCTAAAACAAAAATGGTGGGCCTCTGTTGTTTTTCCAGTGACCAGACAATAGTTGCTCTGCCTCTAGCAAGCAGGTTTTAAGCAATAGATTCATATAATCAATTGAATACATTCATTCTCATTCACTCTAGTTGTTGGGTTTGTCTGGAACTGCTGCACTTTGAAGATTCTCCCAAGCTAAGAGGGAGCAATGTCTCTCTTAATGTCTTTATGATCCCAGCCCAGATGTTTGCTATCTGTCTAGAACCCGTCAATGTTGAAAGGAATCTTAACGTGGCTATGAGGTGCTAATGGTGTATTAGATGTGTGACAGAAGGGTCAGGGCAATGGTGCCATCAGTTATGTGCATTAAGCCATTTTTCTCTGCTGTCTAACACTAGTGCATCTGAAGCATGTAGTCATTATTAGAAATTATTTCACAGTTATAGTTTCAAAATTAAGATGTGTTTACAGATAATGACAGCAGATAAACAATACTGGTGTTCTTTAACTTTTAAGCAGTTTGACTGAAAAAAAGAACTTAAGATGGATGACTCCTGGCCATCTAACCAAGAGTAAACTGTAAAAAAAAAAAAAAAAAAAAAAAAAAAAGTATAAAGATTCTAATATTGCATCTGTTTTTATGCTTAACTTTTCTTTTATTATTAGATCATTTATTCTATACTAACTCTTCAACTCAGGGGTGTTTTACTTTATTTTATATTTGGCATATGATACTACAGTTTTGCAATTGTTACAGGTTGATACCCTCCAAGGGCTTCAAGGAAATTTTCACAAAACATTTATTTGGAACATATAGCAGGCAGTGTGGTCCAGTGGCTAAAGTCCCGGGCTTGTAACCACAAGGTCACCACTTCAAATCCCACCTCTAACTCTCTGTGTGACCCTGAACAAGTCACTTGTGCTCCATCCTGCAGATGAGATGTTAAATCAATATCCTATTGTAAGTGACTCTGCATATAATGTAAAGTTCACAGCCTCCATTTGTGATGGTGGTCCACTATAAAAGGCACTATATAAAGTTATTATTATCATATTACTTTAGGAATAGAGCACCTAGAATTCATAAAATAATAACATGTGTACAAAAACACAGCTTAATGAATCTGCATTACTGTCCAATTAGGTCATCAACTATGCATTCCTTAGCACAATTGTACAAACATTCCCACTGCGAATAATAATAAAGCCTAAGAAATGGATGGGAGCAATACTTCTTGTCCAATTTCACACAACTGTTAGCAGTGGGTTTTGGGCGATGTCATGAACCAAAGTTGTAAAACCAAGGGCTCCAATTAGAAGAATTCTGAGAATCCATCACATTATTGTAACAGTATGCTGTACATCTAGCAAAAACAACCTTCCAAATTCACAGGAATCACATTTTAATTCAAGGTGTTCTGATCGCCATTTTAAATGACTGAGTAATTGGTCAGGTCAATTACTAATAGATCGATCAGTCGGTTTACAGCAGAACCAGCTCATGGGGAAATGCGAGAGTAAGATAAAAATAAACACCAAAATAGTGTCAAAATTAGATAGGGAATCTGGTTGATTAAAAACTGCTACTGACAAAATGGCTCATTACAATTTGACCCCTGTAATTCCAAGCTAATGTATTAGGATAACAGTCTGGACACTGCATCGAAGACATTGTTAATGCTTACTGTGTTAAATATTCCTGATTTTACTCATTCTGGCACAGAACCACCACAGCTGCTGGAAAGCATGAACCTTGTGTAATAAGGCTAATAAGAAGAGGTAAAATGAATGCTGGTTCAGTGAGTTCTGCAGTATTAAAGTTTTGAGGGTTAATAAAGAAAGAGAACAGTGTGTCCTGTGTTCCTGCCTTGGCAATGTTGAATTAACCACCAGCTGACAGTTTGCTGAAAGTCTCCAGATCTTAAGCTCATCACATGGCAGACAGATTGCAATAAACAGATCTACTTTAAGGCTGTCCAGTTAAATCTAACAGACAAACACACAATGTCATGAAAAATAAATGCAAACAAGAAAGAGCATGCTGTGCAGCTCTGAAAAAGTAGCATTCTCTTATGGGCCAGGCATCAACCCATGTTTAACAAAGACATTATTTTCAGTGTAGATGAAACAAGCAGTCTGTACAGAATAAAACTTTTTAACAGTTAATAAGTTGGTAAACAACATGCATATATACCGTGCCTTGCAAAAGTATTGAGACCCTTCCTATGGTGTCCTATATTGTGAAATTACAAAATGATGCATACACATTTTTTTAAACTTAATATTTTATTTAAAAAATGTTCAAACTGAAGACTTCTAAGGGTAAGATAAGTTACAGTAAATGTCAGCAAAAACTAAAGAGAAAAAACTGAAATATGTTCATTGCATAAGTATTCAGACCCATCAACTCAATATTTGGTGGAAGCACCTTTGGCAGAAGTTACAGCCGCAAGTCTTTTTGGGTAAGTGTGACGGAAAGATGAGTTCTGGTGATAAATCTTCCTCCCAACCTGTGAGGGCGCTAAAGAACGGGAGGAGAAGCATCTGGAAGGGCTGGCCTGACAGTTCGTTTCCGGGTCAGGGAAGTGGGTCAGCCTGGATGGAAGCGCGACTCTGTTGTAAGACCGTATTGATTTGAGAGATAAACGAGAGGCAGCTGCAAGTAATAAGGCAGCTGCAACCGTTTATCTCGATATCATGCGGGATTACATATAGGGGCCAGGGTAACGCTGGTCTTCTCCTTCGTTTTGGGTAAATGTGCGGAGAGAGAAGGAGCGAGAGAGGAGCTCTCGTTGTTGCAGAGAATTACGTGTTGTGTATTGTTGTGTTGTTTTGTAATTGTCTGCGTTTTGCACCACCAGACAGTTAACTCACCTATCCGGAGCTGTCGACCAGGGTCAGCACAATCCGGATCACCACTGCACGGAACCGTCACGAAATACAGTGTCTTCACCCACCACAAGCACGTCTGCACTCACCCAGGACTGGTGACCGTGTGTTCGTTTTGTTCGGGACTGTGTCTGTGTTATTGCTATCCCCGTGCTTTACACATTGTTGTGTATAGCCGGGGATTTATTATTTAACGGTCACCAGACCTGGATTATAAATAAAAGCACCTTTTCACTGGAAACTGTTGTCTGCCTGTCACTCCTGCATCGCATCACCGTTTTACCTGTTCCCCTCCACTAGCCACTTTGCCACACGTGGTGTCAGAACACGGGACTATGGACCGCAACGCGCTGGCGGAGTTGCTGCAGGCACTGGAGACCAGACGGGATGCAGAGGAGAGACGGAGGGAGGAGCGCTATACGGCGCTCATTGAACGGGTAGGGCTGATCGTTGCTGCAGGAGCGACCCCTACCGGAACATCATTGATGTCGGCCCCGAAGGCACGGGCCATGAAAATGACGGCGGAGGATGATCCGGAGGCATTTTTGGTGGCGTTCGAGCGGCTGGCAACCGCGGCGGGATGGCCTCGGGAGTTCTGGGCAAGCCAGCTAGGACCTTGCCTGATCGGGGAAGCGCAGGCAGCTTACCAAGCCCTGAGCGACCAGTACGCCACTGACTATGACCTAGTCAAGCAGGCTATCCTCCGTCGTCTCAACATCACCGCGGAGACCCACCGGACGCGGTTCCGCGAGTACCGGAGAGCCCCGGAGACACGCCCCAGGGTGGTGGCACAGCGGTTGTGCGACCACATGGTCCATTGGCTGACCCCAGAGAAGAAGACCGCTCAACAAATGGGGGAAGCCATTGTGGTGGAACAATTCTGCCATGTGGTCGGCGCCGAAACTCAGGCGTGGGTACGGCGCCACAACCCTGACACCCTGGAGGAGGCGGTCAAATTGGCCGAAGATTTTGAGGACTCTTTGACGTCAGCCCGGGTCGGGATCCTGTCAGCCCCTGCCCTGCTCAGGAACCAACCTCTCCCTCCCTCTCCTCCAACACCACCACCATCACCCTCGGTCCCGGCACCCAGACCTCCCAGACCGCCGACCCCGTTGGGCCCCCTTGCCTCCCCCCCATGGAGACCGAGGATGGCCCCCAGCTGGGGTAGAGGTGTTGCCCCTGCCCCGTTGCCCTACCAGCAGCGGGACAGATATTTAACCTATGCCCCCTCTGTCCCTCCACTCTGTTTTAGGTGTAACCAGCCAGGACATAGGGCCAGGTCATGCCCCGCTGCTATGGAGTGTGACGTGGCTGCATGCAACTGGACACCTGGAACGGGTAAGCAGGGGGAAAACGGTTGGGAGGGGCCCTGTCTGATTGACGTGGTTTTAGGGAATGTGAAAACCCACGCGTTAGTGGACACAGGGTGTGAGCAAACCTTGATCAGGACAGCTCTCTTGGGCGGTGTGTCGTGGCGGCCACAAGGTCAGGTGGCCATCTCCTGTATCCATGGAGACACGGCGGCATACCCCACCCTAAAAGTATATTTATCGGTAGGACCGATAAAACGTCACCTTGTAGTCGGGGTGGCGGAAAGGTTGCCGCACCCAGTTATTCTGGGCCGAGACTGGCCAAAATTCAAAGAATTGGTGCAAATAATGGCAGTCTCAGCCACACACGTAAACGTGGCAGAAAAAGGGAAAAAGGAACGGATTGGTGATGTGTTTCCTTTTCATCCTGAAATGTTTTCCCCTCTGTTCCGTCCTAGAAAAACAAATAAGGAGAGACGGACCGCGAAATGGGAGGGAGCGTCTTTGAGACAAGGCTGGGGTCTGGTGGGAGAGTGCTGTAATGGTAACAAACGCCAGTCGAAGGGAGTGGGAACGCAGTGTGACCGAGAGAGCGAGGTTACTGGGCCGACTAGGGCAGAGGTTATTCCAGCCCCTCTCAATATACCGGACCCGTGGTACTCAAGCGCGGACCTAGTGTGGGGCCAAAAGAACGACCCGTCACTGGTGCACGCTTGGGGGCAGGTCCGGTCCATTGAAGGTAAGGATGTTGATGGCGCTGGGCCGCTAGTATATCCACATTTCAGTATAAAGGGGCAATTACTATATAGGGTAAACCTAGCCGCGGGCACAGGACAGCCTGTAACACAATTATTGGTTCCCCCGTCTTGTCGGACCGAGGTCATGAGGCTGGCGCATGATATCCCTTTTGCGGGGCACCTCGGAGCCGAGAAGACGAGGGAGCGAATATTGGCTCGATTCTATTGGCTCGGTCTTCATACTGATGTGTCGAAATATGTAGCCACATGCCCAGACTGCCAGCGAGTAGCGCCAGGTCGAGTGCGCCCCGCTCCTTTGGTCCCACTGCCGATTATTTCCACTCCGTTCGAGCGCATTGCAATGGACATAATGGGCCCGTTGCTACCTTCTGACTCTGGGTATACGCATATATTAGTAGTGGTGGATTATGCAACGCGATACCCAGAGGCAGTTCCATTGAGGTCCACTAGTGCAGCTGCAATAGCCACCGAGTTAGCGCAGATTATGGCTAGAGTAGGGATCCCCAAGGAGATTTTGACGGATCACGGAACCAATTTTTTGTCCAATACGTTACAGCAGGTGTACAAAATATTAAAAATACGTCCCATCAGGACGTCCGTTTATCATCCACAATCGGACGGTTTGGTTGAACGTTTTAATCAGACCTTAAAGTCGATGCTGAGGCGATTTGTAACACAGGAGCAGAAACATTGGGCATCGCTTCTTCCCTACCTCCTTTTTGCGGTGAGAGAAGTGCCGCAGAGTTCAACGGGGTTCTCCCCCTTTGAGCTCCTGTACGGCCGGCAGCCTCGCGGCATTCTCGACCTGCTGAGGGAGGGGTGGGAGGAGCACAAAGGCTCGTCTAAAAATGTAGTGAAGTATGTGCTCCTACTACGAGATCGCCTGGATTTGGTCGGTCGTTTGGCCCAAGACAACCTCAGATCGGCTCAGCACCGACAACAGCAGCATTACAACAAAAATGCACGGATTCGAACCTTTCGACCAGGGGACAAGGTAATGCTGCTACTTCCCTCATCTGAATCGAAACTGTGTGCTAAATGGCAGGGGCCGTATGAGGTGATTCGGGCTATAGGGAAAGTAAATTATGAAATTAGACAGCCCGATCGCCGAAATGAACGTGAAATTTATCATGTCAATTTATTAAAGCCCTGGCAGGCAAGGGAGGTCTTATTTATAGCCCCAGGCAATATGGAGGATGATTTAGGTCCCTGTCCAGAGACCCCGAGCACAAGAGCGATTTCTATGGGGGAACAATTGGTTCCGGATCAGCAAAGAGAGCTGCGTAAGCTTATTGAGGAGTTCAGCGATGTTTTTTCTGACGTGCCCGGCAGGACAAACTTAGTTGAATATGACATTATCTCTCCACCAGGTGTCACAGTGCGAGAGAGACCGTACCGGATCCCGGAAAGTCGACGAAGTGGCGTTCGCAAAGAGGTATGGGATATGCTCGAGCTTGGGGTGATTGAGCCTTCCAGGAGCGAGTGGTGCAGTCCGATCGTCATAGTGGCTAAGAAAGACGGCACCAACCGCTTCTGTGTGGATTTCAGAAAGGTGAACGCTATTGCTAAGTTCGATGCATATCCCATGCCTCGGGTCGACGAACTTTTAGACAGACTGGGAAAAGCGAGGTTTATTTCCACTCTGGACCTGACGAAGGGATACTGGCAAATCCCTTTAACCCGCAGCTCCAGAGAGAAAACCGCATTTTCAACACCAGAAGGGCTGTTCCACTTTAAAACCATGCCGTTTGGGCTACATGGTGCGCCCGCTGCCTTTCAGAGACTGATGGACCAGGTTTTACGCCCACATCATGAATATGCAGCAGCGTATATTGATGATGTGGTGATATACAGCTCCACCTGGCGAGAGCATTTGGCTAGGGTTGCAGCCGTTCTTCAGTCTCTAAGGGCAGCCCGGCTGACAGCTAACTTGAGGAAATGTGCGTTTGCCAAAACAGAGACTCAATATTTGGGATTTTTAATGGGGAATGGAAGGGTGAGACCTGTAGTCACCAAAATCCAGGCTTTGGTTGATGCAGCGATCCCCAAAACCAAGACTCAGGTGAGGTCACTACTGGGCTTAGCCGGTTATTACCGCCGCTTCATCCCCGAGTACGCCACAGTGGTTAACCCGTTAGTCGACCTCACCAAAAAGAGTGCTCCAAATTTAATTAAATGGTCAGCTGAGTGTCAGGGAGCGTTTGATACTATTAAGCGTACACTTTGCCAGGCCCCCACTCTTATTACTCCAGATTTCACCAAGAGATTCATCCTCCACACCGACGCATCGAATGTAGGTTTGGGTGCAGTCTTGTCCCAAAAAGTAGCTGGAGTAGAGCACCCGATATTATACCTCAGTAAAAAAATGTTACCTCGGGAACGCAACTACTCCGTAGTCGAAAAAGAGTGTTTGGCCATTAAATGGGCTACTCACTCTTTACGATACTACCTGCTGGGACACTCATTCGATCTGGTCACAGACCACGCCCCACTCAAGTGGTTAAGCACAATGAAGGACAGCAATGCCCGGATAACTCGGTGGTATCTGGCATTGCAGCCCTTCATGTACCACATGGTACACCGTGCGGGGAAAGACCACCAAAATGCGGATTATTTTTCCCGGGAGGGGGGAGTAATGGGGAAGGTAGATTTAGCCGAGTGTTCCTTCGGCTCCACTCTGAGCGGTGGGATATGTGACGGAAAGATGAGTTCTGGTGATAAATCTTCCTCCCAACCTGTGAGGGCGCTAAAGAACGGGAGGAGAAGTATCTGGAAGGGCTGGCCTGACAGTTCGTTTCCGGGTCAGGGAAGTGGGTCAGCCTGGATGGAAGCGCGACTCTGTTGTAAGACCGTATTGATTTGAGAGATAAACGAGAGGCAGCTGCAAGTAATAAGGCAGCTGCAACCGTTTACCTCGATATCATGCGGGATTACATATAGGGGCCAGGGTAACGCTGGTCTTCTCCTTCGTTTTGGGTAAATGTGCGGAGAGAGAAGGAGCGAGAGAGGAGCTCTCGTTGTTGCAGAGAATTACGTGTTGTGTTTTGTTGTGTTGTTTTGTAATTGTCTGCGTTTTGCACCACCAGACAGTTAACTCACCTATCCGGAGCTGTCGACCAGGGTCAGCACAATCCGGATCACCACTGCACGGAACCGTCACGAAATACAGTGTCTTCACCCACCACAAGCACGTCTGCACTCACCCAGGACTGGTGACCGTGTGTTCGTTTTGTTCGGGACTGTGTCTGTGTTATTGCTATCCCCGTGCTTTACACATTGTTGTGTATAGCCGGGGATTTATTATTTAACGGTCACCAGACCTGGATTATAAATAAAAGCACCTTTTCACTGGAGACTGTTGTCTGCCTGTCACTCCTGCATCGCATCACCGTTTTACCTGTTCCCCTCCACTAGCCACTTTGCCACAGTAAGTCTCTACCAACTTTGCACACCGGCTTGGTGCAATTTGTGCCCATTCTTCTTGGCAGATTTGCTCAAGCTCTTTCAAGTTGCTTGGGGATCGCTTATGGACAGCAGTTTTCAAGTCTTTCCACAGATTCTCAATAGGATTCAAGGCAGGACTTTGACTGGGCCACTTATTAATTATCTATTTACTTCTTTCTTTTTGTTTTTGCTTTGAATGTGTGGAGCAGGTGGTGTATATAACACATATTAATTCATTATTCAAAGTGTCATGACTGCAAGCTTTAAATCAACAAAATGTGAAAACTGTGAGAGGGCCTGAATACTTTTGCAAGGCACTGTATATAATTCAAATGAAACCTGCTGACTAACGTTATGTTAACATATTGAACTGCGTACCACTTTGTTTTTTTTCACATAATGAAAAACTGACAAAAATTGAAAAATGAGACATTTCAAAATCTAACATAATGCTGTACTACTAGTATAGCTTATCATTTCGTAGTTTCTTTGATTACATGATGTTACATAAAACAACTGAATTATGTTCATATAGCTTTTGTTTTGTTTTGGTTTGGTTTTTTTTAATGACGTCTCAATCCTAAAATTCTAGGAGATGCAAAACTTTTGGCCATAGCTATATACATACAATACATAGTGTCATTTTGGGCCACACACGACCTTGCCACTTATTTCATGTGATAATATTGTTTGGTTCACAAAATATCCATTAGTACATTACTACACACATTATATTATCCATTGAAAAAGAGTTTTAATTAGAGTCCAAAATGTTATCACAAAAACCACTAATATAATTCTGTGATAGCAGTTATAACTGCACCGTTCATTATTCTGCTCTGCTTATGAAATGATTATGTGCACAAGTCCCAGTGTTTGTCTGATCTTTGTTTTGTACTTTGTTCACTGTGCAAGTCAAGGAGTCATTATGGGGTGATCCAAACTTCTACACTCCCATTCTGCATTGGTCTTGATAATTGCTACAGATTTAAAGGTTTAAAATGACTTTGTTGTAGACATTCACTCCAGTACTAGTCATTAAAGTAAACCTCCAGAAGCATAGACACTTTTGATTCAGTACCTATTAAAGTAAAATAGGTACTGTGTAGAATCCTATTGGCAAGCAGTGAGCTTTTCAAAAATGATTGCTAATGAATAAGAACAGTAATTTCAGAATGTAATCTTTTTTTTGTTTGTTTGTTTGTTTTACTGTCCCTGTGAGTGGTGTTGATTACAAGTACTCAAACACTGATTTTTATTTTTTTGCTAAGTCTGTGTTGAGGTGCTGTCACCTGATTTCAGTAGCAGCTCTTCGGTTCTAGTTGCCTGTCATACTGTAGACATTAACATGAACTTGATCAGCTGAAATGTCAAATTGTCTAGAGATCAGGCAGATGCTGCAGGATGATGCACGCTACACATGAACATCATCTCACAATCAGATTGTGGAATTATTCGTCAGACTGAAATAATATTTTCTAGAGTCCAGAAAACAAATTAAGTATAAAATGTTCGTGCTTCCACAGCATTTGGTACTGGACGAATCGACTGCCTGCTTTTTAAAAGTACCCTTAATAAACTTGCCTGGCTAAATTAAGCCATATAACCTAAATTTTTTTGCCTTCATCTGCTCAGCCAAGTCAGTTCTGTACTTGTGATGGATTGAGGCTCATCTAAACACTGGCCTAGTTTATTAGTGAGGGACTTCACACAGCGCACATGTGCAAATGGGAGAAGCCCAGATGTTTGTGTCACAGGGTTATTACATGATTAAAACAATAAAAAAACAGACTTACTGTGACAAAGTGCCCACCCCTGTGTATATTATCTGTTATGTTGCGTGTGGTTTGTTAAATGTTGGTGTATATCATTGGTACACGGGATATAAACGGGTCTGTGTTTCATGTGTGTTTAGAAATGTATAATTGTATTTAGGCACAGGATTGTACATCACTTCACGTGCATTTAAAGTAGTTAATATGTGAGCAAGTGGTTGCACATAATTAATTCACGTGCTGGGATTCAAGTGAATAATTAATTAGTAATTGAATCCCAGCACAACAGTATATATAGATGCACGTTTTATTCACTCGGGGTTGGGTGTTCGGTGAGTGGAGAACGGGATAGGAGAAGGAGGTAGTAATTGTGATAAGAATAGTAGTTAAATATCTGCTCACCGTGTTTGTCTGTATAGTCTGTTTTGTTTGTCTTTTTGTTTTGGCGACGAGTGCTATGTCCTGTGTTTTTGTTTGTTCCAACTGTTTATTTTCTGTGGTCTGTTCATTCATTAAATGCTGAGCGAGACCATTCGCTCAGCTCCACCAAACTCCACCTCTCGCTGTTTATTTTCCTGTTTCTGGTCTGACACCACCCACTCTGGCCGTCTTTGTGACACTTACTTACAAAACCAAACACCTGTGACTAGCCATAAAGAAGAAACACTAGATTACTTATTTCAGTAGAAAGGTGGGTTTCTTTGGGAAAAAACAAGCACCCCCTGTGGCATAGTATAAAGTGAAAAGCATTGTGGCAGAGCAAAGCTCTGCCCTTTTTAAATTGGCAGGGATGGGGTTAATTTCCCCTACCTGCCTGGGTTTATTATGTTCAGATGGCTGGGGTTGATTAGTTGATTAGGTTAATTAACGATCAATCAGCGCCCAGCCACCTGACATAAAAGGAGGCCTCTGCTTCTCATTTGGGAGGAGGGAGCTGAGGAAGCAGGTTGGTGGTTTTATGTGGTTGAAATTTTGTTAAATCCAGTGAAGGCATTGCCCAGCCTGGAAACCTTATTTTTGTAAGTTTTGTTTTGTTATCTTCCTATTTGTGTTTAAAGATCTTTATTTTGCCCTTGTGCACTTTATTTTTGTGTTTATTTATAATAAAATTAGGATATTTTGAACTGCAGACTGTCTCTGGGCCTCTATCCACTCACCAGCCTGCCACAAGCACATTTATAGAATTGTTTATCATTGAAACGGCCAGGGGGTAACCTTTCAACTGGATAACACCTGTGAAGGACCTCGACTGATATCAAATATGATGTGTCATCTCTACCATGGTGAAACCTAAAAATTCACATAATCTCAAACTGGCAGCTATATAAGATCAGAAGTCAATGTCAAGGTTACTGACACAACAGTTAGCTTGTAGCATTTATATGTCCATGCAAATATGAAAAGCTCAGATAGTGTGAGGTTGTGACAGTGCTGCAGTACAAATTACAGCCACTGCTACTGTTTTATATTTGCTACCCACAATCTTTCCATTTAAAATGTGTCATCTCATTTTCAGGAAAGTACACACACACACAAACACACTAGTCCTTAACAGCTATTGAGACATCTCAAAGCTTGTTAGGAGTGTTGTGCATCATTCACACAGGTGATATTAATCAATAAACCTATCTCAAACAGAGTACAGTCCAGTTGCAGGTGGTACTGGTATAATATACTGCACACATCCCTAGAATGTAAATGCATGTAAATATAACGCTACAATGTTTATCATTCAATTATTATAACAGCAGTCACATTGAGAGACAAGAAGAGAAAAACATGCTACACATTAACTTTCATAGTTTCCACATGTACTGCGCAGATAAAGAGAAACAATCCTCTGCACATGTTTTAATTAGCTTGCGATAAAACGTCAGGCAATTATATGTTTCTTGCCCACCTAAGAAGTAAAAATTAACCAGGGCTGTTGCTGTTTAGCAAACCATTGTAAGTTTAAAAAACAGCCGTTCCTAATGAAATCAGGTGACAGCCATTAAAAGCACAGTCACTGCAGTTTCAAGGTTGTTGGTCAGACCCTCTTCATTAAAGAAGGGATTTGAGGTCTCTGGAGTCACTTTGCAGCCCAGTTTTTTGTGTTTCAGTTTGTCTCCTGAACTGAAACATGTACAAACAGTCTCCTGAACTGAAATGTGTAATCCATTAAACTTGAACTCCTGGCCGGAACTCAACTGCAATGCCAATACATCATTCTTGCTAAGGACCGAGAGTAATGCTTTGCCAATTAGAACATTCTCCTGGAAACAGGAGATCGCCATGCAGCAAATCAATTTGTTAGGCTATGGTGTTATTATAATAAATCCAGGTTGGGATCAAGCCATTTCTATGGACGTGTTTACCTTTGTTGATCAGCTTTAAGGAATGAAGAGTTGTAATGTCTTGCACATTACATTGCATAATGTGTTTAGGGACGAATTGGTGATGTGTGGGTTTTCTTATGGAAAAAAAGTACAAAACTCCATGTCATGCTGTCTGATCCATTTGTGCAGACCATACTTATGGGGCTTCTTTAAATGAATTAACTTAAACCATTGGTTTATGTGGTGTGGTAGAGTGTGGGGAAAAGTTATAGAGGGGTGATATGTTGGTCCTCAAATAGGGCGCAGTTTATATCCTCTGTAACAGAGCAAAAAACAAATGTAGTCCTTGAAGGCATGGGGAGGACTACATGACCCAGAAACCCTGGAAGGTTTTGAATATGGCCGATCAAGAATAAACCCTGATGAAAAATGTTATGTTGGCAAAAGAGTGTAACTAACAGAAACTTGGGGCCAGTTTCACAAAGCTGTCCTTGGTGCTGTAACAGTCTGCTAAATACAGTTTAGCATTATAATTATGTATACTAGCAGATATGATTTCTACAGAACTGTGTTCTTGGAATCCTGTATTGTGAAACAGGTACTGTAAGAGGAAAGAAGATTCTAAAAGTTAGTTGCTTTAGGAATCATCAGACAGTCTACAGAAAATCAAATAAACTGACCAAGAATTCTAATCTGGGAGCCAAAAAATAGCAGCTGGAGTCACGTGGCATGCAATAAATTACTTTGTTTCAAATTATTGTGTGCAAAGTTCTGTAGGATGCAAGTTATTGTTGTAACCCATTGTGGCAATGTTGCCCCGCCTCTGGGTGTATTTCTGTGTTGTATGTTGCATGTAGTGTTTTACTGTTGGTGTATAGTCATTGGTACACAGGGTGTAACATGGGGTATGCGCACAAGTGTTTAAAATGTATATTTGTATTTAGGCACTTGGATTGCATGGCACTTCACGTGCAGGTAAAATGTAATACTATGTGAGCACGGGGAATTGCACTTTATTAATTCACATACAGTTGTACCGAGACTCCAACTGAATGATCGATTAGCAATCGAGTCTCGGTACAGCTGCATAAAGCAGCATGTTTTCACTCACTCGGAGTTGTGTGTTCGTAGAGTGGAGAATGGGTTTGGAGAGGAAAAAGTAAAAAAAAGTAATAGCAGCTCACCGTGTTTGTCTGTGTAGTTCGTTTTTGTTTGTCTCTTTGTCTTGGCTGCCAGTGCCGTGTCCTGTGTTTTGTTTGTCTTTGCAACCTTTTATTTTCTGCTCTGTTTAATCATTAAATGATGAGCGAAAACAATCGCTCAGCATCACCAAACACCACCTCTCTGTTATTTATTTGTTAGTTCCTGGTTCTGGTCTGACGTCACCCACTACAGCCGTCTTTGTTACACCCATCCATATGAAAAACATTACTATACAGTACCACACTAGGCATGCATTCCTATTAACTGTGGTTAGCCATAAGCCATTAATGTGGCTCTCCTGCAACATCAGAGGTTATTACAGCAACCCTGTGGTCTCCCCAGGGTCATCATGATGAATACAGACAAGCACTGGTCCTGCCACTCAGAGTTCTAACACAGCATTCATTACAGAACATCTGTGGTCTAGGGATGTTAGCATTAGAGTGAGGAAACATCCTTGCAATTATTGAATATTATTGTTTTGTTGTGGTCAGCATTGGGATGTTGCATATTCAAGAACCCCCCATCTTGTTCTACTATAATTTTATCTGCATGATTAAAAATCATTAAAAACACACAACTGCTCAGACTTTTTTTTTTAAATTCTTCTGGAAGTGCAGAGTCTTTAAATCTTTCCTTAATGTGTTTAAAAAACAGAAAATGAGAAGTGGTTATTTTTCAATCCTCTTAAATTGAATGAGTTACTGTCAAGTTTAATCTGAGCCCTGAAACTCTGACCACTTAATGCTGATGGCTTTTTTTAACAACTTTCCAGCTGTTCCAGACTTTGTATAAGAAAGGTGGAGGAAATTTTTTGTATAAGAAATTCTACCCCATTTAGAAACTTAAAAGCGTAATATTATTTTGGCCTTTGTCCTATTTGAGATGCATTACTGTACCGACGTTCCAACCCACAAACAAATCCAAACCTTCCCTTGATGAATTAGGTGATACACTGTAGACTAATTTAATCACAGACACATAGCTGTCAACTCTCCCGTATTTCATGGAAGACTCTTGTAATTTGACCCCTTCTCCAGGACAGCTCCTGTATTTCTCCAGAATTCAAACAACTTATATTTGCTGCAAAATGTCAAAACCTCAGCCCAATTTGTAGAGGGTGTCGGATTTTAGGACCCAGGGGGATGCCAGGCACGAGTGAAAGTACAAGTTAAAGTCATTGCTCATTGGTTCTTCCTTTTTGCGCATTGTTTTCGAGTCACACTCTCACAGCAATAATGGCATCTCGAAGCACTAAAAAAGCAAAATACTCATGAAGGTACCTACCAACTAGAAGCGAAACGTTTTCCTTTCTTGTCCCAAGTTCGATCGGGATAGGACACACATTCTGCAAGGTGTGCAGAATTGATTTCAGTGTAGAGCATGGTGGCCAGGACGATGTACTCCAACATGAGAAATCATAGAAGGAACAAAAAGGCAGAAATAAATTGCACCATCACAACTTGTATTGCCAATGGGAGAATGGAGGTGGAGGAGGTAACATATGCTGAGATAAAAATTGCAATGTTAGTCTCCAAACAAAACGTCCCTTTTGCTTTCTGCAAGGAATTTAATAAATGAGTGGGAGACTCCGCTATTGACAGGAAATTTTCCGCTGAGCAGACCAAAACCACACAGGTAGTGAAGGAAAGCAAATGTTTACTGTTTCTACTGACATTTAAAATATGGTCTGAATAAATTTATATGGGGTACTTTGTCCCAGCAAGATCCATCATGGACGTCCTTGTGACACAGGTACAAGGACATCCAAGGGCAAAGAGAATCAGCTGACAGATGCCAACATCAACATCGGTTCGAAGTCGCGGGCATATTTACTGGAAAATAGGGATGATATCCCTATTGCAACAGTCACTAGAATCTTTGAGTAAGTTTCAGTTATTCATTTATAAAATCATAGTTGATGAGATAACTGATTCACACAGATGCGGGTCTGACCTATAGTGGAATTAAGTCAGGACACTAGGGTTAATCCCTCTACACTTAACTTTACTTTAGAGATGCCAAAGGATGAGGCTCAAAGTTGATAGAACTAGTGGTTAAGTTCTAGAATATGTGTGTAAAAAATCTAGGGAATTTCATTCACTGTGATGTGTAAATGATTAATAGTGATGTTGTAACCCTGGTAATTTGCATTGAGCGTGTATGTTAGTGTTTGTACAACAATGCAAGTCTCCTTGGATAAAGGCATATTTTGAATAATATGATATTAAAAAATTTCAAGTTGGTTATGTGAGATACTTAACTATGTTAGTCTAGAAAGCAGTTATATGTTTTGATATTTGTATTTGCAGTGTGGAGGCTAGGAGAGAGATTTCCACAATTGAAACTGGATTTAGACAGACTGAAGGAAGAAATGGTCGAATTCCAGTTGTAAGGAAGAATGTAAAGTTCAGGCACTTGGATTCTTTAATGAATGCACTGCTCTGCATCCCTCAAAGCAATGCGACTTCAGAGAGAACATTTAGCCTGCTGAGGAAGACTGTTACTGAGAATAGGATGAGCATGGACAACTCCACTCTATGTGTTCATGTTTCCAGCAAGATAAACTACACTGAACCAGCTCACAAACACTGCCCATCCAGGAAAGGGTTGGCTGCTGCAAAACGTGCCATCTACACATACAATCAGAGCCACAAGGACAAAGGGAATATTGTTTGAAAGCAATTTGTTGGGGGAAACGTTGAACTTTTGCTTTTCTTTCCCCACTTACTTCTTGCTACCCCCCCACCCCTCCTTTAAGAGTCTCCCTTTTTTTCATCTCTCAGTGTTGACAGCTATGTAGACATGTTCTTCAAACTCACACTAATTGGGATGGCAGTTAATTGACTGGTCTGAAATTATGTTCATTAGTCTGAAACTTACAAATTGTCTTACAAAACAGTGAAAGATAGTGTTTCAATCTTGTACAGTCATTATTTCTAGAACTGGGAAGAGAACTATTAAAGAGTAAGCAGCTTCAATTACATTTATATAGTTAATATCCCCTTATCTTTTTTATTCAGGCTGCAATCATACTTTCATATGAGACAAGAAGCTTCCTCTCTCAAGCCACTATGTGACACTGTGAGCCAAACAGACCTGCTTCTGCTTCACCCTACAACCAGCAGAAGTTTAAATGGCAAAATCAAGATATGCAGGAAACAAAGTAGAAATTAAAAGGGGGCCCTGTCCATATTCATTTCTTGTTTTAGAAATAGTTGCATTTGGGATTCAAAACTGAGATTTTTGTGAAGCATCTCTGCAACAAGTCAGCTACACTAGGTAGTTTTTTTGAGAACAAAAAGTGTTGGATGTCACATCACATCGAATGGTGAAACATGGAGTAATGTGGAAATGTGAAAAACATCTGTATCGTATGTCCAGAGAAAAAATGTGGCCCTGAAAAAAATAATGTTCAGTGGGCACCACCTATAATGGAACCTTATTTAGAGAATCATAGAATACAACTGTGTACCAACTATAAAGGGTTCCTTTTATAGTAGACAAAATTGGTAATGGAACCTAAGTAAGAAAATCAAAGAAGACAGTAGCTCAAAGTGTACTGTCTATGCAGATGTAAGTTCAAAGGTCACGGGACTGTAATATGGCTGCCATATTAGGCCACACATCAATTCCATAGTTATCAACAGGTTAAGAGTACAGGATTTATATAACTCTGAAAATATGAAGTCACTACTTCAAATTGTTTCTGAAATATGAGGCTTTGATACTGCAGCGAGGCAGCTTTGCAAAAGAAATTTCCCACAAAGTGGTTTGTTTTTCTTATATGACATCCACGAACTTGACCTAGGGAATCACATAATAAATACGTGTACCGTATGAAGCCAATATTTTAGATGAGTTAAGTATTTATCATCTGTAAACCACAAAGTTAAATGACCCTAATATGGCGGCCATCTTAGGTCACAGGTCAACCAGTGCCTTTGGTTTTTGCCAGAGGAGTTTCCATAAAACTAAAAATCAGAAGTGGCCTGCTTGATCTAGGAGATATTAGCAATAGAAGGTGCAGTGGCACAAACTTATTACATGCCCCTTTTCATCTACTGATAATGGCAGCTGTGGAGGATATCAATGCTATTATTAACTGCACAAATGAGTATGTTTTATCACTAGAGAAGAATGTGAAGCAAACCTTGTGTTCTGTCTCGAAAGTAAATTCTCCAGTTCAAGGTTTTACACGAGATATGTCCAGGTTTTAGTGTGCTTATGTTTACTATTACAACGTATTGCTATACATGACATTTTTTAAGGGGTTATGGGTTATGAGTGTCATTAAAAGTATACATTACTTAAGGTTATTAAAATAGTACAAAATTCTAGATAACAGGATGTGGAATCCCAATGAAAGTGAATATCATTTAATATTCCTTAATGCAAAATTTTACATTTTAACACCATTTTGTCTGGTTACTACAGGATCTTGGAGGTTTATAAGAGTGTCACATAACACATTTAAATATACAGTAACATACCAGCTATACAGTATGTTTTTATTGAGTGTTCTTCATCCAATAGGATTACTATTATTTTGGATTCTTACCATTATACTGTGGTTTCATTTGTCGTTGTTCCCTACTCCCACCATACTATTCTTTATGTTGATAAGGTTGTAATATTAAGTTTACCGAAGTAGAATATGAACACCGCAAAACAATACAAAATGCAGGCTTTCAGTGCAGTGACAGAATATCTTTACCGTTAATAATCCATATCCATGCTCTCTCACTAACCTCTTACAGTACTACAAGATCCTTATTTAATTTTAAGATTTATTTGTAATTCAAATAAATATCCAAGCAGATTACTCCATTAATCAATAACAATACTGTATATAACCAGCATGGGTGAATACCTAATTGAGCGACCTCTAGCACAATACAGTAGGTAAAAAAATCAATTCTTCTTTTAACAAAGCAGCAGAAAATGCCTAGGACTGAGCTCAGAGTATAAGAACACATGGCATTGCGTGAGTTTTCAAATGTATTTGAATGGGCTATTGTCCAAATCAGGGCCCAGAGGAATCAGAGGGTTTGGAATGTTTCCTTTTCCCCTCAATACAAATAAATCTGCATGATAGGCTTTTTTTCTGAAACCAGTTCCCACATTTTAAGAAACATCTAAGAGTATGCATTGCTAGTAAAATCCTTCAGTACAGCACCTTTCAGTACCTAGTAGCATTGCATCATATACAGTATAAAGACTTGTTGACAACAACCAAATCATCACTCGCCAAAGCCTACAAAGATCTGTACACATGAAAGACAGTAAGGGTTAGTTATGGATGGTACAGGAGTTTAAAAAGGGAACAACATGCTATGTGAGATGGAGGATTCCTAATACAGGGGGGACACCCTCAGCAAAGTAGTTGATTTAAAATACAAAAGTTATTCTTATGACTTGGTATCCCCAGTATGTTCCTAATGGATATTATGTGACACTGTTGAGAACAAAGGGCTGAATTTAAAGAAACACATCCCTGTCTGTCAGTTTGGGAAAGCGGAATCTCTAAAAATTAAAAAAGAAATACTGTAAGAAAGGGATTCTTGGGAACATTTCATCCTTGACCATGTTTCTTGAACAAAGGGCATTACGTGGAAAACAGAACAGCCTGCATTGTTATCACTGTAAGAAACTCAGTTTCATTAACTGTAAACCTCACATTTTTGGCACAAGGCCAAGCACTGTAGATTTGGAAGTCAGTACTTTCCTTTGCTTTTATGAGAAGAAAGATAAGATAAAGTTTGGTGTGTAGCAAATCCTTTAAAAGTCATTACCTGCAATATATATTTATATTCGTACTGCTTTCTTTTTCAGGACTAAACCACTGGTATCACAACAAAGGGAAATTAAAAGAAACTTGCGGAAATCCATGTCTGCCCAGCCAGTCTCACCTAACCACAATGTATTTGTTCTGTGGTTAAAGTGATGAATTAGTAGCCCATGGAGAGTGCTTTGTACATTCTGACAGCTCACTCAGGCTCACGGCTCAGCAGTTGCTCATGGTCACTAAGTTCTTCTTGCGCACCTACATTGTGAAAGCTGGTTAGAACCTCAGTTCAAGTGGGCACATTGAAATGTGGTAAAATTTTTACCACAGAACTCTTCTTCTGGTTTTGTGTACAGATAATCGGGGAGCAATCATTTCAACATTTGGTTTTGTGCAGAGCTCCTCACTGTGTTAAACCAAAACATTTATTAACTTAAATTTCACCAAATGCAAATGATTATATTGATGATCTGCCAATCTGAGTTCTTTCAAGACTGCACTCTGAATATCAAACTCTTAATTATTATGTTCTTATGTACAATGTAAATCGTGAATATTGGGTAATGGCAGTGCCCCCAGCTACTCCATCACAACCCTATTCACAGATGTGACTGGTCTACAGTTTCATCGTGAACTATTTTAACTATCTGAGCAAAGTAACGTCACCAGGGCCCCCCACTCTCGTGTTCCGTTATTTAAAATGTGATATAAAACAATTGTGTAATAATATTAACAGGACATATTTACTGGGTCTTGCTGACTAGACAGGATGCAAGGTTTTTCTTATTGATACTTAGTCAGCTCTCGCTTGTATGAACCAATTGGGACCAGTTCCTGTTCACATTGATTTGTTTGTGGTACCAATTGTAATGTGTAATCACACTAAAAATGCCTCGTCTCATCATGGTTTTGTTTTTACACATGTACTGCACTAAAAAAAAAAACACCAATTTGAATAAAACATACAGACAGCTGTAGATGTTTTACGTACTCACCACATACAGTAATTATTAGGTTGGTTTCTACAGCTGCTATCAGCCTGCATTTCATTATGATAGAATGGTTCAGGTTATAGTTCAGCTCAAACTGCAAAGTTTTGGAATAGTGACTGTTTTCCTATATATTATGTTTTTCAGTGTACAGCTATGGCCAAAAGTGTTGCATTATGAATTTTAGTATTGAGACATAACTATATGAACATCATTTAGATCTTTTACTTAACATCATGTAATCGAAGAAACTGCAAAATGATTTCGAAAAAGTCTACCGGAAGCCATAATAGTAGTACAGTATTTCATGTTGGATTTCAAATTGTCATATTTTTACATTTTTGTCAGTTTTTGGTTAAGTATATGGAAAACTACAAAGCGGTATGTAATTTAATGTTAGCCTAACATTATTCAGCAGGTTTAATTTTACTTTATGAAGCAAAATTTGTTCATTCTATAGGGTGAAAACTTTTGGCCATAGCTGTAGGATAGACCCTTGAGAATAAACACCTTTTAACAAGGATGTCTGTTAACGGGAGAGAATGAATCTGCACTGCAAATCTACCTCCCAACCTGGAAGGACGTAAGTAAGGTTGGTGGTACGCCTTCACAGGGATGGGCAGGCTCGATAGTAGGGTGGAACCGAAAGTTGTCTGTCTTGGTGAAAGGGCGTAGTTGTAAGACTGTAAACAACTCTATTGTGATCAGCTGAGGTGTGCGCAGTGATTGGATAAAGCATGGCGCCGTGCTGATCACAGGGAGGAGTTTGGCAGTACAAAGGGGACGCAGCTACATGAGTACCACAACCTACCTGTTCCAGGACTGAGAGCACCTGCACGGTCACACCACCACCATCTACCTGCTCCAGGACTGAGAGCACCTGCACTGTCACACCACCACCATCTACCTGCTCCAGGACTGAGAGCACCTGCACTGTCACACCACCACCATCTACCTGCTCCAGGACTGAGAGCACCTGCACTGTCACACCACCACCACCTACCTGCTCCAGGACTGAGAGTACCTGCACAGTCACACCACCACCATCTACCTGCTCCAGGACTGAGAGCACCTGCACTGTCACACCACCACCACCTACCTGCTCCAGGACTGAGAGCACCTGCACAGTCACACCACCACCACCTACCTGCTCCAGGACTGAGAGTACCTGCACAGTCACACCACCACCACCTACCTGCTCCAGGACTGAGAGTACCTGCACAGTCACACCACCACCACCTACCTGCTCCAGGACTGAGAGCACCTGCACTGTCACACCACCACCACCTACCTGCTCCAGGACTGAGAGCACCTGCACTGTCACACCACCACCACCTACCTGCTCCAGGACTGAGAGCACCTGCACTGTCACACCACCACCACCTACCTGCTCCAGGACTGAGAGCACCTGCACTGTCACACCACCACCACCTACCTGCTCCAGGACTGAGAGCACCTGCACTGTCACACCACCACCACCTACCTGCTCCAGGACTGAGAGAACCTGCACTGTCACACCACCACCACCTACCTGCTCCAGGACTGAGAGCACCTGCACTGTCACACCACCACCACCTACCTGCTCCAGGACTGAGAGCACACTTGCGCACCTGGGGTTGTGTATTATTCTTTATTATTTTATTGTTTGGCGAACCAACCATTTAAAAATAAACCGGACTTCACTGTAAATACACCTGCTTTGTGGACATTCATTAATTTCCAACCACTCATCTCGTGACAGTGTCCCAGCAGACTGCAGGCATGTTACATATTTCACCCTGCCATTCATACAAAAATACAAAAAAAAAATCACTAGAATGGATCTGACTAAATTAAAAAAAATTACAGGATTTTTTTGAAATGTTGTACTAAATTCCTGAAAACTGTTTACTCTGTATCTCCATTGTAGGTACAAGTTATAAAGCTTGACAAGTGACATCTCCTTCCCGCACTCAAGCTGTGTATCTTTGAGAGCTATTTGCATTATAATGCAATAGGTGGTATAAAAAAATTACATTATATATTGTGGTTTCTTGTTAACTTCCATACTGCCACCACCCCCCCCAACCCCCCTCTTGCTCTTTCAAAGAGACTCAAGGACATAATGAATATGAAAGCACGGCATCCTTGGTTGATCTAAAAAACTCTCAGTGCTCTCAACAGTTCTTAAACAAAAACAACCCAACAGGATTGTTGTACAATTATCTTAACAGAAGCCAAAGCATTATTTTCAATCAAGTTTGCCTTCGCTTCTACAGATACTGGCCACCCTCTAGTATAGCTATGCTGCCCTGCTCTAAACAAAGTGCATGTATTCATTTTTGAATAGGACTATTGGTCTACCTAATCCCTGCCTGTAACTGTAACTACAATATAACCCGATAACCTCAGCTATAGAAGAGGCAAGGAGTGGCCACAAAAGCAGACCACTCTAAAAACATCTGCAAACTTTTACTCCGTGACATTTCTAGTGCATTTGTTCTATCTATTTTGGCCATGCGTAAGTGTTATAAGTAGGACTGTTAATGGAAATGGAGGTAGACCAGCTCTGAATTTGGAGCGCACCGCAAATGAAAAACTGGACAGATCATACTTTCAGAATCTGAGCTAAAATTCGGAAATGTTGAATTATGACAGAAATACAAATTGATTTATAATGTAATCATGCCAAATGAGAAACACGAATACCAATCTGTTAGGATTTCATAACTAAGTGGTCCTGTCTTACCTATGACCTTTTTTATTTGGAGGATGAAAAAGTAAATGAGAAATAGCTAGTAAATGATTATCTTAAACTAGCTAGTATATGATTTCTACTTAGTTAGTATATCTCTCATGCACCCAGTATATCACTGTTCTCTCCCACTATATATGGAGGGACTGAATTAAAGCATTTTTTTTACGGTCAAACACAATTGCTGCTGATAACATGGTTATCAATAGTAATAATTATAATTCAGAAAAAGATATAACACCATAGAAAACCAGGGCTGACATATTCATAATGCATTAGCATGTTTGTAGATACACAGGACTTTATTGTATTTGCTGGCTTGCTAATATTTTAATAATACAGCACATTCTGCCACACACCACCAATACCTTTTGGAATCAGAATTAAAAAGCTGATGAAAATGTTTCTCGTTATATCAAACTGTGCTTAGTTCTTGTTATGAGACTGTGTTTTCATAAACAGAGCAGCTGATTTACACAATAAAGCAAGAAAAAGGCAGGTCTGTCATAAGTTTTGGGTTAAATAAGGACAGTTATAAAATATAAGTCTGCAAGTGTACTTAAAATCTGGGTATGGTGCATCAGGCAGCAGGTATTTTGTTTTGAACATCTTTGCCTCTGAAAGCCTGGCTTTTAAAACAGCTTGGTGATCTCAAGCTAGCCATAAACGTTTCATCACATCACAGAAACACCAACTGGTCACAGGACTAGCAGAGCATGGTGACTTGCTAGCACTGTCATGAGGACAGGGTATAATGAGCCGTAAATGGTGTCTAATGCTCACATGTTGTTAAGACTGTACTTTGTTTTTTGATAGCTGTCATATTCTGTTCCTTTATACAGACCATCACAAAATCAAACTTTGATGCCCCACCTGATAAGCCACAGGATTATTTACACTACAAAATATCCTCCTGGATTGCATCAACCAATATCCGCATAACAGTCATGACTTCAAGTTTGGCAAATGTAGCTTTATGAAGAACAGGGATATTAATTTTGATATATTTAAATAACAGCAACTAACAATCTGTAACCTGCTATTTGTTTTGATGTTGTTGTGCCATTTGCAGTTGTAAATTGCAGATCCATGCTCTAAAAATAGAACATTAGTTAAAATGTATATGAAAATAAAAGGTACAAGTTTCAATTACGAAAAAAAGGCTGGAATACTTGATTCACAAATCTGTAATCATGAATTGTTTAAAGTCTATTTGCTTCTAATGGGTTAAATAAATTTGGCATTGTAAAAAAAAAAAAAAAAAAAAAAAAACGGTTTTAGACTGTTGGTGGCTTTTTAAAAGTGCAATGAATAAAATTCCAAAACAGATGTTTTTTATATATATAAAAATATGATGAGATTTCGCACATTAGAATTTGTAAATGTACTTTACCATTGATTCGCTGTGTCTTTTCAACTTTTGACAATATTTTATGCCTTGTACAACATCTGGTGCCTTCTGTGGATTTTTTATTGGGGTTGTGCCACGGGCAGTGTTATCAATATGGCATAAAGGGGGTTCCAGTAGGAATAAGATAATACACTGCTGGAGTAACAACCTCTTGACTCCTTTTCCTGAAAATACATAGCATGTCATCCCCTGCCACGCCTGTAACTTCTAAATTAGAGCTCTCAGTTACATTAAAAGGCAGAGCACCATGATCTACATCCACTGTATGCAGTACAAATGTGAGCCTGACATACCAGCAGACAGGCAGACAGCTGCCTTCACATACCCCCAGACTATGATACTCTCAATGACTTGTGAGAACATTTCTAGAAACAGAAAGACCCAAACTATCTGCAGCTCACCAGAGGGGGCTGGGAAAATGCTGATGATGCTAAAAAGAGGTAGGGATTTAGTCTATGACTTCTTTAAACTGACCACGCCCTACAGCTAACCAATACAATTTCCACTGAAAGCCAAAGTCCTAGTAGGACAATGTGACCAGCGTATCTAACTACAGTCCAGTCTATGTCAGCTACTAACAAACCTCACATGTAAAAAATGCTTCTATCAGTTCTGCAAACTACACTGCATGATACAATCATTATCAATTGCTTGTTCTTTTCTGTGTGATCAAGAGAGAAAACATGTTGTTTTTTTCTTTCTTTCTTTTTGGACATTGCTAAGTGTTGTAGATACAGGACTACATGTATTCTGGTTAGTAAGAAGACATCTACTAAGATTCCCTTGGTAGAGGTGGGCATTTGGTGTTTCTAGACAGGAGCATAGCTTGTCTTAAGTATAAAATGAAGCCTGCTCTTACCACTGTATAAGAAATAATGATTATTGGAACAAGCATGATGTTCATACTGTAAAGCATATTGGATATGTTATGTATAGTGGTTAGATGGACAATAGCTGAGTATGTGTGGTTATTTGAACCCCGCCTCTTTTCAGTAAATAGTTTTGCCAGTGGGAGGCTTTCATCATGACCCGAGCCTATCTGAGCTCTGCTGAGTGGAGGCAGCGAGGAACAGGAGACTGCTGATCCTTCTAAGAGTCACTTTTTATATCCTACCACCACAAATCATCTCACACAAAGTAATGAACGAAGAAAGTTCAATAGAGACATTGTACTTGTGGGTAATATATTCTTCTTCAGTTTACAGTGGTTGAATAATAAAGCTCAGCATCTGAGAACCACATTCAAAATACATTATTTTTGGATCTGTCCAACTGCTTTTAATTTACAAGAAGAAAAAAAAAAACGTGTAGATTTATGGAAAAAATGCATCCCTTGCAAAAGTACATATTAATACATGTTTTCCTCTTCTAAATTAATATATACCTTGTACTGTATTTAAAATATCCATGAACACAACGTGTATTTTTACATAGCAGTAGGCTACAAGATGCGTGTGACAATGGAGTGCGTAAAACAAAGTTAGACAGGAAGCACCCAAACCATGGACATCTTCAACCATAAACTGCACAATAAACAAAACATGCTGTGCCACACCGCTAATCACTTTGAACCAAGCCTGGTCACAACGAACTGCGTTACCTACCCCAATACGTCTGGCTGACAGTATCAATGATAATACATAATGTGTCGACGGGTTGGAGTGCTGCTAGTACTGTAATATCCCCACACTCCTGAGTGGCTAATTTTAGTTTTTCTCAAATCCGTTATTATCATTTTATGAAATATGTTATTGTAGGCTACGGAATACCCATTTCAAAAGTGTCTAACATGGTCAGCATATACTTACAACACGTTATGTATTGCAGGCGGTATATTACTATGCTACTGTATTTTTAATACATACCAACGCAACTGTCAATTCTAAATTGAGTGAGCTGAACTTGCTTTCATTTATAATGAAGGGTACTTACCGCAGCTTCTGTTTTATGTATGCCACTTGCGACGACCGCTATAACTAGCAGCCAAGCACAATTTAGAAACAGCATTGCCAAATTAAACCTCCCACAAAAATAAAATAAATGAGCACATTTGTAGAATGCCCCAAATGGACAAAGGAAAATGTCTTGAAGTGTCCCCCTTCTTGCAACTTCTTATTTTCAGAGACCATTAACAGTTGAACTTTGCCTTCAATAGCGTTGTGAGCTACACTAGGACTAAACAATCTGGAATGGACTAACTTTTCCACAGTAAGGTTTTCACTCCACCCCTCTCAGCATCACCATCCATCCAAACGGTGAACTTCGAACACCCTTCTAAAACAAACCTACTTTTCATGTTTGAAAGCAGTAAGCGTCTTCTTACTCTGGAAAGGTTTTACAGTTAAGCCTTTTAACGATAAATATTGCGGTTTTCAGGTCGTTGTGGAGCAGCTATTGTAAAAGACTTTCGCTTCGGCGTTTCGGAAACGAGGTACACATTCCTACCTTTGCTCTGGATCCAGCGCAGCAAAATCATCTCTGCAAAAGAAAGTCACGCGTGCATGTAAGTCGATTTCGTGCACTTGTTATCGGTTATTATAGTATGTTTATATCCAAAAGGTGCTTTACTGTATTTTAGCTGATGCGTCGTTTACTTTCAGGACATTATAAGATACAGTGAAGTTTGTACAACTTGGTGTTTTTGCGCATGATTGTTATTGTAAAGTGATTTAATTAGGATTTTAAAGACTATTTTCTTTAACTTTGTAACAACAGCTTTTGGAGATAAGTGGTTGGTTATAAAATGTAAAATAAAATTAACTAAATTCTCTTGATATTAATTATTGTCTTCTACGTTCAGATATATCTCCTGGTCATGAAGTAGCAACTGGTCCACATACGGGAAGTGAGGACAGAAGGGGCTAGCGCGATGCAAGTATTACAAATGATACGACCACGAATAATAACTTTAAGGTTAGTTACCGTATGTCTTTTTTTTTTTAAACAAACGATTTCTGTTTAGTAGGTTGCTGTACAGTGTGTGACCGTGCATCTCTTTTTTGCCAGGTGTTTGCTGTTGTCGCTAACACTGCCGCTTCTTTTGACTGGTCAAGTCCAAGCTGTAAGTAATGTTTACTATAGTCTTAACAATGGTGAGTCAGTGCATAGATATGTAAAATAAACCCTTTAAGCACAGGTGTCGTCTATTTCAGCGAAAGTGTTTTGGTGGCTGGTACTGTAATCTAAAAATGTGCTGAGTAGTACAACACTGCAAGGACTGTACCATTGAAATTGTGCTGCAGCGAATATCAGGATACAACCACAAGAGGCAGAGATCAGATATCAGGTTTCTGGCGCTATTCAATAAACTTAATGTTACTGGGTGCTGAGTAGTGAGGAAACGTTTGAGGAAATAGAAGACCAACACTAAACACAAACATTGAGCAGTTTTTATTTTTATTTAATTAACACTTCATTGGTGTGCCAAAGAAATACAACTAGCATTGCTCCCCAACTGCTTTGTGCAGTAGATTTCCCAAAAATGCATTTTCTATGAAAAAAGTTAAATGAATTGAGCGCTTACTGTCAATGGATACTATTAGCCTATTTTTTTTAATGTTTTTATACTGTTAACAAGACTTGAGCTATTTATTTTAGGTATATGTCTAACTGCGGTTTTTAAAGAACAACTTAGTATTGGCCTGAAATATCAGTTATCTTAACTAGTGCATTTATCTTGTAGTTTAGAATCACATTATTTCATGCTGTATTAATCGTGTCCTGGTAACATTAGCAGAGATCTCAGAATCATGTCTACCCTCTAATTACATCTAGCACACCGGTGTGTAAGCATTGCGTGCTCCCCTGCAACACTGACACACACCTCAGAAAGAAAAACATAGTACAAAATCTAGTATATGTTAGATCTACTAATGTAGGGGCAGAGTGTTGCAGGGGGCAGGGTTAGTGGTTACACTGGTGTGTACATTGTAGTTAAAGATTTTGCCAGCCACCAGTGTATTAAGATTTGAGTACAGAACCAGTTCCTAGTAGAGAGATGTAAATTGATTTTGGTTATCTTAGTGCTCAGTGGAGAGAGGGTATTTACATTATAAAGCCACCACAAAAGTCTGCACAGCTGACAATATGTACATTTGCAGATGTTTTTTTTATTTTTTTTTTTAAAAGTGCAATGCCTGGACATAGAGACTAATCCATCTCCTCCTACCAGGGCAGGGGCCCAGGCTCAGGTTGTCGGCTCTATGGATAAATATATAGGTATGTTATCTCAGTGCTGCCAATCCAGCACCATTCCCATAATTTAGTGGGATTGTAAGAACTGAAAATAAAACTACTGCTTATCAATCAGCACAGTTTTTTGCCCATGGTTAGACATTCCGTCACAGTCAAAGGGAAGCAAAAAGAAAAGGCACAAATGATGACAAACTGGTTATCATGAGCAAACACTTATCATGAGTTCTTCAATAGTATATCAGGGTCTCGTTGCTAGAGTAATAGTGTGATCTAGCTGTAGAACTCTGCAGGAGGAAGCACGCATGCGCTGCCCTGTCCTTGAAGTGAATGCTTCCTCCCTTCCAATTCCACACTAATGGGAAGGGCCCATTGAGTTTCCGAATAATAACAGCAGGGTAATGGAACAGCTGCATCATGATAACATTTTCAGTGGTTGATTATAATTTGTTTTTGAATTCATAAACATTTGATTCTCTATGTCTGCTTTTCACTAACACTCATTTCCAAGCAGGGGTTAATCTGTAAACAAAAAGGTAGCAGATCTTATAATTAAGAAAAAATGATGGCATTTTTGATTTACAGACCTAATGCACTGACCATGATTTACAGTAGCTCCCTGTCACAAAGACGGCTGCAGTGAGTGATGTCAGACCAGAAACAGGAACCAACACAGAACGCAGGTTTTGAAATGGTGAAGGTGCTGATGCGCAGTTTAATAATCAAACAGACAGAAAATAAAAAGGTTGTAACAAAAACACTGACACCAAAACAGGACATGGCACTTGAGCCAAAATAAATATACAAACAAAACGAATAGGCACTAACAAACAGGGTGGACGAACGCTGAACACAAAACAGGTACGGTGCTGGTGCTTCCAGCACTCGTTATATTTACTTTTCTTTCTTTCTTTGTTTTTAATTCTCTCCTCTCCACACCCATTCTCCACTCACGAACACACAACCCTGAGTGAGTGAAAACATGCTGCTTTTTATGCAGCTGTACCGAGACTCAATTAATTAATTAACTGAATTAATGAAGTGCAATTTCCCGTGCTCACATATTACTACATTTTACCTGCACGTGAAGTGCTGTGCAATCCTCGTGCCTAAATACAAATATACATTTTAAACACTTGTGCGCATACCCCATGTTACACCCCGTGTACTAATGACTATACACCAACATTAACACACTGCACGCAACATACAGCACAGAAATACACACAGGGGCGGGGCAATATTGCCACACTCCCATATATGCTTCATGTTCTCATCTGCTTGTGGGTTTCATGCCTTGTTGTTAGCGTTGGCAGCTGCATGCTGACAATTGCCTAGCCATTGTTTTAACATAATCTTCAGGTTTTTGGAAAATGTGAACAGCAGCAACCACAATGTTGTTAAGAACACTAGTTATTTTGCCATTTTGTCATTTGGCGGAGAACATTTTTCAAATGTTCTGATCTGTAGATGTCAGATCCTAAAATATTTTTAGGATTTGTTTTTTTTTTGTACATGTTATGTGTATAGAGTTCTTTTTTTGCACACAAAAAAAAAGTTTGGTTTTTCATACGGTTTAACAAACTGTTACATTTTTGCTTTGTCAGACAAAAAGGAACCAGATCTGGGATTTGGTGCGATCCAGCACAAATTAACCCCTGTTTCAAGTCATTCTACTGTATTAATGGATTAACTGCACATCCTGAAAAGGAAGCAAGCCTGTTCATATTCTGTACAAGTCCATGTCCTGAAGATAACTCAAATGATGCTCATCCAAAAATACTGTGAGAATTAGGATTACAAATCCTGTTCAGGTTCCCTCTCTGTACACAAGTTATTAGGACCTCATCTGACCCCACCTAATCTAATAGTCCTACAGTGTGTGCTGCAGTGACAGTGAGCAGTAGGATCTTAGTACCTGCAAGACAAAACCACATGCTGTGAATAAAGAGTGTTTAATTATATTTACAGGGTTAGAAACCTCTACTAGTCCTGCACCCAGTCCTGGGTTTAAGAACCCACCTTGTTCTGACTTGTGGAAGTTTCTACCCCTGTAAATATTGTTAAAAATTGAAACCAACACGTGTCAAGGGTTTGAACATTGAGGCCTCTGCTAAATCTGCTCTCAACAGATTGCACTTGAATAAGTCTTACTTGTTATGTACTTGTTCATGCAGCTAACTCAGCTAATGTTGCCCAAACTCCTGGCTACTGAATTATTTAAATACTATACTTAATGGATGTTAATTTGGAAACCCAGGACAGGGTGCAAGGCTAGTATCAGTTTCTAACTCTATTTACCACCAGTGGAGGGTCACAGTACAGAAAACAAACGGAAGTAGAATGCATGCCATGCTACTTATGTTTCTGTATATGTTATTGTAAGCATATGTGTGAGAGCATTTGAGACTCAAATGAGGCAATGCCCACTTACAGTGTCCAACTGTATAGCCAACTCAGTCCTCCCTTTGTCTCCTGGATTCATCATAAGAGTTGATCTATAAGACATATGGAAAAATGAATAGATGCTTCTCTTAAAAACCAGGTTGTTGCATCACAGTGGAATTCTTGTTTTAAACTCGTTTAGAGACACTGTTCGAATGGAGCTGGTCTTAGCGAGGGTTAACAAGGCTCGTCCTTTCACTGTGGCTGCTTGGGCTGAGGCAACTGCTCTGCTTGGAGAGCTTATACTTCACTTACGAGTTACAGTGGAAGAGGCCTTTGAACATTTGTGTTATCTACAGTATGTGCTTGTTGTTGTCTTGTAAATAGTGTATGTCATTTATTACAGCTTTAAAAGGGAAGTGATTGGACTAGATTTCACATGCTGGAATGAATAGATAGACCTGTTGTGCCTTTAAAAACCAAAAGCAAAAAAATAAAAATGGTTGTTCACTTCCTAGACCTAATTAACCCTTTACACTAGCAGATTTGTATGGGGGGCCTATAATGTGCTGTAGAAGAGACAGAGTGCGAGTTCACAGTAGGGTCAACCCTAAATCTTAATCTACAATGGGGTGTCTCTCTGCTCAAAGGACATGTTTTTTTGACAGACAAGCACTGGTTGAGGTTTGATGAGCTCTTGGGCCCCTCAACATTACATGCAATAAAATATCCTCTACTAAAAAAGTAAATCAAAGCTTATATGATTGAATAATAAAGCTATATATTTTCCCATTGTTGCATCGTGTATTACAATGGCTATGTTTCAAACATCTGTCAAACAAACTTTCATGTGTAATTCCCTGAACAATGAACACTGCTGCAGTTTACTCATCCTCTTCTGTGACACAGAGCAGAAAATGGGAGATATTTTGAAATTGTTAGAGACCCCTAACCAGTGCCCCCGGAGATAATTTTCTTTTAAACAAAATGTGGTTTTGTACCCAAGGCTTTATGGCTTTTTTTAAATTGAAAAATGTGTGCGTACATGATTAAAATCACTCAATAATTAGGGAAAGATGAACTGGGTAGGGAATTGCAGTTGCAGTCACATTAGTTTTTACAGTTTTTGCAAAAGGGTCTAGATAACTGAAAAGTGGTAGCACAGAATACTAGTATAGAAATGAAGGATTGGTATCACTTGTTTAAAAATACTGTGTGTTAGATATACTGACAATATTACTTCTGCTTCAGAAGAGAAATGTTGTTGTATCAAGAACATATTGAGGGCGGTACCGCATACACCACAGTTCAAAGATCTAGTATCAGCTGATTTCTCTGCAATCGGGCATCACTGACAAATGGCCAGTTAACAAGATATTGAAAGTAAGCTCAACGTGTTTAAAATAACAAACTGGTTACATTTATTTATTTAGTAGTCATTTATCTGTTTGTTGAATTTCAATGTTGTCTTCTTGTTTAATCATTCCTTTAGGAGTAGCTTGGCAGTAGCACTTCTGTGTCATTATAGGTAGCTGTGTTTCCCTTTGGTTTTCCCATTAGCTGTTGCATTTGGTTATTGTCAGACTGTCAAAAAGCCATTGTTTAATATTACTGTATGTTTTCTTTTATATGTGAGCCTGGCCCTGAACAAGATTCTTGGTGTATAAATGCATCAAGCATTTCTCTCTTTTGTCTAATGTCTGTATCTTTATTTTTGCTAGGACAGTGTGAGAACGTCAACATGCTTAAAAATGCAGGTTGAATTGTGATGTTTTAAATATGGGTTTCAAGAATTCATCCATTTCATTCCTGTGCGTCTGGATCCCTACTTTAGAAAATAATCTTGACTTCAATGGGTGTGTTTCTCTTTGCTTCCTTTTATAGTCTCAACACAAGAGCACATAGTGTAGTATGTGTGGGTGATGGAGCTTTCAGTTTATCTTGAAGCGGGGTAGTAAGCTTTGGCAGAGACTGCTAGTGCGTAGTGTCTAGAAACTTAGAAAATCTTTCTCAGAGGTGTTTATTCAAGTTTGTAATCCATTCAGCAAATTTTAACTTTTTTCTTTCTTTTTTTTGCTAAAAAAAATAACACAAATATATACACTTAATGTAATTTTATTGCCCAACTTTCAGGGATGTTATCAAAATAATTTACTTTCCCATTAATTGTTCATAGGTACTGTACTTTTGACACTTTTGCTTTTAACATTCATTGGATCACACACCTCAGTTAAGGTTATATTCTGAGCTACTACAGTATGTGCCTTTCGCGGTACACATGATTGTGAGACTTTTTATCCCCCATTGGGGATGATTATCCCCACGGTGGAAAAAGGTGAGGTGGGTGGCGCTAAAAAGTGGAGGTATGTTGAACTTGCTAAGGACCTGCTAGATCTATACCAAGAGACTGAGTGATTCTATAGCACAGAATGTGCATGTAGCAAGAGAACCGCTTGTCCAGTTGTGATGGAACTTTTTAAGGACATTCTTTAGCACAAATGATTGATTGCATCAAACCTGAGGTATATGGAACCACCCTGTTTCTTTGCCTTTATGTCAGACTTGCATTATTAAATGTACACACAGTGTATATTTGTAGGTTTTAGCGGTTATCTTTTACATATTACTGATTTCTCATTCATCAGCGACCGGCCATGACTGTACATTAGGCATTGACAGCCATGGTGGATGAAGATTGTCACTTACATGGTTATGTTTTTCTTTTAAATTCTTGTTTTTATTTATTCCACGATACTCATAATAAAAATTGTTTGGTTTGTTCAGAGAAATGGAAATGCTCCCAGGTGGCGTAGCAATGTTCAAAACCAGGTCTTCCATTTATAGCTGAACTCAGACAGAACTGAAACACCTTCGTCTTGAGCAAAAAAGAAAACTATGACCAATGTCTAAATCTAGAAATGTGCTAGTTCTGGAATCACTACTCTTTGATGCTGATATTCATTTTGCCTACAACAGCAATTAGATTTACTGAACGTGATTATGTTGTAATTGATGGTCAATAGGGATTCTGTTTCACACTTAAAAGGGGGTATGCCTAATAGCCTTATGCAGAGGGGTTGGCCTTATTTCTGTCATGAACACTTTGTACATTGTAATTCACTTAATGGAAAGGCTGTTTTCTGAAGAAAGACAAGGGGCCTTCATTGAAAGAGGAAAGACGACTGCTCCAGCTCATTTGCAGACAGAACCTTCATTGATTTGGTGAAGTGGACATGGAAGTTAATTTTGTTCAGAATCCGTCTGCCTTTTGTGCTGCTGTTGCTTGGCATGCAATAAAATATCATACCAGCACAAACCAGCTTTAGGATACAAACTAGACTTCAAATTATAACCGCATCAGGATCATCAACCTCAGATTCCAGTGTCATGTCCATAGATTTACGAACATGCTTATGATAAACAATATTAGGTCTTACCATACAAATTGTAGGATATTTGTGCACCTTTGTAGGGAAAGTACATGCTGGTCCAAGGTTTATTTTATTCTCATAAATCTTGCCAACGCTGTTTGTGTTCTTTCTATGATAATAGTGTAATCTGCAACATAGTACTTAAGTCTCAAGCATTTCTCAAGCCATGCATGTTTATCAAGCAAGCATTTTTAGAGGTTTGATTCCATAGTTTATGTCTTGATTTATATTTTTTAATGATATTAAATCATTTTATCTATAGCACATAGTTACAGCTGATTGACTTTGTTCATATGTATTTAGTAGATCAAAGTGTAGCTTTGTAATTTGTTCAGCTAATATTTTATTGCTAATTTCTGTTGATTCGATAAGAGGAAAATCTTAATTTTCTCTTTTGCTCCACTCTTGATTTCCCTCAAGTATTTTGCTCTCTCTGTTTCGCTGTTAACATCCAAAGACCTTCAGCCATGTCCATTCCCTTTCTTTTTAACAGACTAGCCATTACCTTAATGTTGACGTAAAAAAAAGGCTAATTTAAAACATACTATATAATAGTATTAGAGTGATAATGGTATTGCTGTAGTGTGTCTTTAGCATGGCCCTCTCTGCACAGGGGTGTTTGCAAATTGTGAAGCATCTACATTATAGAGAAGGAATTGTTCCATTTAAACTCCATAGAGTATGGGATATATTATCTTTATTATCACAAACTGTATAAAATGCCATTTAATGTTCCCATGTCCTTCATTCCAAGAAAACGAGTAGTCTAGTGTACAAGATAGTACACACTGTACATTTTGCTAACCCAGGGGTATTAGTACAGTACAGCAGGTGTGTAAATCAACTCCAAAAAACAGCAAAATGTTAATTCTAGATTATTCACTATTTCAACACTGCAGACCTTTCTGGTACAGAGGCGAAAAAAGAAAAAATGGTGTCCCTGAACAGATTTTGTTTTTTGTGTTATTTTGATAGTTTGAAGCCTAAACTATAACTTGGTAACAGCTATTTATGTTAAACAGCTTTAAAATCTTTATTTTTCATAACTTGTACACATTTCAGTCGAGGGCTTTTCGTGTGAGAACTCTTAATTATGCATAATTTAAAGTGAAGCAGGCGGTCAGTCAAAGCTCAAGTTTTAAAAAAACCCTACATGCCTGCATGCTTTGACTTACATATATATTGCACATTTAGAGCAGTTTTAGAGTTTAGTTGCTGCTGTATTTGGATTGCACTTTTTTTTTTTTTTTACCAGAATGTAAAATTAGGCAAGGCCTGATAGCAGAAGCTGTACAAAAAGTGGTACTATTCTATGAATTTACTAAATTCTGAATAATATCTGAATCAGATTCCCTTTTTAACCCATGTTGTTTTTACTGATCAGAATTTAAAACATTATGTAACACTTGAGGCAACAGGAACCCTTCAGTATAATACACTGATGATTTTACATGGCTTTATGTTTATGTGTTTGTTTGTGTGCGATTTTGTAGTTTCCCATGCTCCATCATAGTTCACTTAAGATGCTTAACCATAGTTTGCTGTGGTTCTTTCTCACCACTATGAATATCATCCAGGTACTTGATTTTCCAGAGGTTTATTTCATTGATCTTAACACTGGCGGTTGCAAATACCACTATGAGATATTGAAAACCGAACATTATGAAAATCAACCATGTCCATCTGTGCAAGTACATCTCTATAGTCCATTTTCATCACTACATCCTCATCACCTAATGAAAATCCCACTCTTGATCTGTAAGGATACAGTAGGAAGGGAATCAGTAGTAGTGGTACTGTACATGCATCTGGGGGGTCAGTCTCTTTTTAAATAAACTTTTTTGGAAACTGAATAGATGAAGTGGATGTTAATTTTCTTCAGTCCTATGGAACAACTGAGCTACACTTTTTGGTAAAACGCTACATGGTGTCTCTAATTACTGTATATTTATATAGTAGTTACTTAGTAAATACATGTGTACAATTTTGTTATGCATAGTTACAGTGTACTTAATGTGTAAATATTTTTTGCATAATATAACCCTAACCCTTAAAACCCTAACCCTTTTCTGATACAACTGTGTTCTTACTTATATCGTGCTAAATGTTCTACACATTAAGTACATTGTAACTATGCATTATAACATTGTAAGTACACACACATGTATAAGTGTGCATGTATTTACTAAGTAACTACTATGCAAGGTAATAAGAGACACTTATTGTAAAGCATGACCCACTTTTTATAACAGCTATCCAACTAGACATGGTGTTATGTTCTTTTTTTGTCTTCTACTTTGGAATATCCTTCAGCCACCTTAAATGTTTAATATCCTGTTATTTACAGTATTGCTGTTTCTGCTTTTACCAGGCCTACTAACAACAGATTTGTTTTTTTAAAACCCGCAGGGTTTACTTCTGAAAAGACTCCTAATAAAAGCTGACTTTCTGAAGTGAGATGGTTTTAGAAATTGTCATTAGGCGCATACAACAGAATCACAGTTTCAGATGTGACAGAAAATACAGGTTTACACCGCTAGTTCTAATCTCTGAAACCACCTCACCTCAGTCTTTCTAGAAGCAGACAGTATGAGTCATTTTTGCTCTAATAGTTTGTAAGAATAGTACATCATATAAACAGGTAATACATTTAATATCGTGAAAATGTAGATGATAGAAAGTATTTATTTCTTACTGCTGAACATGTTCTGTGCCACTGCTGCAGGTGTGATCAGACACTGTTAGAGGACCAGTGAGCTTTTCACTCAAAAACCCTACATGCCTGCATACTTTGACTTACTACTAGGTAAAGGGGGTATCATGGGTCTATGACAATTCATCACCAACAATTCATCACGAGCAGTTCATCACCAGCTACAATTCATCACCAGCAGTTCATCACCAGGTACAATTCATCACCAGTGACAATTCATCACGGAGTGTGCATTATCTTATCACAGCTGCTTAAAACGCTACTGGTGAAAATGACCCGTGCGGCGCTTATAGGTAGTTCGAAATTTCGGCGCTTCTAGTTTTAAAATAAAGGTTTGAAAAGTAAACTTGTTATTTTTGTTTTGTTTTTTTACTTGTTTGTTTGTTACTTAGGTGGTCACGAACTAGTAAAAGTTAGTACATTATGGGTTTTATTTATGTAATTTGTAAGTGAATACATACTGCATCTGTTATTTATGATTTATTATAGCTCTGTTTGTTTTTAGCACAGCTTTTATGTTATATTGTGGCCTTAATCGGTGAGTTATTGTCCGTGATGAATTGTCGCTGGTGATGAATTGTTGGTGATGAAAAGTTTGTGATGAAAAGTGTGTGACAAATTGACAGGATACTGGGTATCATTCCTGTTTCCTGATCAATCTTTATCACCAGACAGCTTACAAGGGCATGCAGGTAAAAGCCATAAGGATTCTTAAGTTGTCTGGGGCATATCCAGGCTGCTGTTTCATGAGTTTCTTTTTTTTCTGAAAAATACCAGGCTTTCTTCAATTTGTTTAGATTTAATGTAGTGCAGAACTAAGCGATAGCCACAAGACAGTCAAACACTAATATTATTTAGATAAATTGCAAGTACTTAAAGTTTAAACAAATTTCTGTTAACTTTTACATTGTTTTGAAATATTTTCCATCCCATGCATGACATGAAGAACTACAGTGATTGTAAATTATACTCTGTAATAGTGGGAACGGAACAGTTTGCAGCCTTATTTACTGCCTATGGTGACTGAAATAAGAAGCTACAGGTACATGATATCAACCAGTACAATAAATTATGCAGTAATTAAATTAAGTATAAAAATTGTTTATTAACAATTTTATAGTCTATAACTATAGACTATATAATCCTAAAATCCTCTGTTGCAAGAACTGAGTGTTTTTCTTTGTTTTGACAAGTGCTGGCAAATTAAATCTTGCAAAATTAACTAGCAAAGTCTACCGGCACTCTTTTAATTCTTAAATAAATTTAAATAAAGCTCTACCTTTCCTGCCCTGCTTGTCAGAATATCTTTATTATTTTAGTTTATTTAAAAGAGAAATAATTCAAAGCACAGTATATATAATTTGTGCATTCAGATGTCTGTTGAGTTTTCTGGATGTCAGTAAGCATTAAAACGTACACTGTCTGACGGATGAAGGTTTTGTTAATGGTGGTGAGGATGTGATAGTATTGGTATGTAGTCTGGACCACATTCTGTCATTGTTTAGTTGTGTTTTGCATGGAAAGAAACATCTACAAAATTAGAGTGCTGGGAAAGTGCATGGATCTAATTTTGTTGCACATTTTACTCTCTCGGGGTTGTGTGTTCAGGGCGAAGGAATGGGAGAGAGTGTAAACATAATAAGGTAAATAAAATCAATTGCTACGTTGTGCTGGAGGACCAGCACAGTACTTGTTTGTTTAGTGTTCGTCCCTGTATGTTAATGTCTGTTAATTTTGGTTATCTGTCTGTTTATTTTGGCGTCAAGTACCGTGTGCTGTTTTTTGTTTAAACCTTTTATTTGTTTCATTCAATAAACTCAGTGAGCGCAGCCATTGCGTCTCAGTTTCATCCGCCAGTACTGCCTGTCTGTGTACTCCTTTCTGGCCTGACATCACCCCTACACCCAGCCTGTTCACAGTAACGTAGGTATCTGACATATTTTGGAACAGTTTACCAGTAGTAAACAGCTTTTTATCACGTTCAGCTTTGCACCATTATTGATCTGCAAAGACTGCGTAAAGCATTTGGAGTGGCTGCGGATGCAGTGAGATTGAATACTCCTCAACACAATATTGCTTCTTTTTTTGGTGCATTACATGTTTTGAACATGGCCTGGAGTTAATGCCAGCACTGGGAAGTCATATCCTTTTGAAAACAACTCCCCTGTTGTGATGTGAGGAGCACAATGTTCATTCAGAATTGGCTGAGATCATTTATTTATGAAGACTTGTTGTCTTCCAATAGAAACAGACAGTAAAAGAAAGAAATAAGACGTCTCTGTGGAGCACACTTGGTGCACCAAAAACAACGTGACTCCTGTATATTGCCAAAGATTTTGGAATTGTTTTGTGGGAGGAGATCAGTGAATCTGGAAAAATCAGACTTCATGTTATCACTGTCAGTTTGATAGGACCATCTAATATGGCCAAAGTGTTTACAACATCTACATTTTGGATAATCTTTTGATAATGTTGTCCTATAAGGGGGAACTATAAAGTGTTCTAGACAGCAGGCTGGGAGAACCACAGCAGACGATAGACCACAAATGTTCGTCCCATTGCTTTCTTGCTGATTGTGCCAAGTGGGGCTTCAGTTTACGGTTCTTTGTGGTAACTTTATACTCTTGCTTTACATTTCAAATGTAGTCTTCAAAGCTCTTGTGAATAAGTTGTTCCTTGTCCAGAGGCCTAACTTTAATTGTCAGTAAGTCAGCATGAAGGAGGCTTTTATGAGATTTAATGTATGTTCTTGATATGCTCGTATTTTGTGAATTCCTGTCATACTGTTTGTAGTTTTCTACTTCTGTGTTTGTAAAGGATGTTTGCTATTTTTTCTTTTCAAATATTCATGCAAATGTATTTTCCTGTTGTATTTACAAAGTATGTATAATACACTGATTTTACTGAAATGTACAAGATGAGTGTGTTTGGTTTGAGCACAAACTGCTAGACACTGTGCACTCTCTTGTCATTAGCAGCAGGGAACCTACAGTTAAGGACAAAGGGTTGGGTTCTCATGGTTTTTTTTTGTTTATTTGTTTTTTTTGTGTTGCTGTATTAATTAAAAATAACAGTATTGTCAGTGATTAACTGCAACTACTGACATTTAATAAGAATTCATCAAGTCCAGCCAGACAGTCTGAGGCAGCTGTGGTCTGCTACGATTCTTATTATCTTCTAGAGAGGAATCGTAAATCTTCACTCCCTGACAAGTCACCCAAAATAAAACAAATCTGCTACAATAAATTAGTTTAAAGGGGGGAATCTTGCCTGAATTATTTTCTTCTGGTTGAATATGCACTTTCTTGAATCTCCTACTGGCATAATGATGTTGTTGCACGATCAAGAGCCCGTGCAAGTTTGAGCAATGCAAGATAGATGTCTACACTGACTCATTCTGCAGTATTCCTGGTCTTTACTGCTCCGAAACCCTGGCCTGGTACAGTAGCCCTCATTACAGGGTTTGCTACCCTTTTTATGCAGGGTTTCATTACATTCAATGGGAGCCAGGTGTACCTCCTCCTGGCTCACTCCCATGGCATTCTGGGGGATGTAGTCCTTTAACCCCTCCTTGAATACATTTCACATTTACAGTATAGCCACAATGATTGATTCAACAGTTTGTATTTCCTCACCGGTGTGCTGTAACTTGTTAGACATAATTATAATGAAGAAACTTTATCCTGTTGGAAAAGGCACATTGTGCAGCTGGGTTCATGTATAAAGCTCAGGACATCTATGGAATTATGAACTAGACATGGTTAACCACTGTATTTTGTTAAGAAATAGACAAAAACAAAATAAGTCTTTAGACTTGCTTAAAAGCCGACAAGGCGGCAGATTCATGGCTTTTTTATTACCCTCTGCATCTGATCTGATCTGATCTTAGCTGTTTAAATACTGGGCCAAAGTTAGTTTATTTAAAGACATCAGAGAGATTGTGGTTTTTTGACTAGCAACAATTGTTCTCAAAAAGGAGTACAGTGCTTTCATATCTTTTTATTTCAGATGTTACACATTTTTGACAAAATACCCAGATTGAAAATAAATATATTCTTGGCCTTTATACAGTATCTAAATTAAAAAGAAAGCATGTTGAAGCTGTTTGATATATTATGGCTTGTCAGTAGATTAAGAAGTGTAACATTTTCAAAAATAGTATAACCTATAGATGTAAATATTTAAAATTTCAGCAGCTATATCGGTGAAAGCCAGAACGAGCCCGACCCGGAATGGCATTATAATGAATTATATCACAAAACAGCAGAGAAAGTTACATAAACTTGAGAAGGCTATTTTTTAATTGCTTGTCATCCCTAAAATATTCTTCTCAAGTCTGTGTCACTTTCTCTGCTTTTTTTTTTTTTAATACCAGTAGTATTTTATTAATTAAGATGTTGTTCTGGGTCGTTTCATCTCGTTTCGGTTTTTACACCTTCCCAACACGTTAAATATGGAATTGAATAGACTTTATGACAGTTTAATATTGCTTTAAATCTTTAAAAGATAAACAGGCAAGAATAAAAAAAAGTGTAGGTATCCATCTTAGTACGATCACCGAGCATATAAAAAACAACACATTCCCTGCCAGTGTACAGTAGTTAAAATAATGATTCAATAAAACTGCCTGTGTATAATTTTTTATTTTTTTTTAGTAATGACAGAAGGGGGAATGTCCTGACAAAAATGTCAATGTCGGAGGATGGGAAGGGGTCACAAAATGTATTTTATCTATGCAGTTCCCTTTCAATTAGAAGATGACCGCCATAGCCTCGGTGCTTGGACACCCACGGCACCTTGAGGACTGTACACCTAAGCAATTTGATGCTTCAAGGTCTTTCTTTCTAGCCTTCCACTCCAGTACCCTCGAGACCCTCGGGCCCTTGGTGCTCCATAGCCTTTGTATCTTGGTGTTTCGACACCCTCTGTGCCTCGAGGACTCATCGCCTCAGCGCTTCAACGTCTGCGATGTTTCACCAGCACACTCAATCCCCTGTGTTCTTTTTTCAGTGCCTCAGTGTTATGCAGACATGATGTTCCGGTGCCTTGGCTCCGTCGATGCTCAACTACACACCTCGACTGAAATGTATAATTTCCACCTGTGCGTGTCCTGCAGGTAGAAAATGCCTCCACAGGACAAACACACCCTGTGTGCGAGGTGCCTGAACAGGACTGTCTGTCCAGCCTAGGGCTCTCAGAAGCAGTAGTGAGTACACTGCAGAACTCTAGGGCTTCTTCCACAAGAATGTTGTACACCCATGAGTGGAAATATTTTAAAAACTGGTGCTTGGCCAGAGGCCATGGTCCTGTGTGTTGCTCTATAGGAGTTATTTTAGTTAGTTTCTGCAAGATCTGCTATAGGTGGGTAAATCCCCTTCTACATTGAAAGAGTACCTAGCAGCCATATCTGCTTGCCATGTTCCCATCGACTCAGTATCCCAGGGCGCTCATATTCTGCTGACCCATTTTCTAAAGGGTGCTCGGCAGTTACAACCTCCTATAAAATACGTCCTCCCAAATGGAGTCTAGACGTGGTACGGGGGGCTCTCACGAAGGCCTCGTTTGAGCCCAGAGATACTACAGAGCTGAAATATCTCTATAAAGACAGCCTTTCTGTTAGCTATCACCTCCGCTAAGCAAGTTAGTGAACTACAGGCACTGTCCGTGCACAGTTCCTGTATGCGCATTTGGGACGATGGAAACTATATCATTGCTCACGAACCCTGCTTTCCTCCCTAAGGTGATTACAGTGTTTCACTTGAATCAGTCAGTGGAATTAGAGGCTTTCCATCCCAGTCCCTTCGTGGAGAGTTGAATAGGAGATTAAATTCCCTCTGCCCAGTTTGTAAGATGATATGTGAATAGAACGAGATCGCGGCATCAGTCTGACTAGCTCTTCGTTTGTCATGGTGAACAGATCCGAGGTCAAGCCCTCTCTAAGCAGCGACTAAGCCATTGGATTGTGAACACGGTTTCAGATGTGTATACTAATGCCGGCCTACCCACGCCTGGGAGGGTGGTCGCGCACTCAAAGGTGTGGTTACGTCATGGGCCCTCTTCAGATGTGCATCGTTGACAGATATATGTACTGCGGCTAGCTGGACTACCTCACTTACATTTACCAGGTTCTACAGACTTAATGTCGTAGATTCCTCTATGCCTTTAATAAGCAGTAGGGCCCTTGAGGTTGCACGCTCACACCACCAACACTAGATGGCGGTAACAAGATGTCTCTCAGATGCTATCCACTCATTCTCCCTCATGACGGCTCTAGTGTACTTTTCCAAAAGTGTTCAATTTGGCGATCATCTTGAAATTGAAAGGGAATGATAGGTTACGAATGTAACCCCGGTTCCCTGAAAAAGAAGATGACCGCCTGAGGTCGCATCACTCGCATTCGCGGGTCAATGCAAAAGAGACTTACATCTTCACGTAATGACTATTACTGTAAAACAAGAAAATTTTGCTAGCATGAAATGTTTGCTAATTTTGCGTTTATTAAAATTCAGAAAAATTTATGTGCAGTGAAATGTATTTTTCTTACATGTGCCGTACATTTAAAGAAAAAGAAGCGCAAACATTTATTGCAGCAAAAATGGACCGAAAAGGCTATTAGCTAAATTAAGTAGCCTCAGGCATATCTCAAAAGTATTCAATTTGGCTCTCATCTTCTCTTTCAGGGAACCGGGGTTACATCTGTAACCTTATCGTTCCCTTTGTTAAAAGTTTACAATTCAAACACTTTAGCATATGAATAATGTTTACAAAAAAATGGCATTTAGAGCAGATAGTGACTTTTTACTTGATTACTTTCACATTGTATTGTCTACACAAACTGCAACCAAGTGTGAGAAATGTATGCCGCTCAGATATATTATAAATCGCAAATTAACTCACCACTGAGCGCATGTACATAAGCCTGCTTGTAATAATGTACACCCTTGGAAACTTCGTTTTATTCTTAGATTTAATTTTAATGTAAGTTCCCACTGTTGAAAATGTTAATTCTGGCACAAAAGACAGATCACAATCACTGTAACTGACATTAGTCGTCATGATTGTTTTGAATTGAACCCTACCCTCGTTCTGGAATGGCTCATGAATATTCATGAGACGAAATTAAGAGTGGCCTATAGTTAACCATAGTTTTGACAATGGTTTACCATACATCCTTAGGACTTATTATGTTTTTCTGTGCTTTGAAAAGTTTCCACAATGCTAGTATGTTATCTTTTACTATACTTGTATACTATAGCACATTTATAGAAGTCAGATATTGAAAAGCTCGCATTTCTGTTAAGCTTTGCCCTGCAATGACAATCTTATAGGCTGCTGGCTTCGACCCCAAAACGTGATTTTATGAAACTACGCAAAATCACCTGCAGTTACTGCGATATTGCCAGCATCCATCAGGGAAAACAAACGTTGCACCATACAGATTATGTCCCTCTCCTTTAGTTCCCTGTTACTTTAATCTTACTATATCACAGAAAACATGCAGTTGTTTCATTATACTACAAAAAACAGTGCAATGGTTCAATTTGTTTATTATACATGACACTTTCCAGAACGTTCATTATGTTGCGTTATGAAGAAACGTATTCAGAATTCACAGCTCTTTAGTTTGACAACTGTCCTGTGGCTATACTATAGTTTTGGACAGTAGTTAAAAGAAAAAAAGCCATACATTCTTTCTAGTGAATTGGCTTTTGTTGAATGGAGGTGTAGAAGTATGAAATGTAAAGGGTCTTTTGAGTAAAGAGAAAGGAAATCAATGTGGTCTTTGTGTTTTTAAGAAGCATATATTGTATCTAAGCAATCATATAAATTCCTCTGCTTCTTTGTTTGCCACTTTAAATTAATATAAAATATAACATTGTTTATATCATAGGCTAACGAAATACTGTCTTACTGTGGAACACAGTAGAATGGATCCTGTTGTGGTGGCATTATGCTGAACAGTATGTAAATATGAGTGCTGCATACATAACATAGTGTACAGCTATGAACAAAGGTTTTGCATCACCCTGTATATATAATTAACAGATTTTGTTTCATAAAGTCAAATGAACTCTTCTGAATAATGTTATGTTAACATATTGAATTATGTACCTCTTTGTAGTTTTCCATGTACGTAATGAAAAACTGACAAAAATTTAAACACGTGACATTTCAAAATCGAACATGAAATACTTCCGGTAGACTTTTGCAATGTCATTTTGTAGTTTCTTTGATTACATGATGTTAAAAAAAAAAGATCTAAATTGTGTTCACATCGTTTTTGTGTGTGTGTGTGTATGTGTGTGTGTGTGTATTTGTTTGTTTTTTAAATTCTGTCTCAATCCTAAAATTCCAGGTGATGCATAACTTTTGGCCATAGCTGTAGAATTAATTCTGTTGTGGTGACATAATGCTGAAAAGCATATAAATAAGTGTGCAGCATACATTACATAACACAGGGTATACAAATAACATAGTATGTTACTATAGAAAAGTCTGCCATTTTAAAGGTGAAGTCTCCATACAAGTTTAGAGAATGTACAGTATAACCTTCCATGGAGAAAAAAAAGGCTGATTTGTCGGTATTCACTACATCGTTGACATTACAACAGAAACACCATAATTCTTTTTTGTTTCCCTGTACTAAAGGGAAGATTTTTTCATGTTCTTTAACTCCATTCATTCACAGAGAGTTAATTTTTCCTTTTTGTTTTTGTTTTAAGTGCTAGTAATGTTTCTTACCTCATTAATTTCCTACTCACAAAACCTTAATGCAATTATTAATGACACCTTATTGAGATAAACTGAAGGCCCGTCTGTGTTTACAGTACTTTTTTGAAAGAGCAATATAAGCAGGTGTCTAATGTATAAAACATATATGAATTTGAAATGCCTTTTTCCTTTCTAGTCTTGTCATAGGGGTAATTCTGAGAATGTCATTGTGAGGCGTGTGAGTAAAAATGGATTTTCCAGACAGTGATTTACGTGTAAAAATTAAAATTTTATTTAATATTACACAGAAAAAAAAAGAAAAATAATAAAGAAGGATGTGAGGGAGGGAGTGCTGGAGTAATCAAAAATAAAGGAACGGAAGCCTCTTAGTCCTCTTCATGCTCTGCTTAAATCCAAAAATAAAACAAAAAGGAATAAAAACAGAAAAGAGCCAAGTTAGTAAGGCCTCCGTTCGTGACACAGTCCAAAACTCCCACGTACTTCCCTCCAGCCTTTTTTTTCCCCTGCCTCTATTCCTTAGGACCAACCCTGAACACAGTAGCACGTTCCCTTTAGTATGCAAACCCCGCCCCGGTAGTCAGTGGATCACCAATCCCAAACTGACAGGTATCCTTAATTTCACTTGACTCCAGTGGCTGGAATTTACATACTCGTACTTCCGTCCTTAACCAAGGTGCCGCCCCTCAAAAAGATGACTTTTGTCGTGGTCACAAGACCTTGGTAAGGGAAGTCCCGAGTTGGTTTGATGCCTTCTACTGTTGGGAGGCTGAATTGCAGACCGAAACCCCTTTGACTCATCACAGTCATCTTAGTGAGGTTATGCTTGTAAAACATTTGAAATAAAGACATAAATAAATGTTCGTACTAGCATTTAACTACACACGAACACAAGAAGATTAATCCCTCAGCTTTTCTTAGGCCTTTGCAAGGTATTTTTGCATTAAAGATGCAGTATAAGCAAATCCACGTTCAGACATGCGACAACTAACACTGCAGAGTTAAATCTCATTGTAGTAACACTAATTCAATATTCTCTGGGAAGATTTTAATGCCGTCTTTAAATTGGTGGTACGAGCTATTTGAATTGGAAGAAGTGGCTGTCAGAAAATAAGACACCAATTAACCCAGCTCTGTGAATCTGGCCCAGTGTAGCCTCATTGGTTTCTTAACTGTTTCTTTATGTTAGCAAAAGTGGAAAAACATTGAAAATGTAGTTAATCAGAAACTTGCTACTTCAGTGGGGGCAACTGGGCACATCTTAAATTTGCAACAACTTGTACTTGTTGTGTGTATGGACTTAATTTAAATGGTTAATATAGTTAATAAACTTAAGAGAGTGTGACATAAAGGAGGATAGGCCACAATGGTCTATGAAGTCATCAGGATTAGGTATTATTTTCTGGGGGCTATATTTTTCGTTTAAGACCATTAAAATGTTCAAGCTTCACAGATGTTTGTTTGCTTTCTTTTAATGTAATTGTTATCTTTGCTGTGTGATTCATTTGTTTTCAAACTAAAATTTAGGAAATTGATTTATGGAAGGTACAAATAAACTAGCACAATATTGTAATGCAGGTATTCTATGTTCAGCGTGATATTGAAGTTTTCACTTTCCTGCTGTCCTTTCACAGGGTGGGAAGTCCTACACGGGGCCATGTGGAGGCAGAGACTGCAGCAGCGGATGCAAATGTTTTCCAGAAAAGGGTGCTCGGGTAAGTCCTCTTACTCATTGTTCAAGAGGTGTGTTATCAGGCAGAACATGCAAAAGCTGCCTAAGTACAGATTGAATGCTACTACTACGACTAGAGCAATACTATTACCACTAGAACCACTACGACTGACACATCTACTCTTATTACTCATCATTACACAATGAGGCTGTAATTCCTGAATATATTTGTTTTTTCTCCTCATGAATCAATATTGATTTGACATCTAGACATCATTTTGATCTGCTGATTCCTTTTGGTTTATACAGCTGTTCTGCTGACGTGTGTATTGTGATAGTATGTGCATAGAATTCAAGTTCAAGAAGTACAGTAGGTAAAAGCTCCACATGCACTTTAAATACAGTACAGGTCATGCACTGGTCATGCACATGCACTTTAAATACAGTACAGGTCATGCACTGGTCATGCACATGCACTTTAAATACAGTACAGGTCGTGCACTGGTCATGCACATGCACTTTAAATACAGTACAGGTCGTGCACTGGTCATGCACATGCACTTTAAATACAGTACAGGTCGTGCACTGGTCATGCACATGCACTTTAAATACAGTACAGGTCGTGCACTGGTCATGCACATGCACTTTAAATACAGTACAGGTCGTGCACTGGTCATGCACATGCACTTTAAGTACAGTACAGGTCATGCAGTGTATCTGCCTGATCTGCCTTTCAACAACTTTGTCCCGGAATTCTTTTGAAAACACCCTGGTGCTCATGGTTGAGTCTTTGCTTTGAAATGCACTACCCATCAGAGGGAACTTACAGGAACTGCTGAATTTATTCTCAAATCATGTGAGTCACTACAATTTAACACAGCTGGAGGCCACTTAACTTGGTGTGTGATTTTGAAGGTGATTGGTTATACCTGAGCTAATTTAGGATTGATATTACATGGGGGTGGGCACTTATCCAACCAAGCTATTTCAGCTTTTATTTTTAATTTTCTACAAATTTCTACAATATTTGTTTCACTTGGAAGTTGTGGGGTAGGATGTGTAAACAAATGAAAAAAAAAATATTTTAATGCATTTTAATTCCGGGCTATAAGGCACAAAAGGTGAACATTTTGGAAAGAGGAATCTGGTTCCACCATTACCTCCACTTGGCATTCTGGATGAAACAGAAGGATGTGGTGTTCCTTTTTGAATGAAAGAGAAGGATGTGGTGTTCATTTATGGTGGATTATTTGTTAATCGCATCAGTCCCAGAAGTGAGGTCACATGCATGGGAAACTGGCCTTGGTATGACTCTGCTGTGTCATAGGTGAGTTCTGACACTGGGGCTTTATTAGACGCCACTTAGCAGTACAACTACCTTTGAAAATGCTCAAGCAAAAAAGTTATAGGGCAAATGCACTTCACAATCTGAAATGATGTTTGTTTTCATATATACCGAGTATAGTGGGGGTATAAAACCTGGCAAATAGGTCTAGCTTGTTATCACCCAGGTGTGGTCAATGTTGTAGCATCCGAGTTAGATTTCCAGGCAAGCTTGATGTCCAACAGACACTTTTACATGTGTTCCCTTTCAGTATTGAATCCAAATTGAATAGATTCCAAGAACACAGATTCAGAATTGAGCTTATGGATTCTGAATACTTGATTTACATGTCAGGAATTTTGAAATTGTTAGTGTTGACCTGCATGTAAAAGTATGATTACTTACATACAGAAACAAAAACTTGCCCTGTCTGAAGCACATTACTATGATAATATACATTTCTTTGGCATGACTTGAAATCATTCTGGAATGAGAAATTACACAATTTAAGTATTGTTATAAAATAATGGCATATATGGGATGCCAAACAGGCAATATATCAACTTTGAGATATATACATCAATGTGTGATATATATGGGTTGATATTTATATATATATATATTATATATATATATATATATATATATATATATATATAGAGAGAGAGAGAGAGAGAGAGAGAGAGAGAGAGAGAGAGAGAGAGAGAGAGAGAGAGAGAGAGGTGATAGAGATGCTGATATATATATATATATATATATATATATATATATATATATATATATATATATATATATATATATATGACTGGGTAAGGTGTGTAAAATTGACGTGTGACACGTTTGGGAGTGGTAATTGAAACCAGACGTTTAAGCAAATCAGGGGGACCCTCCTGCCCCAGGGACTACTAGATTGACGAGGACGGGGTGTCTGCATGAAGATGTGAAAAAGCAGGAGTCTATAAATGCCAATAAGAATCCTATTAACAACTGACAGATAAGACAAGGTATCAACAACCTTAAATTGAATACAGGTATGTGTGTATTACAGACATGCAAATGCAGAATAAAAAGGGCACTTTCATATTCTTTGGGCTTGTTTTTTCATTTAATCAAATGTGGCCCCTCTGTTTTACAGGAGGATTCCAAATGTATCAGAAGACATTCTCAGAATACTTAAGAATGTCAGAATATCTTGATCTTATACATACCCTTGTTCAAAACTTCACAGGATTGTGTGTCTTACCAAAGATATTGGACTTTCATTTTCATTGAAGACAACTGGATAAACCATATAACAATTGTGGTCTTTTTTTTCTCTTTTAGAGTATTAGCTTGTCTGTTAGAGTGAAAGGCCAGCAGTTAAATTTAATGTCATCTCTTTCCAATTCTCAGCTACTATATTGAGAAAACTATGGCAATATAATTATTTAAAAAAAAAAAATGTTGCCAGGAGTCAATAGTCAGGAATGCCAATTTGATTTCCTGCCGTTGGATGTTGTTTCAAACTGTTATCGATGCAGTGTGGTCCATTGGTTAAAGTCCAGGGCTTGTAACCAGAAGGTCACTAGTTTAAATCCCACCTCTAACACTGACTGACTCACTGTGTGACCCTGAGCAAGTCACTTAACCTCCTTGTGCTCCATCCTGCAGATGAGAGGTTAAATCAATGTCCTATTGTAAGTGACATTTTGCAGCCTACCTCTGTAAAGCGCTTTGGTGGTGGTCCACTGTGAAAGGTGCTATATAAAGATATTATTATAATGTCACTGTGCAAAAAATAGGGTGGTAGGGTTGTGGTTTCGTAACTTTATTGGGTGTGTTTCTTCTTTCTGAAAAAAATTGTGCTAATGATGAACTGTAGTAACTTTGAGAATTTAGCCCATTTTAATATGTTGCTTTTCATCCAAAACAGCACTTAGAAATATAGAACTGACATCTTTTACATCTCTGAAATACATCTTTTCATATTTAGCTCTAATTTTACTTGTCATTTATGATATTTATCAAACTGTAGATCAACCTTTCACCCAGCTGCCCACTGTGTGCACAGAAGCTGGGAAACGAGGGGTTCCAGCAGTAGGATTACAGGCAAATAAAGTTTTATCAAAACAATACATTTTAATAGGAAGCTGTCTTGCATCACTACAGTACAGCACAGAAAGGGGAGTCAGCACTACTTTGATACAGTATGAAATGAATTCATGCTAACTATGTATGTATGTGATGTTGAAAGGTTAGGTGTCAGAGTACTCAGTGTCACTGGCACAATGCAGAATACCAAACATCCAGAATAAATGGTTTTGCCAGATGGGTATTTTTATATCAGAACCTCACAGTACACATAGCAACAACAACACCAAGTTATTTAGTTGAGATGAGTGCCACAAACCTAAAACACACACATTGATATGGATCTTTTAGATGTTCCACAGTTTTTTAAAGAAACTAATTATTTTGTAAAGCCTGAAAGCCTTTCATTGATAAACATTTTTAATAGGCTCATTAAAACCAGAGTAAGGTATAACAAATTGCCTTTGGCTTGCAGAATTTGTATGTTTCCTTTAAAAAAAAAAAGCTTAGTCCTACTGTATATTTACAGTGTTAACCAATCGTTCTAAGTAGCTAAACATTTGATATATTTATTAATTCATGTTATTGCATGGGTTTAGTTAATGTTGCATGGCTCTCTTCTAAATTAGACTTACTGAACTGACTCTTTGAAATAATTTTAAAAGCAGTAATTTCATCGCAAATTCTATAGTGACACTATTTTTATGGTATGGGAGAACAATCGTCCCTGTGGATTTTACTAAGAATAATCTCCATCCATCTGTCCACCTGTAGTTGTCTGAGTCAATATCTGAGATACTGCAAAAAAAGACAGATTTAAACAAATAGTAAAACAAGAGAGCATTGTACTTAAAGATAGATTATCACTGATCCATCTAAGTGACGATATGCTATATGGAACTGCACAAAAATGAAAAAGTAGAGTAAAAAGCAGCTATAACGCATGATGTACTCTATGTAAGAAGACAAGCAGTAAAAAGAGAATTTCTTGAAAAATTTTATGGAATAGGAGATAATATGATGAATTAATGTTCCTATTCACAAATTTTTACCTTGTTACTTAAATAAAAATTGTGTTTTAAAGGCTGTTTTGACAAATGAATTACAGTTTGGCATACAATAACCAATTCCAACAATGTGACGACAATCTAACTTTATTTTATTCATGAAAAAGGTCAAATTACCAAGGAAGTGCAAGACCATCTGAAAGCAAGGCTTGCAAACAGTGATCTCTTTAACCTAGTGTAATACCAGATGTTATGTAACATGAAAATGCACGTTTGCTAAAAACGTGTGTTTCTGTCAAAACTGCCCATTTGAGATATACAGTATATATTGAACAGATTTTTATCGGAGGGAACCTGTATTGAAATATGTTATTAGTTACAATCACTTAAACATGCAGTAGCCAAACAGCATTACTTTATCTCCATTTCAACAACTTCCTGTTTCAGCCTGACAGTAAGTCATACAGTTTGTGGTAGCCTGAGTAACATCCCTGGCTGACTACGTCTTTCTAGTCTCTTCCTTTCTTTAGTGCTTTTCTACAGTATTGTTGTGTGATACTGTGATAGAAATACAATGATTCTTGGTTATAAATCTCCCTCCTGACCTGTGAGGGCACTAAGCAGCGAGAACAGAGTTCTGTGGACGGGCTGGTCTGACAATTCTTTCCCTGCTTTTGTGGCCTGGAAATACAATTCAGCTCCTAACTACTGATTTGTTTAATATGGCTAAGAAAGCTTTTTTTGTTGTTGTTGTTGTTGTTGTTGTTGTTGTTGTTGTTGTTGTTGTTGTTGTTGTTGTTGTTTTTGTTCGAATCCTAATTTAAATACAGGAATATTGAGTTAGCAGAGCTGCTATCACTAGTTAATAATAATAACTAAAGCATCAGTGACGATTCTTATTATTATATTTTGGGTCTTGGCACTGTGTAAGAAATTCCGAGATTGTCTGTTTAAGATTTGGTTACAGAAGAATTCTGGAGTAAAATTAAATTAAGCGCTTACATTTTGCAAAATGATACTTTATGTGTTTCAATTCTTGTGCTAATTTATGGTATGTGTACATGTCATAAGACTAGCAAATAAACTGATTTAGGATTTGTAATTTTTGCAACAATATTCCCAAGTTTATTTCCCTTCTACAGCAACATTTATTTTGCGTTGTCTCCAGTGTATCCTGTACAGATATTAGAAGCACATAACAACCTTTGGCTTGCTATACTTTGTGTTTTGTTCAGAAAGGAAAAGCCTGTCGGAAACCATAAGTAAGTTGTCTGAACTGTCCACTTGTATCCCATATTAATCATTTGGACTTTTTGCACTAGAGCTGGGATTACCTTTATACACATTGATTTATTATTTTTTGTCTGTATGGTGTCATCAATAAATTATTTTCGAATTAGTTTCTTTTTTCGTAATACAGTACATTTAAATGTCAAGGAGGATTTGTTTTGTTTGTCTTTTCAAGATAGAACGCTTAGTCACACTGAACAGATTTTCGAAAGGCTGAAAGCTAATGGTAGTATTCAGGTACAAGGACCACACTGCAGATGACTGACCGTCTTGAAGGAGACTGCAGAGACCTGCTAATGCTTATCATAACAGTAGAAGAGTGTTGGGAAACAGTGACGTCAGTTTAAAACTCCTTTGAAATATGTGTGCAACTAAAACTATGATAAATGGCAGAAGAATTTCCAACTACAAGTGTCCAACAGCTTTTCCCTGCTATAGCCCCACTATTCAGAACCTCTGTAGGACAGAAATGAAAAGCTCTTATACACGCAACTGTACCCTTACAAACCCCAGCAGAGAAAGTACTTGATGTTGAAGTTCTCGATAACCTTAAATATGAACAAACTTGCTCTTGCTCTGACTAAGTACTATATATAGTGGTCAAGCGTGTTTGATACGTTGATGCAGGAAACTGCAGATCATCATTATGCCTGCCATTAAAGCTACTTACTTACAAGCTGGATGACTTGAGATAACGTGTGTGCATTCATGGCTTTTATTATTATTATTAAAAAAAATAAATAAATAAAAATAGATCAAGGTGATTTTGTGACCAGTATTCTCTCCTATCCTTTGCAAATTTATTTTATTTATTTATATGTTTTTAACATCTACATTTTCATATATAGATTTTCTACTTTTGTCTTTTTTCTTACCTGTAGACCTGCTGTAACTAGCACCATTCACCCCTCTGGAAGGCTAGCTTGCACACTTTCCTTGTCCATGCCACCCAGTGATATTAGTATATGTTTCTTTTAGTATTTCTAGAAGATAATAAAGCCCACTGAGACCAGGGTGTCATTTCCAGTGGTGTTCTAGACAAAATAAAATTCTTTGAAGAAAAAGATTTTAGTTTGAGTCACAGATGTGAGTAGACATCAACCCTACCTACATTAAGTGGTGGAGTGTTCTAAAGTTTTTGAATCATGTGGCAGAAAGCTTTTTGACCAAAGTGGGTTTGAAATGGTAGCTCCCATTTTTGTTTTGTTGTTTTTTCTTCCCCCCTGCTGAAGCATGTGTGCCTACTTGAGATTACAAGTTTCAATTCCCTGGCAAAATACCAGTGTTTGTCTCTCTCTCTCTCTCTCTCTCTCTCTCTCTCTCTCTCTCTCTCTCTCTCTCTCTCTCTCTCTCTGTCTAAGTGCTGCAATATTTTGACGTGTTGGTACATTTGGAATACAACTTTGTGTTGGAGTGTTTCATGGAGAGAGACGAGTTACTTGTCCAGGGCTGATGTGTGGCCATTGTGGAGCTAAAAAGCTAAATTCTGCTTCTGTTCAGTCTGTTGTCTGTAACTGAAATCAGCTCTTAGAACAGTTTGCATGATTGAATATTAGGAGAAGAACCACTTTGGTTACAATGCGCAACATCCTGGCTGCAATCTTACAGTTTTTTGGCAACACAGAAGGCCCATGTGTTTTTAATCAAATGTACTGTTTTAAACAAGACTAATCACAGCTGGATAAGACAGGAAGTATATAGGCTCCAAGTTTATGATACTCCTTACTGTGAGCAATTAACTTTTTACAAGGGGACATAAGTCAGCTGATTGGCATGAACTAATAGTACCTACCTGTATGGTAGATTCCAAAGGTGAAACTCCATTTCTTTGAGTATAGAAATGTCTGAGCTGGTCTGAACATAATACAACCCCACCCCCCCCCCCCCCCCCCCCCCCCCACCCCCACCCCACAGTGTATAAAAATAATTAAGGTATAGTGGAGACAGATCATTTAAAGATGAAGTTGCTACTTATTTTTTGTATCCCGAATCTGAATAAACAAAGTATTGACAGAACAATAAAAAGGAAACCACTAATAATGTCAATAAAGCTAATACGAGGTCATGTATCATATACTGTGATTATTGTATTTCCTGCTTGTATTTAATTTTTTAGCCATGTAAAGCGTTTTGAGGCATTGCTTTTGTGAAAGGTGCTATATTAAATAAATGTTGTTTGATTGATTGATTGATTGATTTCTATCATTTAAAATATCGTATCAAAATAGCATGTAAAGCATAGGTTACTCATTGTGTTTGAGTGATCTCAGAATGAATAGATTTGTCAGTAGTTAAATAATGTGGCTGTACAGGAAGCTACCAAGAAGTTCTTGTCTGATTATTTAAGTGTAGCTAACTACAACTGTGAGATCCTGCGTAAAATACTGTAAATTAAAGCAAACTGAGATTCAAATATGTGCACTATATTCAATACAGCATGCAACCAATAAAGATGTTTCTGTATAGTTCTTCAGTTCAGTAAGCTGCATGGCAGTTTCAGTTTTTCACAGCTGCAGTGAACACCACAGTGGGTGTATCATGAGAGAAGGAAGATTTGGCTGCTGACATCAAGTCTTGTAAGAAAATATGTAACCTTTAACTCATGCAGGGGAAAAAAATCTAGTTTTGCAGTCTCTAGAGATGGGAATACATTAAAGTTGATGGGATTTTACTTGTTACTATTCAAGAACGCAAATGCAGGTTTTCCTCTTTAAGTTATTATGACTTCCACACTACAATGTGTTTTATTAGCCTAACAGTAACCGTGGAAAAACTGCTTGCATGATTTTCAGAGAAGCATCAGTCATGCCACTCTGGATCTACAGCTGCAAACCCTACTAAATCCATCCATCTCTCATGTTTAAAAGCCTGTCTACACATACTGGAACGAATAGTGTCATACTGTGTGTTAATTGATTACAGTTTTTAATCAAATTTGTAATTAGACCTTACCTATCATATTTTCTACTGTAATAATCATATCAATCTAAATATCCTACAGCCAACCCTAACCTTTGCTCCATCTATAAGGCTAACCCTTGCTTCAACCCTACTGTAGCTCCAACCCTAATTCTTAACCTAACCCTAACCCTAGCTTTAACTTTAATGTTAGCTACATCCCTAACACTAGCCCTAACCATAGCTTCAACTATCCCTGGATGCATTTGCAATGCAGTGTTCCATGCAGGCCCTTGTGGCAGAGTGTCCCGCCCCCTTTATGTTTATTAGTGTTTTCTGTTATATGTAGTGTGTTTAATGTTGGTGTTTATGTATAAAATATACAGAATATAAATATGGGTTGCGAGCACAAGTGTTTAAAATGTATATTTTGTATTTAGTCACGAGGATTGCACAGCACTTCACGTGCAAGTAAGATAATATGTTAGCACGGGGAATTGCACTTTTATTAATTCACGTGCAGCTGTACCGAGACTCCAATTGAATGATGGATTAGCAATAGGGTCTCGGTACAGCTGCATAAAAGCTGCATGTTTTCACTCACTCGGGGTTGTGTGTTCATGAGTGGAGAACAGTTTTTTGGGGTTTGAGAACAATTGCTACAACGTGCTGGAAGTGCCAGCCCGGTACTTGTTTGTCTGTTCGTCCACTGTCTTGTTTAGTGTTGTCCATTTTGTTGTCCTGTTTTGTGTGTTTTGTTTAAATCTTTTGTTTATTATTATTTACCATAAAACCCTGGACGCCGTAGCATCAGAGATTCACCGCCCTACCTTTGTTGTTCTTCGTCCTTCTTCTGGTCTGACATCACCCCTACAAAGCCATCCTGTTCACAGCCCTCAACCAAGATCAGCAACACTCAGTTCGACAAGATTCAAACCACTGTTGCATCAGCCTACATTCCAATTACTGGTGCTTTTATTAGGAAAGCCTTTGGGACCTTGTATTGTCTTAATTTCTCATAAAGTAAATAATATCCAAATGTTACAAAATGTGAAATAGCTTTATTACAGATATAGAGAATATGGCCTTTTTATTAATGTTTTTAAAAAGGTAATTTTAAACCATCTATAAAAGATCCATTCCTTACCAAACAGTTAAAATGTGCATACAGTATATTATATGCCAAAAGCCTGAACTCATAGAAAATAAGGTTCCACCCTTAATGGTTCACACAGCTGGAAACCTTTAGGTCATGGCTATGCATATGTTTAGATATAGAGCTCTCTCTAGGTTTTGACCTTCATTTCGAGTCAATTAGATAATTAGCAGGTGCAATGTTTAAACAATCTCAGGAAAACAAGTCACACTTAATGTAAAACCGCTCACGGTTTAGACATCAATTTGACAAGCCTGTAGAAGATAGCCAATGCCAATAAGCTTTAGACCCATGCTGCTGTGATGTATATGCACAGCGTGAGTGTGCTTTTCACTGAATATGTACACAAGCACTAACATGGGTTTGAGTGACCTGTTGTTACAGCTTAATGGATTTGTAATTACCTTGCGGCTGGTTTTAGTTTAGCTGAAGGATGATTGTAGGTTATTGGAGGTGGAAAAATCTACTCAAACCCCAAACGTTGCAACTGAGCAACAGGACTTCAAAGACTGATTTTAAATTAAAAAGTTTAATGACATATTGCTGCTTGTCAATGGAGCGTCACTAAATGTTTTGCATGACTTGTGGGGTTTCTGCAAATTACTATTTCTGATTTTTTTTTTTTTTTTTGTCAATAGTTTACTATTGTTTATTGTTTACAACCCTTTTTAGTGTCTCACACACACAAAAGAGGTTCACAGAGAGGAAATGTATCTATTTGTAAAAAAATGCTGTTTGGGAAACACATTTGTTGGGAAAACTGAGATTTTTGTATGAAATACATTTTGACAAATTAACATTTTGTTCAAATAAAATGCCGTTGTTTTTGGTGCCCTCTAGTTCAAAGTCAGCCAACTATTACAATGACCTTTACTAAAGCAAAAAAATTAAAACATTCAGATTTTTACTTAAAACAATTGGCTGGATTTTAAACTGTGAAGAGATATTTATTTCCAAGTTCCTTCTGAGCCAAACATGTCTTTGGACAAACATTGAGTCGAAGATTGGTGGGAATCCTGAAGCTTGGCTGCTTGTAGCTACCAAGGGATGTTGACATTTACCAGTCAAGGAAGACATTCAGAAAACAGGCCCAAGAAAAACAAATGCTGAATAACTGCTTAACTCATTAGTTCCTTGAATCTTATCTAAGGCATGACAGTTAGTGAATGAAAAAAAAATGATTAGCTGTCTTTAGGAAATACAAAAGACTAGACAATGATATCTTGCTTTATGAGGATATTACATCCAAATTATTAAGAATTGTTCTGCTGTGAAATCCTAAAGCATGTATTGTTCATTTGGGCAGAAAAATATTAGCACACAACGATTTTCACAAGGAGATAACATGGAAGAAAGGACAAAATGCCTGGGACAAGCCTAAAATTTAAATGTGCCAAAAGACTGCCTTTTGTATTAATATACTGTACTATACTTGCTGTTTGACATTTACTATGGTACATTTGCATGATCATTTTGTAGTTTACCATGCTTTTACTGTGCATTTGCCATGCTTTGTCATGCTATTTGTTATGCTTTTACCATAAAGGTTACATTTTTCAAAATATTCAAAATAATTTCTGTGAAACACAACATCTGGCCATGTTCATATGGGAAGTGTGTAAAATGAAAATAAACTAGAAATATTCTCACTGCTGATGCTGAGGTTGCTATATTAACTCAAAGTAATTCAATCATGATTTTGTGATCAAGATTCCAGTTTTCTGAGGGAAACTTTTGTTGAGACATCCTAGAAAGCCTCAAAAGATGTGTACATTCTTAGGCTGTCGTCAGTTATTAATACATTGTCCCAAGCGTGTCACCCAAACTCTCAGGGTTACTTAGCATTTCTTCGATTTTCTCTCTCATGACACAAAAATCTTTTACTGAAGGGTCGTGGAAATAAATACTTCCCCTTCCAGATTTACAAGATCTAAAATGTCTGCGTTTTATCTTTTTGTTTGGTTATTTATTTTTATGGTTAAGGGTCAAAACAGGATATCTTCTCATAGTACTGTATGTAGACCATCTCTGATTCATGTCACAATATTCTCATATGGACAGATGCAAAAGACAATGGGCTATGTAAGTTTTTATGTGGTGTCATATAAAGTGTGTACCGCCCACAGCCTCTGTGGAAAATCAATACCAGTAGCTATATCGTAGATATATTTCAAAAGTATGGGTCGGGATTATAAGGGTTGTGTTATTTGTACTGTGTCATGATACACATGAATTGTTGATTATTAAAATTGTGAATATTTATTTACCTCCGTGTACACTCCTCATCCTGAAAAGTGTTTTGGACAAACCCTGCTGATTTGTGGGGCTTGGAGGAGGGCCATGTATTGCCCATTTTTCCCTGACTCAGAAGTCTTGCTTACTGAATGTCTAAATGACTAGATAATATATACAACTGCCTCATATGAACTGTGTTCCCAGAAACACGGCCATCTCTTACAAGTATCGAGCATTTACTTATTTAATCCCAATCAAACCCCTTGTTCACTAAATGTCTTGATATCCCTGAAAAGATCATCATTCTTCATATATAATCTTATCCCGAGTATGGGTTTCAGCAATAGTGACGGCCAAAACTGAAACAAATGCCCTACCACCACCAGCATAAACCGGCAGAATGTTTTTGGTAGTCATTTTATCTCAATGTATGTCAACTACAGGCAAACTATATGAACACAGTCTAAAGTGCCTACCTACCAATGCCCTGGGATATATTTAAAATCCCAATGCCTGTCTGTGAAACTCCTGAGTAGTTTATTTAGGCAATTAATCTGAGAAATGCAGACTGGAAGCAATACAGCAACAGCTGGGATTAGTTTACATGAAGTCCCAGGGTAGTTCACATGAAGTCCCAGGGTAGTTCTGAAAACCATAGCATTTTTGTTTGTTTTTTTGCTGTAACTGGTATATTTGCAATATCGTTTTTTTTTTGTTTTGTTTTGGTTTTTTTACAGTAACCAGTAGCTGTTTGACTGCAATAATTGGAGCAATATGTGAATATACAACAATCTGTGCCAGGGTCATCTTATGTTCACTAAGAAAACAGAATATGACGTTTATTGCGTATCTGGACCTGCTCTGCATGTCAGCTCAGTTTCAAAGCTGGGTTAACATTGTGTTGATTAACAGTAATGGGAATACAGAGTCACCATTTCAAGAAACTACCCTCCAGCAGTAGGAAGTGTCTGACATTAAACAAAAAATTGACCTCATCTTACACACATGCTTTCAACACTTGGCAGAGAAAGCTGAGTAAGTGCAGTTTCAGCCACACATCCATGTGCTTCAGTGATGCCGTGAGTAAGAGAAGCAGACTGCTCTCTACAGTTAACTGACTGAATGCATTTCTTCAGACACTCAATGATAAATTCTGAGGTAGTGAAGCCGTTTAGCCAGGTTTGTCTACTTCACTTCTTGTAGTTCTACTTCAGTGCTTCTTAGTGTTTTACATCTACAATTGGAGCACAAGATACAGGCTAATTTTCAAACGTAATATTTCTTAACTGCTTTTAAAACCTTGGGCCTCAATTACGAAAGGACTCTAAACTTTGTGGTGCGTGATAACTGATATTTCTAATTAATTCGAGAGGAGGGTCAGACACCAATCTCTGTGCCACCCAAATTGAATCATTCAATTTACACATTAGCTAATTAAGATTGCTAGCACAATAAACACCCTCTTCACTTTCCTCTCAGTTGCATTTCAACTTCATCGTAACCCACCACCTCCCCATCTCCACCTTTCTTAAAAACAATTTCTATATTTTGTCAATGGGGCTCTCCGCGTCGTCCATTCGGCCAGGCAGCGAGCCCTCAAACCAAGTTAGGTTTGATTCCAAATGAAAGCGTATGTACAACATAATTCTCTGTAAAATTGCATATTGTGCATTCTCCACAATAAATAGTTGTACTAAAACATTTTGTGATTGGTTTTTGTCCCGAACTACTGAATTGCAATTAGTGTGCTGTTCATGATTTCCGTATTTACTACTGCAATTTTATTAATTACCGCTTGCTATACTTGGCATATTATGGCGTGCACTAAATTTATAGAATGAATATTTAAGAATGAATGAATATGTGATTTTTATTGTAATTCATGCTGCGTTCACATGGTATTTACTAAAGGACGTTCATTTTAGTGCACGCATTAAAGTGATCATTTATTAGTGCGTATGGAAAGCAGGCTTTAACCACTGGTAGATGCACTGTCTAAACCTCTTTTTCAATTCAATTTACAGAAACAAGACATTATACACTACACAGATAACAAAATTATCAAAAAAACTAAAATTTAAAATGTGTAAAGGAAAATCTCTGATCTGAGTTTAGCCCATTCTGTATATATGCCAAATGGTAGCTGATCAACTGGGAACTTGTTCAAAAATGACTGAGTCAGAAGTGCCTGGCCCATAAACTTTTTATTCGCTCACAGCTTGCAAAATGGCCTGAGGTTTCCCCTCCGTTGTGGAGCTGATATTGCCATTGCTGTTACTTTGCTGGGCCTAGCTCAAGATAAATAAGGCTCATAACAAGGTAAAGCACAGAAAGACTGTGAGAAGGTGCTTTATGGTTAGTAAAATGTGGGTTTGGTATTCCCTGCTAGTTTATAGTTGTGGTTTCACATTGTCTATTTTATAACAAGGAATGTACATCTTGGTGGCTTCTATCCAATCTAGAGTCTAAAAGGCAGGCGGTTTTAATAAATAAGAGCATGTATAGGAGAATGAGCAACTAAAGAAAAACAATTCACTGTACTTTCCCAAAGCTGGTCTTATTTTTAACCATCAGATTGATAACCTGCTATAGCATAAGACGCTGTTGTTTATGGAAATATGGCATGAAAAGAAGCAGTCATTTATGGGAATTTGGTTCAGACAAAAAAGGCATGTAAGTAACAAAGACAAAGACAATTATTCTCAGCACATTTCTCTGAAGTTTATAAAAATGAATCATTGCCGTGCTGTACACTTACTGTAATTGAATGAATAGACTACTGTTTTACCCTAACATGTCTTATATCGGAGTTTGAATGCAATGCTTATGGGGAGCACTTGGCAGTGCTTTATGCAGACAGTGTAATATGTTCATCTCTTCTCTAAATAGGGACTTCAAATGGAACAGTTGTGCAGTTGGGAAGCTGGCACAGTTAATTATGTTGTGATAGAACACTGAAGTACAGCTATGGCCAAAAGTTTTGTATCTGATTGAATTACATACCGCTTGAATTACATTTGTATTTTTCCATACACTTAACGAAAAAATTGACAAAACTAACATTTTGAAATCTGCATCAAGCTGCCTAATTCTGGCACCTGAATTTGTTATTATTTATTGCCTGTTTTTTATTGAAAGCCAGTGTACGAATGTGTTGCAGTCTATTGGAAAGGAAGTGCTCTCAAGCTGCCAGGATACATTTTTACTTTGGAACAAAATATTTTGTTACAACGTACACACATTTTTTTCTGTGTCTGAATTGTATGTCTTTCCACTGTGTTTTTAGGCTCCTCTATGCAGTTAGTCTGAGAGGGGGTGCCAGGGGTGAAATTCTGCCGGTACTCACCGGTACTCTGTACCGGGGCTTGTTTTGATGCAGGTACTAGATACGGGACTTATTTAATTTGCTTTTCACCAGCACAGATGCATTACAAATGAAAGTGCACAGTTGGTGTAGGTCTTGATGATTGACATTCATTTAAACAAATGAGAGCATTGCTTCAGTCAACGATGTCAGAACAGAGTGAAAGTGACAGTGGCAGTGAAACTACAGTACTAACAGACCACTGAGATGACTGACAGCGACCCCTAGCCATTCAGAGCGGAACAGAGACGAGACAGAACAGTAAGTAAAAAAACTACACAAACTAGAGATGATTTGTAAATTATTATTTTTGGTAAAAAAAAAAAAAAAAAGTGGTTTTACCAATGTTTGTCCTATATAAATTTACTTGCGTCAAACTCATATTTTTGGGGAATTCGATGTTTAATGATCTTTACCAATTAACATTAAAAAGTAGCAAGCCTAACTATTTGTTATATTGTACAATATACAGACATGGCAATCGTATAGAAGGAGAAGCAATATAAGGTGTTTTGTTTGCTTTTATAACAATGGATTTTTCTATTTATTGGGGTTATTTTTGGCATTAGTAAAGATAGTGAACTCAGTACTTTATGATTGCGGCCCGGGTGCTGTTTCTTCTTCTTGAGACCAGTCAAATAATATACAAAAAATTAGTTTTTTGAAAGAGAAAAAGATACAAAGGAGCATCCCTTATTGAATGTTGCTTCTTTAAAGATAGACAAGTCATTAAATAAAGGTACATTTCATAGTGAACAGCACATTTGATTGTGAAGCAAGCCTCAATGAGGTCACAGCCATTTGGAAACATTATAGTAATTTGGCAAAGAGAAACTATTATAGCTAAATTCAAGGTCTAAAGAAATAATTTAACATGTGAAATAGTTAGCAGCCAATACCAATGTGCATGGTTAATTATTCAGTATTTTTATACTACTCCAAAAAGTATAGGGACGCGTGAATAAAGGCAGAATAACCTTCCCCTTCTCATACCCCTGCTTACTAAATATCTTGGTATTCCTGAATAGAGGCTTCTTCGAATCTGTGTTTTTTTGCAATGGTTATCCTCGCTATGAACATTACATACAGCTCTGGCCAAAAGTTTTGCATGACCCTATAGAATAATTTTGCTTCATATTGAATTACATACTACTTTGTAGTATACCATACTCAGTGAAAAACTGACACAACACTAGCCCAAAACCTATTGTAAAATCGGGTACAGTACATTAGACCTTTTTAATTGTTCTCAGCTCTTAAACAGCTGGAGATTTCAAGTTAATTATAAACTGTAATCTGCAACTTTTGTAGGAGCTGAGAAAAATATAAAAGGTCTGATTAAGAAAATTATTATTCAGTTAAGTAATTGAGAGCTCAGTTGGAATGTAAATCAAAAGACACTGGGGATCAGGTTTGGCAAGTATGTAAGTATTAACAAACTGTTCTCCAGCTAAAGTAACTTGTTTCTAATCAGAAAACTGATAGCTACAGGTACTGTTCTGTGCTCCAGTGTTCTAGCCTCTGTGGGCTGTTTCTGTTTAACTGAAACAAACAAAAAGAAAGTCTTTTTTTTTCCAGTGCTGCTTGATTAAAATTCCACAACTTGTTAAGAGTGCATCTCTTCGGCACGACCAATGGTTCTATACCAGTGTGATGCAGGAGGTGAGCAGCAGTAAAGCACAGGCGTTGAGACACGGCGCTTTCAAAACTGACCTCTATTGTTATATTCACCAGGTAAAGGGTGACCGTAAAAAAAAACAAAACAGGATGTTTCATTTAAACAAAATGCAAGTCAGCCTACATTCGCACAGTTGTGTAAGTGTTGATTTCAGTCAAGTGAAGGTTATTTTATCTTTCTACAGTTCAATTTCAGGCAAATACTTTGTATTGACAACCCACTGGTTGAACTAGATGTTTAGAGTTACCAGATCAGGTACTTGTCTTTGTGAGTGTTTTACATATATTAAATGCTCTAGTTAAACCGGTGGTAAGTCTATTAAATTACTAGAAAGCTAAGGATTTAATAAAAGAAAAAGAAAAAGGGGGGTTAGAAAGCCCTTTGGCAAGAACAGCAATGTCAGTTTTCAACAGAGATTAAAGTAATCATGTGCATTTTTTTCCCACAAGGTAGACCAGGCATGGTTACTTAAAACAGAACAGATGTTACCACTGGGATCTCCAGCTCTGACACGCTGCATTCATAAATTTTTAAGACAGATGTTTCACTGCTTGAGAAATACTCCTACACATTGCTCATAATTGCCCAGTTTTTTTTTTTTTGTTTTGTTTTGTTTCTCAAAGCCCATTGTTGTTATGTTATGAAATTTTTTGGAAGCTTTCTCGATCCAGCTAGCATATTTACACAGTTCAGCTTTAAAATACCACATAACTAGGCCAGCCAATTAGTTGCTTGAATGTAGAACATGCATTCTTGTTTCCAAATAGGCTTGTTCGCCAGACTCTGGGTGGGGAAGTGAAATGTAGCTGAGGGAATTCAGCCAGCTCCAGGGGTTTACTATCCCTACTCTTTGAGCAGGGCCCTTGTATCTTTAACATCTACAGATACAGCACATTGGCAGGACCACACCCTTCACATCCTCGGGCTTGCATGCTGGGTGTAACGGGGCTAATTCTGGGATGTGTTTGGCTATGACTCGCACCCCAGCTCCATGTCTAATTGCTCCCGGATTATACCTAATGTCTGGGGCAGCTTTAGGAAGGTCAGAGTTAAAACACATCCAGAAACCTTTTTCTTTATAGCTCCCTAATAGTGGAGAAAACCCTTTCGAAACTGAAGCTGTGTTCACACACAGAACATTTTAGAGGGCATTGGTTCAGTCAAAAGGCTTGCACTGATTGATTCGTTTCAATTTTTCTCTTGTAGCAGTGCAATGATTACTGTTCGCAATTGCAGCGCCATTCATGAAAAAAGCAGATGAGCAAATGAAAATAAAACTTGTTATCAACAGTTAAATTTGATAAAAGAAATTGCTACGGGACTCCTTTTGTCAGTGACTTACATAAATTATTTTTAAAACGTGTTGTTATTATTATTGGAAAACCCTTGAATAAGCTTTAACCCTTTTCACTTGTATAATATTATATTATGTCCACCAGTCTTTTTATTATCCTTGACACCTGCCTGGATAGGATGCTTCTACAGAAACTCACCATCCAATACATTTGATAGTGCAGTGCTGTATTGCGCATCAAATCGATAGGTGTGTTAAAGTGCCTCTAAAGGGCTTTCCAATGATATCACAAATGCCCGGATCAGTTGTTCCTAGTTCTGTTTATTTTTTCATAAATTGTTGTTTTTGTTTGGAAACAATAAAAAAACAAAAATCTGTGTCGTGGTCCCTGATGCCATAACTTTGTTATTGTTTGTCTGTTTCATAGCAAATTTGGCACTTATGCTCAGAAGCAATACAAGTTTCATTTTACAGTGTAATTTGGTCCTTGAGGTCTTTTTTTCTCAGTAAGTAACAAAATAAGTGAGATTTTATTGTTATGTGTTTTTGTTTGGGGGATAGTTTTTATATCAATAGCTGTTCAGTGAAGAAACTTTGCTAGCATACATATAGGCAAAACAAGGCAAAATTAGGCTTGAGTTTAAAAGGTTAAAATGATACCTACATTATTTGTCAAGGTTATCTAACACACACACACACACACACACACAAACGAGCCATCAAGGCCATCAAATGGGCAATTTTAGTATCATCAGACAAGTACTGTACTGTACCCTAGAATAATTTAATGTGTGGAGAACCACAAATGGAGGAACATGCATGTTTTTTAAGTTTAAAATGCCTTGTATCCTTCCTAACTTTTATCTTGCAACTACACACGGGACACTTTTGTTATGCATTCGGAACTGTGGAAACGCATGTTTGTTTTACGAAATAGGAAAAAAAAACTTCCATAATATTTTAATTAACCTCAGATTCTCCCTGGAGTGCAGGTTGGATTTCAGCCTAACTTTTGCTGGGTCTTAGAAGGAAACCAGCCATAACAGGTCTGTTGAGTGCAATAAAACTTATATGGCTGTTGGTTCATAGGATGTTATAACTAGGGCTTCTGTTTTTATGTTTTTATTAATTTCATTTTTCAGTGCTTATTTTTAGTTATTTTCAAGGTTTTTTTTAGCTTTTGCTTTTTATATACTGTATGAAATTATTGTTTTCTGTTTTTTCTGTCAAAATACGTATAGTAGTAACTCGACAGTACTTGCACACTTAAGTTGGACCTTCTCCCATTTACTTTCCTTAGCCTTGACGCTACCCATTCACAATATTACAACATACTACTTATGGCACAGTTTAGAACTAATAGTAACAGGAAACAATAGCTTCTGCTTCTGTTTTATGGCCCCAGTCTGAATCCTACACTCTTACAAAATGGGTTATTCTAAATACAGTAGCACGTTTGGGCTTTGTCTGGAACCTGGATTTTGTTTGTGTCTTATTTATTTTTCTTATATAAAAAGTGTGCTACATATCATTAGTGTACAATAAGTAGATGGTCATATTTAGAAGGCCTAATAAGGTTCTAATGGTTCTGTATTGTCTGAACCATCTATGTTTAAGAAAAATAATTTTTATTTTTATAATATATCACTATTTATAATTAGACCTTGACACTTTTAATTTCAGATTCATTGTGTTATTTTGATATTTAACATTTTCAAAGGAAAAAAAATGGCTTCATTCTTGCAAAAGATGGCACAGTGCCATAAAGAAGGTTTAACAAGGCCAAACGGCCAGGCAATTCAGTTGTTTGAAATCAGTGGTCTACATCTTTAGCCCTTGAGGTCAGTTCCAAACCAAGTTGTTATTCCAAGCACGTGCTAATTTAGTCAAGTGACTAATTTATGACTTGATTGTAACTGTAAACCTAGCAGTTCAATCAAATTTATTTTGTATAGCGCCTTTCATTAGCAGCTCAATTCCCATTAAAGACAAAATCACATCCAAGAATAAGTATCTTCAAATGACATTTTCCTAATTTTGTTTAATCTCCCCTTTGTTATGATGTTTACAATCGTTCTGGTTCATATTCAATGCATTTTCTTTTCTGAATCAATCTTTGTCAGAGTGCCTGCTATAGACCTGTGTAACAAAGGCTTAAGGTGACCCTATGGCTCTGAGTCAACTAGTGATCAGTTATTTGGATCAAGTTTCTGATTTCATTGCTTGTAATACACACCTGAGGACCATGTGCTGGAGTTTACGAATATGACATTTGTAACATATCCCTGGGACAGGTAGCTAGAGCTGAAGAGCTGCCCCTGAACTCAGGTAAAAGAGCCTGAACACAATCACATCAAAAAAAAAAAAAAAAAACAATATCTGAGTAGGTGCAATACGAGTCATTCTGAATGACTGCAAACATCACAAAAAAGGGACAGTAAGACATGCTGAGAATGTATTTTGAAGCTACGTTCTCCTTAAAGAGAATCACATGCCCTGTTAGAGATAGGTGGTTTTCATAACTTTGGTTTACAAAGGGCCCTTCATGACCTAAACAGCAGTGTTATTAATTGGAAAGACCTCACTGCAGGACATATTTTCTCCGGGTACCCAAACCATTGTACAATATAGTAATACCCTTAAAAAAGAAATCTCCCAGCAAAAAGAAAGCACAGTTCCAGGTTTTCATTAATTGATGCTCAATAATGAAGGACATGCTACTGTATGTGCTGCAAGACACTCGCACTCCCTCTTCCTTTGAGTCATTAGTTTGCGTCATAAAAACACAACAAATAATTTGCTACATCAACAAGAAGTAACACACAGAGTAATGATGCATGCCAATATGTATACACAAAAATAAGAATGAGGAAGAAAGAAAGAAAAAAAAAAGAAAGAAAGTGGATTGTTCCTCCAGTTGTATTGTAGTCTCTGATTACAGGTGGTGTCCAGGGAACATTAACCATTTCAGTGCCAAATTCTCATAACCATTGGATATATCAATGTTACAGTCATTTTCACATTTTCATTTTACTTCATGTTTACAAACCATTTGATCTGATATGACATACCTATTCGATTATGTGAGAGAAAGAAAGAAAGAAAAAGAAAAGGGATCTGATCATAACGTACTGTACTTCAATCACTGCACCTGCTGCTGCATACTGTACATGGCACCTCTGTGTTAACTAGATGCTGTGTTACAGTGGGATTTCCTTTTTCTTGATGAGATTATGAATGGCAGCTTTTCAAGAAGCACCTGTTTCTACTGATTCTAGCAACTGCAGCAGTGACTGGCTTGGGTAATGGGGGCTATTCAAGTGGAATTGTTTGGCATACAAACGCAGGTATAAAAATTAAAAACAGAAAAGAATGATAACAGTGCTGAATTAACTGGATTTTTCACGTACCCATTTAAATACAGTAGATGATTTGTAATTGTAACATAGTCTTAGAGGAAAGTTTGTTAACTGCTAGCTGTTTTCTTGTTTTCCAGACCTTATATTGTGTTTATTACCTCTCTAGTAATATTTTATCTTCAAGCATCTGGAATCATTTGCTATAGTTTCGCTCATTAAAGTGTATAGTTTCAGAACAACTGGTACTCATGTATGTACTAGAAGTCTATGAAGTGCTTAATATAAAATATATATATATATAATATATATATAATAATATATATATATAATATATATATATATATATATATATATATATATATATATCTATTATATTGTTTTGACAAACATAGTAGGTCTTTTGTATTCAGTAAAACACAATACATGTCTTTTAAGTACATAGAATTTATACAAAGGTACATACTTTGCCAATTGGAAAGGGGCTAATAAAACTTAACAATGTTACTGGGCTGTTAACAATCAGATTAGGTAGCCTAGGTCTGGGTTAAATCACATTTTTGATGGTGCTGTAGCCATTTTAAAGTATAGCCATTACAGAGCCACACATTTTGGTTTAGGCTCTAGCTGTTTTGGTATATAGTCATCATTGGACAGTACTGATCAATTTTAATTGGAATTCTGCCCACTCACATGGGGTCTTTATAGTTGGTGCACTGCTGTATTCTATGATTCTCTTCAAAGTTCCATTAAAGTTCTGTGTCCACGGAACATTCACATTAAGCTGCTTTGTGCAGTAGTTGTTTATGGGCACAGTGGAAATCTTACAATTAGTAAATGGCAGCAGAAATATGGCACCATCTAGTGGTGGTAATCGATGGCTTGACTATAAACCTGCACAGCAAAGACCCGGAAAACACACTGGAAGAGTCCGTGGAAGGTGGATGAACAGAGTTCAGAGACATGCTGGAAATGCAGGACCAATTCATCCCAAAGTCTAACAAGTCCAAACTAAACAGTCACCAACATGGTTCAATCGATCCATCAAGCAAAGAGACGCGAGGAAATATAAAGACGTATGTGCAAGTGGATACATAACTGGGTGAAACGTAGGAAACAGAGAGTACTTGTAAGAGGGGAAACCTATAGCTGGACTTATGTACCCAGTAGGGTTCCTCAGGGCTCCCTGCTTGGACCCTGTTGTTTCTTATCTACATAAATGAATAATTAGCAAGCTTGTCAAATTTACAGATGACACAAACCTTGAGGGAATGGCCGACATGCTTTGAGCCACCCAGGAAATCCAAAAATAATAAAACTGGGCAGAAAAGTGGCAAATGAAATAACGTGTCAACAAATGTATATGCCATGTGGAATCCAAATACCAAATGAGGGGGTGTAACTGTAACAGGCACATGAAGAGAAAGACCTTGGTGTTGTAAAGCTATGATGACGTTGTATAATGCACTGGTGAGACTGCACTTCTGTGTCCAATTTTGACCACAGTACCAAAGGGATATCGTGGCCCTAGAGTTTTCTTAAAATGAATGTTTGTTTTTTTTTACAGGGTATGCCAGGTTTACTTGGCCCTCAGGGACCTAGTGGACCTCACGGATTCCCAGGACCACCGGGATTAGCTGGACAAAAAGGAGAAAAGGGTGGCAAAGGAAGACCGGGGATCCACGGGCCCAAAGGAGCTATGGTATAAGATTTATATTAGTTTGACAGAATGGTGAGACGCATTAACACTTTAAGCACTGTGTAACTTTGCAAAAAGACAATCCAATTACAATTAATTAAATTGTTAATGACCTATAAGGAAATGTACAGCAATTATATACATATATTATTGGGAACAGACCCAAGAACATGACCAGTTAACTGGTCTGTTGTATTGCGTGGAGCTCTTTTTTTTGGTGAACTGCACTAGTCAGACTTTTGAGTGGAATTACTTCTGCTGATCTCTTGACAGGTCTACATGTAGCTTGACTGCTGTTTTCTCTATTTTAAAGGGAGTAACGGGAGTGCCTGGGTTTCCGGGAGCAGACGGCATTCCTGTAAGTATTCTCTCCATTTGGTCAATTGGCTTTCTGAAGTTATTATACAGCTTGCAAAACTTCTGGTAGGTAATTAAATATTGATTTCAGTAACAATAGCCACTAAATGGTCTGACTTCACTTGGTCTTCCTGCAATATGATGGTAGACAAGCCCGGTCTCATTCTTATGTCCAGGCTGTAGAGAAGCGACCAAGCCGGCATATAGAAAATATATTGATGGTCAATCCCTGAGCAGCCATGATAAATCACCAGGGGATTATTTCTCTTTTTAACCATTCAGAATCTCAAAACATACTGTAAATATCCACCAAAAACAGTTTGATTTTAAAACAAAACTATGATATAAAGTAAAGGCAGTAGAATAATTTGAACAGTGTAAGTCTTGCTATTTTTGTTACCATAGTGTGGTTCAGAGGGTAGGAGCAAGGGCTCCTACCATTTCCAGTCTTCAACTCAACAGCTTTCCATTAAACCCCTAGTCAGACACTATCACTTGCACTTTTTGCATCACCACCTCTGCAAGTGCCTCTCCCTCTGGTAGGCAGGTGATGCTCAGAGGCTTGGCAGCTCACCTCCTTCAGCACAGCTCTCAGCAAGACAGAGAGGAGCTCCCATACGAATGTCCTAATGTTCTGTTACACTTTATTGCCCATCTGTAGGGTTGTTTAAAATTCAATTGCAGCTGATAATTAAAATATCTGGTTTACATTTACATTTAATGGACCTAATATCAATGTGGCAACAGATCTTAATAGGAGGTCAAGTTTAACGTTACTGCATACTCCTACACATTGGTACAATTGGAAACAATTACCCTAATGACAATCAGACTGGTCGTCTTCTAGCTCTTCAATTAATCCTGGCAAGTCTAGTGGGTTTCTAACATAACTTATTGTAACTATGATAGTAGGTACTGTACTGTATCTTTATATTATCAATTATGTTCTTATGGTAAATTTAAGAATTTAACCCCTCATGTTCTGGGTTTCTTAACATAAAAAAAAAAAGTTTAATATTGTAGCCATCTCTCTCAATCAGGCTGCTATCTCTGTCTTAGGGATGCCATCCTTGCAATTTTGTTTTTACTGACCTAGACTTACATTATCATTTTTTTTTTTTTATTATTGACATCATTTAAAAATATATATGAAACAATAAAATACATTATATAATAGGCTATTGTTGTGTACTTACATTTCTTTAGGTCGTATTTACTTCTTATGGCCAGACATGGACACATTTACAGACTGGATCATTTGCTTCGTTGGTTTGAAGCTGGTGCTGTTTTTAACAGCAGTCTTGATAGTCAGAATTCCATCCTGAATGTCGGTAGACAGTTGATTTCTTGTCTGTTCTTACAAGGTGCATCTTACTGATTCTGCACTACTGTGTGGCAAACCCAACACATTTATGGCAAAGTGTAAGAAAACGTGTGGGAAAAGCGTTTCGATGTCTCTACTTGGTTGAAGAATGTGTACTAATTTCAGCACAATATTGTTAATTGGCATTCTTCTTTTGATACTTTGCCGTCACATAATGTGCACGTACATGTCATTAGAGCTGACTGGAAAAGCTGCAAAGCAAAATTAGTGATACCATCCTTTATTTCGATCCAAAATCAAAGATTTGTTTTGTTATTTGTGGGTTTACGGACTGTTAAAATGTGACTATTTTTTTTTTTTTTTTACTGACTGCACGGAGTCCTTGTCTTGTCTCCAAAATGACAGAAGAAACAAACCAAAACAGTGATTTACATTAAAAAAGAGAATTTGGTCAGCTTAATGACATTCAGATATCACAGAACAAAATGAGCCTGGTATACAACACTTCAATGCACTGTTTAAACAAGTTCTGGTGATTGTCCACGTGTAAAATACTGAACACCACCTGAACAAATGCATCTGTATAACTGGAGTCCTCAAGAGCTGTACGTTAAACAGAGTTGTGTAATGTCATCTGTTAACACTGTGTTGGACCAGGGTCATCCAGGTCAGCCAGGACCAAGAGGGAAACCTGGCGCTGATGGCTGCAACGGGACAGCTGGAGACCCCGGACAATTTGGACTGCCAGGATTTATGGGTGTTCCCGGTTTGCCGGTAGGTACAAGAAAGAAGGCTTTAAAAACAGAAGTTAGATTGTTTCATATAGTGATAGATGACTCCTTTTGAATATTATCGTCTAACTTAATAAAATGCTAAAAACTGAGTGTCGTTGGCTGACTTTATGTTACAGATGGAGTCCTTTGTGTTCTTTGCTGTCTCTGTTCTGATTAGTTTACTGCCAGCCCTTTGACAGTGTCTGTCTTAATGCACATCTAAATGTATAAAAATGAAATATTCCATGTAGGAGGTCTTAGAGTGTAGTAAGTACTGTGCTTCATAGTTCCCTTTTTTTTTTTTTTAAATGCAGGGTATCCCAGGTTCAAAAGGACAGAAAGGAGAGCCTTTGCCAGTGACAGTAATCATGAATCGATTACGGGTAAGGGTATTGGAGCTGCTTTCACAACACACCCATGTAAGGACTCTGAATAATATGCTGCTGACCCCTGGAAACAATGTCAACCAGTCTAGCCATATTAACCCACTGAGCTGATTGAAGTAGAGGCATCCCATTAGAGGGTATTTAGGGAAAGTGCAAGACTGTAACTGGTTTCACGGTGCTATGATTGCCACCTGTAAGTAAAAAATAAATAAATAACAGACTCAAAAGGGAGGTTGTTACAGATTTAGTGTTTCTTCTGTAAGTGTATAGTATTACAATCCATGACCAATTGAGTCTAGGAATATAGTATTTTGCATGTCAGTAAATCTATTGTGGTTTTGCTGGTTATCTACATTGCTGTGGATGGAGCTGGTTATATACTTGTGCATTGTTCTGTCACATGCTACATAAAGATTAAAGATGTTTTGGTGTCCCTGGAAGACACACTGAAAATCAGTAATGTCTAACTGGTCAAAAATGGCGCTTATAGACAAATAAAAGTAGGGACGCTTTGATGTAAATTATATGTCATTGTAGTTCCTAAACCTAGCTTATGTATACTACTGTATCTTTAATAAAAACCTGCCAGTGAATGAAAATGACCCGTTATGTGCTTTTCATATTCTTCAGGGGGATCCTGGTGACCAAGGTTTTCCTGGAATTCCAGTAAGTGTTTTTATTTTGTATTTGTTGTAATATTCTAGCAGTCTTCCAGTTAGAATGGCTTCAGTTACATTGGGTCCTTGTATCTACAGGGCTCGCAGGGGTTTCCAGGCACCGCAGGACCTCGAGGCAACCTGGGGCCACAGGTGAGTCCATTTTGAAGGCAGGTTTTATGTACGTACGCTATATTTTTAATTTGGGTGCCTGTGGAAAGAGATGGATTCACAGCATGAGAGACTGAAGTCCCGTCTCATTCACAGACCAGGGACAGTGGAACATGAGCTTCATCACATTGTCTCACAAGCACACCATTATTAAATGTTGCTCGTTGCCATGTTCTGTATTTTTGTAGAATTCTCCCAAATGAGATGACAGGCACTTTACGTTGTTTCTACTTCAGTAAATACTATAAAAAAATAAATAAATTAACAAAAAGGTCTTTGTAAAAATAACAATATTTTTCCCAACCTTAAAATGTCAAATCCAGCTCATACCTTTTTTTTATACCTCTTAGGGACTGAAGGGACAACGTGGACCACCAGGACCAAAGGTTTGACACCACCTCCGAAACCAGTTTACCTCCACCAGGCCTCGTCTAAATGCGACCCTGGCTGAGTCATTAAAAATGAGTCTGCAGGTTTAACGGAATCACGCAAACACTACGACACGCATGCCATGTGCAATTTGTAGGATAATTATTCATACTGAATTTTTATTTTCGGAAAACATGGTGCTGTTCGCATTGAACTGCATACTGTCAGCAACTTGATATTCGCTATCTCTGGACTAAACACTTGACTTACTTTATTTGGTAGTTTTGGAAATGTTAGTTTTGAAAATCGGACAGATTATCTAATAGTTTAGTCTATGCTAATATTGTTGAGTAAATATACTCTGTAGTTGTGTCTGGTTTAAAGTAAATTCGTCTTTTTTTCAGGGTTCCCAGGGAGTATCGCCTAAGGGAATAAAAGGAGAACCAGTGAGTACATGTCCAGTAAAAGCAATTTCCAACCACTGATCCATAAAGATCCATCCATTCGCTTGCATGTGAAATGTAATCCACATTGAAACATCTCTTCCTGGTTCGAATCATTTAAGCAATGCAGTAGAAGCCACCGAATTGCTCACCTCATAGTTGCTCATTCAGATTTTCTTAGTTGACGCTGGAAAGCAGGAAACTGATTTTGTTTATGTCACTAACATACTTCTTGAAGTAGAATACGGAAGCACTGAGGAATATATCACTGCATGTATGAATACAGTAAGGATTATGATCTGCTTTGCTATTTTTTAATATGTCAACACATTGTCATTCAGTATGTATCTTATGAATTACTTATCGATAGAGTCCAAGTACACATATCATTTATTTAGTGAAAGGCACACTTTTAGTGTGTATCTGGCAGAGTGGTTGGAGCTCAAGCAGTTTCAATGAATACACACAGAGTGTATCACCTCTGTCCTCTTTGCAAACATGAACATGTGGAGTAACTGTGCGGTAGTGTTTCCGTATGTAGAGGCATTCCCACTTGCGTCCAGCAGGTGTCCCCATTGGTCCTTATTTTACTGAAACACAAGTCTTATGTAAGAAGGAATTAAGTTTGTATGAATGAAACTTAACTGTTAAATAACCCAAAAACAGTCAAAAATGAATTTAAATTGTATTAATCAAAAGTAAACATTCTTGAAATTACACAATTTACAATTTATATCTATATTATATTTATAGATATAGATATATATATCTATATATATATCTAACTACTCTATATATATATATATATATATATATATCTATATATATATATATATTATATATCTATATCTATAATATATATATCCTGTATATAGGCTTGTCTTATATTAGATTGGTAGAGACTAATTATTCCCTGTGATGATTTACTTACACATATATCCATGTGTGTACCTTAGGGTGAGGTTGGGTTGCCAGGGCAACCAGGTACGCCTAGTCTGTCATATGGGAAGGAATTATATGGACCCCCGGTAAGCTACACATTGTGTTCTTTCTATATTCTTTAAACAATGTATATACTGTAGAGGCTAATGTTAGTGCGGCACTTTTTATTGTATAAAGATCCCTCTAGACAGTTACTCTGTTGATTTTTTGTGTTTGTTTTTATCAATTCTGTATAATATGTTTCCACCTTATTGGACCGCACATTTCATTCAGCAACAGGAAACTTTAATCTACAGTGTAACATGAATAAACCTTGCCTGTAGTGGGTGTGGTCCTATCTGTGAAGTCTCTGGCTAGATCAATCTGGCACCTGACCAGTAGGGATTGCTAAAGCCTGATGACGTGAACTATTCGTTGACGGTTTTCGCAGTAACACCACATGAGTGCAAAGACCAATTCAACTCTCCCTTTGGACCCAACCTGTAGGCCCCAATCAATACCGTCAATGTATGTGTGTGTGTATATATTAATATATATATATATATATATATATATATGGTATATATATATATATATATATATATTATTATATATATATATATATATATATATATATATATATGTATAATATTTTGGGGGACAATAAAGAACAATTGTCCAACACAGTCGTTCTTTATTGGTGATAAATTGATAATAAGTTGCATATATTTAAAGGGGAGACAATTGTCAGTTCAGTGATACAAAGATATGGTCTGACTGGGAAAACTGGATGATAAAAGCCCCACACCCACTGCTTTCATAAAAAAGGATAGCATTTTGATGTATCTTTGCACTTGAATTGCATTGCACAATAGCTATTTGGGGATTCCAAGGTATTTAATAAGTTAGGCTTCTGAGTGGGATAAAAAGGGAAACAAATGCCCCACGTCCAATCCTCCTGTTTCAATGCTGGTGACACCATAATGTCGATCATAATACATTGTTTCTTATTGACACTTCGTTCACTCCTTTATTGATATACAATTTTCACAGGGAGAAAAGGGAGAAAGAGGTCCAAAAGGAGAGGCAGTAAGTTTGCATTTTTGCACTGTTTCTTAAAATAACTGAGTTCATGCTAAAGAGTCCAGCTAATTAAACAAGCATGTCAGTGATCAGTCGTAACAACCTAAAACTCAGCCTTTTCTGGGTTCCTCAAAAGCCATGGTTTTCCATGGTTTCCCAGCCCTTGTTTGATAGAGTAGCAGATTAACAATGTAGATATGTGGGATTGGGTGTATTCGGGAGCATAATGTGTTCAAACCACAAGCTGGGAATCTAAAGCAAAGATTGCAGCACAGGGTAAACTATTAATACGACTACCTATCTTCATATAAAATAAATGTATGCATTTTAAAATTATGTAGTTGTACTATTCTTGTTGGCACAGCTCTCTCTGTAGCACATGCAGAAGTAGCTGTAAGCAGCTGCCTCAATGTGATTCAGGCTGTTTTTAGAGGGTTGAGAGCATGTTGGAGTGCGATCGCACAGTTTGTAAGAAACTGATTAAACGTGGATTATTTCTATAATGTTTTAGGGCACGTCGAGTTTTTCATCTGAAAAAGGAGAGGACGGAGTGATGGGATTCCCTGGGCAGAGGGTAAGTTGCTTTTTTGGAAGGGGTGGAGGGGTGCCCATGGGGTTTGCAATATTGTTTGAATGTTTTAGATTCTCTCATAAAACTGGTATTAAAATGGTTATTTCCTAGGGCTTGTCGGGTTTGGATGGACAACCAGGAACCCCAGGGGTACAGGTGAGAATCCAGTCAACTGTTCTTTTTATTAAGCATCCCACGAGTGGTGATGTTGTATTATATAATAAATCTGCCACCACTGCTATCTTAGCACCTGAGACCTCACTATAAAACCTTATAAAATAAAGCTCATATATAGCTGACGCCTCCATGGTGTCAAAGCTTTGTATCTCTGAATCCATTTGAAGTCGTGACTTCCTATTTGCAGTTTTTTATCTGACTGCATAGTGTTAATGATCACGTTCACTACTGAAGAGAGCTCTATTAAAGCCACAGGGGTGATTATTTGAAGAAGTTCCCAGATGTTATGGCTCAAACAGAGAATTAGATACAAAGTTAATCTAAACAATACAGTAGTTAAAGGGCACCTAAGGACCTTTTTATTTTATTGTGTGTACATGTTCCCATGTGTTGCTACAACTGTTTATGTAACGTGTGTATTGTTTAAATTTTTTTTGTACATTTTGACCATTTTTTTAAGCTTTTAAATTACATTCCCTGCCTCAAGATGGCTTCCCATGTACCCGCAAGGACCTCTCAGGACTACATTTCCCATCATCCTCCTGCTCACATATGTAACTGAGATGGGTTTACCCGTGAGCAGGAGGATGATGGGAAATGTACTTCTGAGAGGTCCATGCAGGTACATGTGAAGCCATCTTGAGGCAGGGAATGCAATTTAAAAGTTTTAAAAAGTTGTCAAAATGTAAAAAAAAAAAAAAAAAAAAATTAAAACAATACACACCTTACGTAAATGGTTGTAGCAACACATGGGAACATGCAACACAATAAAATAAAAAGGTCCTTATGTAACCTTTAAGAGCAATTTAATGGATATTGTAAAATGAGCTAGTCAGTTTTCAGAAAAAATTATGGGGATGTTGTTATAGAGGGGATCCAGCGTTTTCTGCAGTGGAAAGTGGAAGAGGTGAATCACTCGAGTGTCTCTCCCTGGTGGTGTCAACCCGTAACTCTGTACAACTGTCAAATCAGCAATGTGCTTCAATCATATCTTTTTTTTTTTTTTAAATAAATTGTAAAACTATGAATTGAGACGGCTCTTCTCATTTACATGCCATTATCTGCTAAGACGTAATACCCAATCTTTTTTTTTTTTTTTTTCTCGTGACATGTGTGAGTTTCTTTTGCTATCATTTGTGTGTGTAGTAATGATGTTTCACTTCTGTTCATGACAGGGAATTCCAGGCATCCTTGGTGTCCCAGGAAGAGACGGAGACACAGGGATGAAGGTCAGGGTTTTACCATCTCTAAAACACTCTCAATAATCATCCCTCAAGTTGTTGTTTTTTTTTTCACAGAAAATATAATCAATTAAAAATTATGCTATGTGTAATATTATGTTAAATAAGTATTATTATTATTTGGGTTCATATAAACAACAACTCCTGTAGATCTGTCTTCCTTGACATCACACTCTCCCACAATTATCTCCTGGGTGGCCAAAGAATCTTTACAAAAATCTGGGGTAAATTGAGACACCCTGCCCTCTACACACAGTACTCTGCACTATGCATTACGTTGTCAATTGATTAACATACTGCCTTATAGAACTTGTTTTTAGTATACTGTCAATGTGGATCTCTTTGTACTTATTAAATACACTGTATGACAAATCTGTAAACCTACAAATGTTCTTTATGCTGTATGTATTGTGTTTCTTTGTATGTTAGTACGTTTCAAAACCTTAAACTTTATCAAAAAAAGATTCACGTCACATGACTGTGTAGTTAAAAAAGACACACTTGTTCAGGTTAGTTAACAGCACAAACATTTGATATGTGTAATGTTTATAAGTTTATAATGCTGTTTCCAGGGTTCGAGGGGTGACACAGGCCCCCCAGGACCAACAAAATACATTGAAATGAAACCTTTACAGTTGAAAGGTATGTGGATTCTTTTCTCTCACAGGACAAATTATTGTGTTCTGTTTTTAATTTTTTATCTCAAAATTAAATTACAAACTCACAGGGACCTAGGTTTGTTATTTGGTTGGTTACAGGACACGGAAATGGGTAACAAAGGAAAATGAGTTATCATTGAGCGGGTTATTGAGTTTTTCCACCATGTCTTTTTTATCATTTTCCAGTAGGTAGTTTTTGATGGTGTCAGGAGGAGGTTGTTGTGGGTGAGGAATGAATATCCAAACAGCTCAATTCAATAATCAAAATGTCTATGTTTATTTAGTAAAATAACAAAGCTGCCCCTCTACCAGCTTGGTATCAGAGAGTAAACCACAGTGGGTTTTCAGTCCCAAACAATAAATACAGTCCACCCAAAAGTCCACATTGGTGCGCGGATGGTGTGAGTTTGTTCTGTGATGTGATGTGCAGAGTGAGTAGTGCTCTGGGGTTTCCATGCTGGCTCCGTGGCTGCAGCTCCCGCTTGGCTAGTACTCTGCGAACACAAAACAAAACAAACAACTCCGGCTGGTTATTCACGTTTCAGTGTAAGGGGAAATAGCCTGGTGCCATGGTTTATATCCAATCGCTGCCTGCCTGCCCTCTAGCTGATCACAATGTGAATTCTTCAGTACACATGCAGCTATGCGCTTCCTCCAAAATGGCCAGCTTCCTGTTTCCACCTACCATCCAGTCAGCCCATCTATGGGAAAGCATACCACCAAACCTACACAGCGCCCTTTTTGGTTGTGAGGGAGATTTACAGCTTGAATTCCTTCTCTCTTTGTCACATATGGTAACATAGTAGCAAAAATTTGGTGAATCTGGAATTGTGGGACATTTAGTTTTTCTCAGATGTCTCCTCAATTTACTGTTGATGCCGCCTAGCTGAAGCAATACACTGTTCGTGCCAAAATTAAAGAACATAATAAATGCATAAAAAGACTACAGATGATTGTGCGTCTGTGACTCAGAGTTTGTAATGATCTGAATAATGCTTGCATTATCCGGGGCCTTTTTAACTGAGAGGCAAACAAATTAGAAAGCAAATGTTGCTTATCTTTGTTCCCACAACAGAGTTGACTGTATTGATCCTTAGTGACTGTTTAGGATATATTTATGTTATTCTTTATTATTAGCCACCACTGGGCAAGCCTGTCCCCGTTGTCTCATACTTACCAGAACTTCTGATTCATGTCATCAGAATCTGGGAGTAAATGGAGGCTGCCTGACAACCTGAATCTCATTTTTTACATATATCGAAAGAACAACTTAAATAATTATGATTACATTTGAATATTATTTAGCTCAAATTGTTAAGAGTCCAAAACTTTGTGTGGAAATTGAGGCACCCTGCCCTCCACACAGAGTACTACTATCCAATAACTTGCTGTGGCAAAGTGGTTTGCAGTGAACAGATGTAGAGGTGATGTGATTACGAAACAGAAGACAGACAACAAAGTTGACGATCTAAAGAGAAGTTTATTTTTGTAATCCTGGTTTGGTGACCGCAAAGAATAATCCCAGGCAATACACAGCAGTGTGTATTGCACTGTTCCAAACAATGGGTCACAGTCCCGAAACACACACACAAAGACACACACACTATCACAAGTGCACAGTGAGTGTTAACGTGCAAGTGGTGAAATACAATTTATTAGTGTACAGTGGTGAAGTGTTGTCCGGGTTGGTACTGGCCTGAAACGACAGCTCCCTCTACATGTTAGCCATCTAATAAGAACAAACGAGTACAATTAGACAGGACAAAACAAACAAACACTAAACACTCATGGTTATTTTATTACTCTCCTTCACTGGTTCAATTTCAGTGATAACAAAGGAACAGATCGTTTAGCCACATCCCCTTGGTTAGCGAGTGCAACCATTTCTCCTCCAGTCCACGGTTGCCACATCGCTTCCCTTCTAGGGCAGTGATTTGGTGTACCGTAGCTCCACCCCCTTTCTAGACGGCCAACTTCCACCTTTCCCTGGAATGAATTGTCAGACCATCCAGTCCGGGACACACGTTCCCTTTACACAGCGCTCTCACAGGTCGGGAGGGAGATTTATAACTAAGATTGATTCTTTCTCTGTCCCTCTTGTCCATTGATTAAAATACTGTTTTATAGAACATTTTAATTATGAACTACACTGCATGACAAATCTGCAAATCTACAAATGTTAAGTATGCTGTGTGGTGCTGCTTTAAATGTCCTACACTTCCATTCATTATTGTAATGCATTGTGTTTGGTCTTCCACATGGCAGACACTAAATGGTAACACTGTTTTCCTGATAAAGGTTTCCAAGGTGAACCAGGAACTGAAGGGGAAAAGGGTCAGCAAGGCATGAGAGGTGAACCAGGTCTGCCGGGGTATTCAGGGTTACCTGGACAACAAGCTTTCACACCAGGCAAGACCCATTAATGCTCTGTTTTTTTTCCGGTACAGGTCAAATGATCTTACAGTAATTTAAACCCATGCTATAGATCTAATCAGGTGCTGTTATTTACAAAATGAATATTAAGTTAAGTAGTCTTAGAGGCACCCGTGTTTGAGGGTATGCTTAAAGACCTCACAAAAAACAGAAAATGTATCATATTGGGCTGAACACAATTTCACATTGCTCTTCTCTTAACCCTAACCCTTGTCTAGTTTTATATCTCATACGGGCCATATATAATCATTTTAAATATGCATTGCCTTTCCATGTAGAGTAATCACTAGAGGTCGGCAAGGGTAGAAAATCTGAAACCTGATGGTTTGTGTACTTGCCTTTCCATTCAATTCAGTGGGCTGAGATGTCAGTTCATTACAAGGTCTCAGCTAAATGTTTACTTCCCGTTTCCAGGGAGACATGGTCCAGCAGGCCCAATAGGCCCAAAAGGGGCCAAAGGCATCAGGGGTGAACCAGGACTTCCTGCAGCCCAGCCCGGACCGAAGGGTGAAGAAGGACGCCCTGGCTTACCTGGCCCACCAGGACTCAAAGGAACAAGTAAGTCAGGAAGACTTTAATTTAGTTGTGTTTTATATCTCTTGGAATTCTCCTACATGTTTTGATGTTCTACAGTGATGTTATTTCCCATGTATATTATCACAAACACACTCAGCAAATCAAATCAGATCAGAATATTACTGTGGTAATATTCTGTCTTCATCTAGTGTATTGTGTTTTGGAAATCAGGTTACAAATTGGCTTGCTTCAATGTGAAAAAATTCTAAAAAAATTAGAATCAGATATTTCATATGCTACCAAACTCAATGTTTATTTAGATTTTGTCTGTTTTTTATTTATTTATTTTTAGATTTCAAGATGTTACTTAAAAAGCAATATTCAATAAAATATGCTCAAGGCATTTTAATAAACCATATTCTGTGTAGGTATCTGAAGCATTACTTTATACTGCAGTTTGACTTGCTCTGAAGATTTGCTCTCTCTCTTCCTCAGGTTTTCCTGGAGGGCCACCTGTAAGACCAGCTGATCGGGGAGTGCCGGGTCCCCCAGGGGTAAAGGGATTCAAAGGTTAGTCTATCAGTCTATAAGTCTGTGACCTAAGGAAATCCCTATCCTTCAAAAAGTAGTGTTGGTCGTGCTGTCTCTTACAAGATGCCAAGCCTAACGCTTTTGTTGAAATATTTTTCATGAGTCAAATTTGTTTATATATATATATATATATATATATATATATATATATATATATATATATATATATATATATATATATATATATATTGACGTCTTAAAGAGAACGTGTTCAGCTAAATTGATTATACATGGAATTGTGATGCTTGTGTAGCAGGCAGTGTTATGTGATACACTGCCGTTACGGATTCTGTCTCCTGTAAGTGAAGAGGAGATGAGGTTAAAAGCTCTATAGTCACAGATATAAACAAGTCTGGCACCTTTGCATAGTGGTTAAGATGCTTGTGTTTGGTGTGTGGGGTAGCCGGTTCGTACCCAACCATGCCCCTGTTACACCCTGATCTCTTTGATAACCCTAAGCCGATAACAAGGTTAAAATGGTGAATAGCGTAAAGGGCAGTGTTGTGTGAAATGAGATGAAAAGAGGTTAAAACCTCTAAAATCACAAATGCATTGTGGTTAAGACGGTCTTTTGCGGTGTGCGGGGTCGCTATTTCGTGTCCAGCCGTTGTCCTGTTACCATTGGGTGGAATATTGGTTATCACAAATGCTTGAGAGTGTCTGAATCTGGGAATCTCTAAGGAGAAGCATAGTCTTTCTGTCTTTATATACACACTTATGTCACACTTACCCTGGATGCAGGTCATGGTTACCCTTTCCATGTATTTGTTTGGTATTTTGGTGATGCACACTGCCCATTATTGTATCCCTTTCTTATTTTTGTAGGAGAAGCAGGGGAATGTTTATGTGAAACTTCAGGAGCCCCAGCAGGCCCCCCTGGTCCTGCTGGCGTTATAGGACCAAAAGGAAGACACGGGGAACAAGGACAACGTGGAGACTCGGGCGATCCAGGTCAAACCGGGCCAAGGGGACTGCCGGTAAGACGCATTTGCATCACACTTTTGTGCAAAGAATTCTGAATTGACAGGTTGGAGGTGTAAGGTGCTTGATTGTGTTGTGTGAAATGACATCTCAAACAGACTCGAATGAAGACTGAAGCATTACATGGGTGACAACTACTCGCTTTGTGAGGTGGAGGGTACTTATGGGGTAACTTATACACTAAGACACATTGTGAACATTACTTTTTAACATATTAAGAAGCATGTATGGATCGTGAAAGCATTGTCGTAATGAACTGGAAATACAGTAGTTTTGTCCTGAGCCAAGAGGACAGGCAGGGTTCATTTTAATAATTTAAACTGTTGCAGGTTTAATGCAGCCAACCTAAAACCCAGTATAGCGGAACTCTGACGGAGAGTGCCGCCTGCAGTGGGAAGTGTGGTGTTCTTAAAAGCAAGCACATTTCTAGAAAATCTGTGTAACAATGGCTGACCACAGGCCCCTAATTATTAATGAGGAATTAATGTATGTTCTTCATTACAGGGATTTCCAGGAAATGATGGACCTATAGGTAATCAAGGACAGAAAGGTGAACCTTCTACAGCAACTGAAAAAGGTATGCAGTGTTTTAAACTCTTTGATTCTTCAGATTGTATATGTCTTGCATTCTTTGTGTGATTGAGTAGTGCTGTAGAACAGGGGGATAGCAGGTCAGTGTTTTTTTGATTGGACCCGCCTCTGAGTAAGTTTTACTATTGGATAATAACTCTGTTGTTGCTGTTTAGGAGCTAAAGGAGAGCCGGGTGATTCTGGTTTGCCTGGCCCACCTGGTCAGAGAGGCCGCCAAGGCAGAGATGGTCGCTATGGCATTCCAGGTTTAAAAGGCCTCCCTGTAAGTGTTTGCTTAAGAATATTTAATTAGGGGTGTGCTGATACCTGTACCCGTTCCTTTAAGAAGTGTTTATTGGCATGTATTAAATAAATCTATTCATTAAAGAGTAAGTAGCATGGTTCCAAAAAAATATAGCGTTACACATCCCCAGGTTTTGCTAGAACTGTTTAAATAACTTAGCTGGAATTTTTCTTGTCTTTGTTAACATTCTGACAACTTTTTACACTGATAACTTAACTGTAAAAATGATTGCCGACATCGGCAATAACGATCCATGATGTGGTACGGAATAGAAAAGCCGGAGCACTTGTTGTTATGATTTAGAGGACAGATCTCAAATCCCAGGGCAGTAGAGCAGCCATTTTGAAAATAGCTTTGAAACAGATTTTAAGGTTATAAGTGTAGAAATCTGTCAGGATGTTAACAATGAAAAATAATATGACAGGTACGTTATTTAACGTTATAGCAACATGTGGGGACGTATAACGCTATATTTTTCAGAACCCTGTTACTTACTCCTTAAGATGGTATGGCCTACTGTTTGTTGCAGGGTGACGGGGTAAAAGGCCATCAAGGAGACAAAGGATTTATGGGCCCACCAGGTGTAAGAGGACTGAGGGGTGAAGTGGGTCAGCCCGGGCTTGGCTTTCAGTCTCAGAAAGGTATTCCCGGGCTGCAAGGTGATCCTGGCATAGATGGTGTTCCCGGGCCTGCAGGTTTACCAGGGCTTCCAGGTAAGTCAAGCCTCTTCAACAGGGACAGTTAAGTTAAGCAATAGCTTGTTCTCGTGTGTGGTGATCGAGGAGATAAAACATTCCAGATTCTAATAATGCTGATATTCTGCTCAGTCCCTGTATGAATATTTGTTTTATTTTCGGTGGATTTAAGCTGAGGCACCACACATTTCAGATCCCAGCACTAAAAATGCTTGATTTTTAAATGAAAACCCAAACATCTCTGTAAATGAGTACAGCGTGTATTTAATACTCTATATTTATAAATGTATGTAGATATGTAAGTATGTTTACATTTATTTTATAAATAATTATTGAGATAAAATCAAATGAGACACATCATCTAACTTTGTGTTAAAATTCCCAATTCAGTGATTTTGATTGAAACATTTATTTGACACTACAACAGAGAAAATAGTGCTGGTCAAAATACAAAAAAAAAAAAAAAGGTGTTATGCTATCTTAATTAGATGTTTTACAGACAGCGATGGGAGCGTTTGCAACCTGGCATACTGCATGCTTTCTCTTCTTCTAGAGATGAATGCTTCTTGAATACTTGTAGAACATGTCGAGTCATACTTGTGCTTCTGCTTCTCCTCTAACTGCCGTGCTTGCTTTGCTTGGCTCTCTCCTTTGCCGAATGGAAGGTGACTGTGTCTGTTGCGGTGCTAAGGACGGTGCTGGGAGAGAGAACAATGACACAGCCACAGCAGGTAGTTGGAATGGAACGGTTTGATAAGTGACATCAACGGCACTGTTTGAAACCTCTTTTCTAGCAGACTGTAAAAAGCTTTTTTTATTTTTTTTCTCTACCTGTTCATTTCTATAGTTCTTTGCATTAAGATTGATAGTGAATATTTTATGATTTTGTTTTCCTTTTGCTACAGTTCAGTCTTGAGTTATTTACACTAATAATGGGGACCATACCATTCAAACTGTACTGTATCGTTTTAATGCAGAATAACAGGATTAGGTTATGACTCATGACTCTGGTACTGACTGCTTCACTTACTTCTGTAGGGATTCCACATTGTTTTATCCTATTTAGGACAGCATCAATATCTCTTCCGATAAATCCAATGTCATAAATTTACTTTTTAAACCAGCTCAGCCTCCAGCCAAAAACATTGTCTTTCATTGTCAACTCGGGCAATATATTGTGTTGATATAATTGTTTACTTCACTGGACTTCAGAGTTTTACTTCCAGCTCAGTCAGGTTCTACCTTTGACAGGCTCCAGCACCAACGCATATCACATGCTTTGTCAACCAAACGGACTTGTCTAATAATTATTCTAACTTCAGGGGCCATTCTCGAGTCAGATTCTAATTAGACTGCATCAGGTGGTGTGGTTTATCAGAAGTGTGGACGCTGTAATACCGAACTACATTTTTTGTGTATCTTCCAATATCCCAAAATGCTTTGTGATATGTTTGGTGAAATACTCAGAACAGACGCTTGAAGGGCTTGCTGTCAGTGTACACTCTGCTCTAGGTATTAATTTTTATGCTTAAAAAAAAAATCTGTCAGGACATCATTGTTAACCTAGTGGGGAAAATAACAAAAGCACAACGTTAAATTAGTCGACTGCAAAAAATTAAATATGAGTTAAAAGTGGGATCGTGGATAAACAATTCACGTAATTTATCAGCAATGTTTGAAATAAAATTAAGGGGACCAGAATTAGTCTCAGGCAAGATATGGAGGTAAAAACAAAGTTTTTTTTTTTTTTTTTTTTTTTAAAAAACAGCTTTTTGTGAGTTTAATTATGAAACAGAATCAGCTCAATCTTTTTAAAAGGACCTCACCTGATTAAAAGTAAAACCTGAAAATGTCAAGACCTACATGTGTGTTTGCATTTACTTTTTCCAGAACACTTGTTTTATTTCTTTTTAGCAATATGGACCTCTATTGATATATAACACATTCTTTTAAAATAAAATGCAGTGCATGGTGGGATACTATCGTATTCATTTCCACTGTTCATTGCGCTGCTAGGAACTGTAACTGAACTACTTTAATAGGGTGTGTACGGATTAAGCCCGACTAAACATGAAACGGTACTTCAGTGCAGACTGTTTGAGCTGGATTCATTAGAATGGTTTCGAGTACGGTTCTCGAGATCGGTTATGTAGTGTGGATAGAGCCCATATGTTAGTAAACGCCAGCACCATCTACTGCACAGCTGTGTATTGCCAGCAAAACATAAAGAGACTTAATCTCTAGATGGCACTAGCTATTAAATAAATGACATTTGAAGGTACAGTACTTGCAGTAAGAAACAGAGCCGATTTCTGAAATTAACAACAGCTCAATCTCAGTGGTGTGAATTTGTTTGCAGGAGAACCCTGTGACCTCACAGCACCTGGTCCCCCAGGCCCTTCAGGACCACCAGGACAATCAGGCTTCCCAGGTAAGGTCTGAGTAGCATTTATACACGTTTTTACTACATGCCATACATACACATAATGTTATACTGTACTCAAAGACCACCTTCCTATAGTGACTACACAGAATAATGTTCTTACAAATATGAACCTTTGAGTCCCCGTAAATTATATACCATTCAAATATACCATTTGCTGCAAGAAGTATGACAAAGAAGTAATGGCAGTGTAAATGAATTGCTGTAACCTTTTTGTATTTGTTTTACTGTAATAGTGTTATTATATGTCTAAAACATGTCCCTTTCCACCTCAGGTTGGAAAGGTATAGCAGGGTTACCAGGTCTGCCTGGCCAGAGAGGATTCGACGGACTCAAAGGCCATTCTGGTGACCCAGGTGTAGGAGGCTTGCCAGGACCACCAGGTACTGTGAAGGGAAAACTCAGAGCATGGTTCAAGCATTAGTAACCTTGTAGTTAGCAATCGTCACAAAAATAAAGCTATGGGAATAGATATAACTTTTGACTTTTGAGGTTTGAGAAGAGATTTGGATACATGAAGTGGGTACATGTGAAACCATCTAGAGGAAAGGGAGTGCAATTTAAAAGTTTAAAAAAGTGGTCAAAATGTAGATTCCCCAAAGCAGAAGTAGTACTATAAATGGCAAAGGAAGATAATTAAGCCATAGTATTCAAATTGTGTTTGTGGTTTTCTTATTTCTTAACATGCAGGCTTTATCGGACCTCGTGGAGATTCAGGCCTGCCGGGCCGTCCTGGACAGAGGGGTTCCGCAGGGAGGTCGGGTTACCCAGGCATGCCGGGAGAGCCAGGGGAGAAGGGGGCCCATGGGGAGGTCCTGGGAGGCGCACTCGGAGCCCCAGGGGAAAAAGGTCCTCAAGGACAGATCGGACAGAAGGGCCTGTCGGGAGATCCAGGGCTGCCAGGATTCAAAGGTAAACTGCTAGGTTAAAGAAGCTTTTGAGGAAACAGTCCAATTAACTGTAAATAAAAAGAGCTCATACTAAGTGGAGCCAGTGGTATACCATTATCAAGACTATATTGTGTTAGAAAAAACAACGTTTAATGACTGTGATGTTGGTGTGTCTGTTTCCTTACAGGAATGGAGGGCATGCCTGGTATCCGAGGCTATAAAGGTGAGCAGGGTACTTTTGGCCTGCAGGGAGAGTCAGGCCAACCAGGGCCGGCAGGGCTAAAAGGATTCCCCGGACAGCAAGGATATCCAGGCCCTCCAGGAGCATTCGGCTACTCTGGGCCACCAGGTAAGTCAGCATTTAAAGCTGTTTAATAAGCGGTCTCTAAAGTACTCTCCCCTTCTTATAGTTTTATCTGCAGCTCACAGCAATTTATTCTTACTGAAACTCAATTCACTACTGTGACCAATTGTATCGGTAAAAGGCAGACAAATTACAATGTACAATTGGTTTTAATAGTGACTAAAAATACAGAGCAAACACTAAAACCTTTTCCTGATTCAAACATGCAAAATTGAGTAAAATAGGATTTTTCAGTCTATGCACTAATTCTGAGTGCCCACTTTTGTTTTGGTCAATCTTGCAGGCCTGATTGGTGAGAGAGGGGAAGCAGGAGATGAAGGCCCGCCAGGTCCTGCCGGAATGAAAGGTGTCCCTGGATCCCCAGGGAGTCCCGGGTCACCAGGGCAACAAGGCCATATTGGCAACCCTGGTGCTTCAGGTGTGGATGGATTTCCAGGCCTTCCTGGGCAAAAAGGTAAACAGGAAGTGATTTAATCCTAACAACTGAGCAAATAAACCAGTTTGGTATTGCATTGATCTATTTTATGTCACAGGAGGGCTCAAGCTTAGGCAGTTGATAAACACAGGTAATCAAATGAGGTTGGACTGTCCAGGAGTTTGTTTAGAACTGGTTAAATCTAAGGTATAGCAAATAAATGTAAAAGTCTTTAAATGCAGCTTTACTAGCCCTAACCCTAACTTTTTTACTTATTGTAGTAATAAAAATGTTGATTAGTAAATACTGATTTTTCAAACAAATGTAATGTTTTGGATACTTTATTTAAAAAAAAAAAACAAAGCATATCAGGTATTGCTCCATCATGTGCGCTAATAACTTTAGTGAGGTTTGAGTACTCTGCAATTAGTCTGAATGAAGTGGCTTTGAATTGCATATCAAACTATTACATGATGAGATCATGTTCCTCTGTTCAGGGGTCAAGGGATCAAAGGGAATGCCAGGCTTCAACGGAATGCAGGGCCAGAAAGGAGTAATGGGGTTGGAAGGGCAAAAGGGGGAGCCTGGATTTCCTGGGGAGATTGGAAAAAAAGGTGAAGTTGGAAAGCCAGGTGAAAAGGGTAAGTGTTAAAATAAAACCATACCATTACATTATTTACAAAAACAAAGAGTATATCTGAAACAAAACCCACACCATAAAAAATACCTTATTACCTTTTTTTTTAACATATATGAAATCATTATCATGGCTAAGATTTCTGTTTTTGTCTCCAGTTTAAACTCATTCTCATAACAGCATTTTTTCAAGTTCTGTATGTGTTTTATTTCTTTATAGATTTTTTATTTTATTTTTCTAGACTTTACTTTCACCTTGAATCGGATGAAGTCCATTTACCTTATCATTTACTCCCTGTGTGACAGATGTTAGGACCTCATCTGGAACTTTAAATTCCCTTCACTGTGCATAAAACTTTAGGGGACATCAGATAGGATCCTATACCCTTATTTTGTGTCTTGGCCCAATTTCAGTAACAGGGCAAGGTACTAATGCAAAGGTGGTTATGGCCTGATTATAGGCCATACAATTACAGTATAATTTGCCTAGTTATGTAATTTGCTTGGCAGGTTTCATGTTCCATTATTGGCAGGTGTTGGCCAGTCTCCATACACCCTAATATTTACTATTAGAAAAATAATGAATGCAATCAATAATAATTGTTAAAAATATATACTTATTTTTCTTTTTCAATGTCAAAAGAAACTCAATTACAGGACCGACAGTGATATTAAATGGGATGTCAGTTGTTCCTGATTTTATACTTTTCATGGATTGGTCAAAGGCTTTATCTAAAATATAATTTAGACGTCACACCTACACATGTTACCTTCATGTTTAAATACAGTATGTATTTAAATGACACTTCCTGTCATTGAAGGTGATCGCGGTAAAGCTGGACCCCCTGGTGAAAAGCCACACATCCTACTGAGCACAATAATTGAAATGAAGGGTGAAAAGGGTGATGTTGGTAATCCAGGGAGTGAAGGATTTACTGGACCAAGAGGTGAGTGCCATTACAGAATGAAGGCTCTGAACTTTACTACTCTTGTTTTCGTCACAACTGCACCAGTCTTTTAATCTACTTAAAAAATTGGTGTCATGCCATCGGAAGCACACCGTCATGAAATGACTTGTGCATTTACCTGACAGTTATATAAAAAAATTACATTTTGTCATGCAAATAAATTACAACTGCTTCAAGGACTAGAAACATGTAATCAAGTGTTGTCCTTGTGTTTTGTTCCAATTGTGTAGAAATAGTAATGCTGATGAAATGTTAAATTAACCAGTGTTTCAACTGTTACCTGCAAGCGTGTACAGTAGCATTATAAGGTCTGGTTTCTGAAGTTTTGTGTTGGTGGCTTGTGTTTGTATCAAAGGCCTTAAAGGGATGCCGGGGGTACCAGGCCAGCACGGTCAGCACGGCTTGCCTGGGAACCCCAGTGATGTGAAGGGTGTTAAAGGCACCACAGGCACTCAAGGGTTTCCTGGGTACAGAGGAACCCCTGGCTCCCCCGGGCCTGAAGGAATCAGTGGCTTTCCAGGAATGCCAGGAGACAGGGTAAGTAAAGAACACATTTTATTAAATGTAGTAAAAACGGGCTTTAAAACATATTTGAATTGTTGATAATTGGGCTCACTGCCCCTATTCCATTCTGCCTGAATGTGGCAAATTGTTGAACTATACATCATACATAAATCATAAAACATTCTAAAAAGCAATTATTCACAATTGCTTTCATGTACATAACAGCGTATTATAATGTTTTCTACATTAACTTGATAGCTTGTTCTTGTGATAATATACAGAAATTACACTATCTTTTCAGTAGGCACTGGTGTAGCTGCAGGAATTAAGTAAGTAAATGAGTGTTTGCTGAGTTTCGCATTCAAAAGAACAATGATGATGAATGAATATGAATTTACCACCTTTTTTTTTTTTTCAATTTACCCTGGTTTTCTCCCCAATTTAGTGTGCCCAATTATTATATGTATCCTTGGCTCACTGCTTGCAACCTCTGAAATGTGCTCCTGCCAATCTGTCATTTTTTGCACTGTGGATCCACAGTGAGGCCACCAGACCTATAGTGCTGGAGAACAATGCAGATCTGGAGGCTCCACTGCAGAACCACAGGTGCCCTATCAGCCACAGGGGTCACTGATGTGTGGTGAGCTGTGGATTCCCCTGCTGACCTAAGCCCTCTCTACCTGGGCAGCACTTGGCCAATTGTGTGCCACCCCCTAGGAGCTCCTGGTCTGCTGTGTCATAGCCTGGACTGGAACCTGTGATCCCCAGGCTATAGGGCACATCCATGTGGACTGCCTTTGCTGGATGTGCCACTCGGGAGCCCCCCTTGAATTTACCTTCTAAAACATAATGCTTGACAAAGCCCCAAAAAGGCATAGAGCAAAGAAAAAGCACCTTAAAAGGGAACATAAGGACCTTTGTATTTTATTGTGTTACATGTTCCCATGTGTTGCTACAACTGTTTATGTAAGGTGTGTGTATTGTTTTAATTACATTTTGTTTTTTTTTACATTTTGACCACTTTTTTAAACTTTTAAATTGCATTCACTGACTCAAGATGGCTGCACATGTACCTGCATGGACCTCTCAGAACTACATATCCCATCATCCTCCTGCTCACATATGTAACTGAGATGGATTTACCGGAGCAGCAGGGGGATCATTTAAATTATCAATAGCTAACATTGTTCTTTTTTTTTCAATACCTTTTCAAGGGTGAAAAAGGTGTAACAGGGGACCACGGTTTTCCAGGTGACCCTGGGCTGAAGGGAAGCAAAGGTAGGCTTCAAGTACTTCACTGTGATTCAGACATTTTCATGCGGGTTTCACAAAAAAAATAAAAAAGCATAGGTGAAACTTGCATGCTAGTGGAAAATCTATGTCTTAACTTGCTTTAAAATTGTACACATGTTCACACTAATGATTTAAATCTTAAATGTACAAAAAACTAAAAAGTCCCAATAAAGCCATAAAGCATACATAAACAGGTTTGGGATGCAGGTGTGGTGTACTTAACACATTTTAAAGACCACAAATAAAACAAAATTAACAATTGCTTTCAGTGTGTGTAAAGGGTGTTTGTGTACTTGGTTTGATTTCTTCTAGTTTTACATTGGAATTCTGACTGATTGTCCTTGGCTTAAAAACACCCCCCAAAAGAATCATAAAACAGATTGAATTTTTCTTCACAGGTTCATTATCTTAACACACGAGTCTGGCCGCCACACAACTGTTTAAAGATGTTTCAGTTTCTTATAGTGCTCATTTGCTTCACCAACTGATTTTTTTTACCTGTGAAACTTAACATTGTTGCTGGATGTTGCTAACAGTTCTCTATTGTGTCTAAAGTTTTGTTAATTAACATAAAGAACACTGATTAATGCCGGTTTACAACAGAAACTGAAACTAGGTCCCAGTGTTTCATAGTTAAGCTGTCTATACAGGGATATGTATCTTTCGTAATTAATGATAGCATTATACATAAATCTATTCCTTTACAGGTGACATTGGCCCAAGGATTGACTTACCTGGCGTTACGGGTCACACAGGAGAAGTAGGTGATCCAGGGCTGGCAGGTAAGCAACATTACAAACTCCTAAAGTGAAGATATTGAAGAGCCAACAGTGCAGGATATCACTTGATTGTTTTATACCAGTTTTACTATTAGCATGTAAAGTACATATGTATGTCACACTTAGAGTTCTGCATATAGCTAGATAACCGCTCATGCGATTGTGATCTGGGGGTATATCCATATGAAGGCTGTTTGTCTGTCCGGCCGACTGTTTGTCACACATTTCTTCATATATGTAGAGTTCAGTTTGACGGAATGTGATGAAGCTTGCTTAAAAAAAAAAAAGCATTCTTTGGATCAAGATGTTTTTCATGTTACTGATAGCTGTCATTTTTAATATACATTCATACCCATCCATGTACTGAACAGGTCTAGCTCCTGAGAGCTGAGAATATTAGGCTTCACAGAAAATGCATGGTTGACTAATTAAGACATTAAGTGACAAGGTCACAGAAAAAGCTGGAGAGATCTAAGCAAGCTATTGTCCCATTTACTTGGTGCTGAAATATTGAAAGCCTTATTTTTGCAGGAGGGCCAGGTTTTACAGGGCAGCCAGGAGACCATGGAAATCCAGGCTTTTCAGGAATTGATGGCATGAAAGGTGAAAAGGGTCTTCCTGGATATGAAGGACAAACAGGTATGAAATAGACATGTATGGGATTTCCATTAGCATGGAGCCAATAGGCTTTTCTGCAGTGCAGGGTTTCACTTGATTTTTTCATACTAATTTTACTATTCGCATAATTATTCATTCATTCATTAACATGCAGGGGGAGTATTTAATCCAATTTAATATGTTCCTTTTGATTATTTTAGACCTGTTTTTTTGTAATCCCAAGAATAGAACAACTGAAGTAGCCCAAGACCTTAAGCTGTAGTACTAATGTAATTCCCAGCTGTGCCAGTGCAGATGCTTTTAATGCAATTTGACTGTATTGATTTCAGGCTCCGTAGGTATGACAGGTTCTCCAGGAAATCAAGGCGCCAAGGGTGCGTCCGGTATACCAGGCCAGCCAGGAACCACAGGGAATTACGGACTGTCAGGCGATCGAGGTATGAGCGTACTGCAGATTGTACAAATATATATTATGGTTGGGTTTAAGGTCTAACTCTTGATGTCCTGCTTGAGAAAAAACAGTATATTATGTATCAGCTCGCTTCCTAAAACACAAATGTGCTCATTGTAATAAATGGACGGGATGCGATAAGTGAATGTGTCGTACGACACACCGCACAACAACAAAAAAAATAGAACATGCATTGTTGATACGAACCGTTCACACTGCCTGCGAGGCAATGGACGACACTGAAGCGATGCAGGAAATAAAATAGGATTAGTGCCTATTTTTGCGATTTTGTCTCACGGCAGCTAGGGAACTGGCCAATGAGGAACAGCCTCGCACACAATAAACAATGGCGGAAGAAAAAGTAATTCTTGCAGTGTCCAAATACCCAGAGCTGTACAATAAAGGACACAAAAATGATAAAGACACAGCGATGAGGGAGAACCTCTGACCATCCTTTTCCAGGGAACTGAATATAGCTTGTGTATTTACCTTTCCTGAAATAAGTGATTCTTAAAAGCTATTATGTATTTTACATGTGTACTAGCTGTATAACAGGATTTTTCAGAGGAGAGTCACCTATCACATCGCGCGTGCCCATCGCCACGGATATGAAAGGTGTCGCAGTGAAAGTACCATTTTATCGCAAGACAAATCGCATCATGTCTGGTGTTTAGAGACCTTAATTCGACAGTGTTTGCACACTTAAGTTGTACCTTCATTCATTTGCTATCTTCCACAAAAAAATCCCTATGGCTACGGGCACATTCTTGGGGTTTTGTGTGTCAGGCATTTCCTGCCACTCAGTAGTTGGGGCGGGTTTAAAGTATCCAGAACGAATCAATGATAGATACAAGTCAGGAAGGAGGGACATTGCCCAACTACACTGGGAAAGGTAGTTTCTTTTTTATTTTATTTTATTTTTTAAATTGGAAAGGGGTGAAGTCAATGTGAATTGAGTAACCATTTCCAGTGTTTTTCAGCTATACGCCCATTTCATTTTTGTTTTGTATCGGGGGTGTTTTATCGATTGTGCAGAAGCCCCAATTATATGCCTAAAGTTACAACATAAATACGAACTTACATTTACAAGCAGATGTTTTTCACTCCGTCTCTTAGATGCACACTACACATTGCACTTGCTGAATCCCACAGCTATAGTACCACTACAGTGTGTGTGTCCCAACAAGAACTTACATTATAACATGCTGCTTTCTATAGGTTTCCCAGGTATTAAAGGTATAAGAGGTCTTGATGGTCTGGCTGGACAGAAAGGATTACCGGGGTCAACAGGTATGTTTCTGTTCTACTCATCTGAACACTGTTTTACATAATTATTGTAAGTGCCATTCTGTGGAAGCTTTATGTTTTCTGCTATCTGCCATGGTTTCGTTTACAGTGCTTTCTGACTGTGTTTGCACACAGCTCTGCCCATGTTATTTGCTAACAGCACGTCTGTCTTTCCGCCCCAGGTGCTGATGGTCGGGGTTCTCAAGGCATACCTGGTGCCTCAGGGGAGAAGGGGGAGCCCGGAATTCCCAGTGTCGAGCCGGGGGTGCCTGGAGTTCCAGGTCTAAGGGGGACAAGAGGCGACCCAGGTTAGTAAGCATCCCATCTATGAGAACTAGCAAAGGTCTGGGGTTCTCTTGCAGAAGTTCTGTCCTCTGATTGACTGCACTAATGAAGGCTATTTGAAGAAACTTTGTTAGTAGTTATTATAGTCTTGGCTTGGGATTTAAGACAATTTTGGGAGGCGCTTTCCCAGTTCTGATTGAACTATGAATTAGCATTTGTTAGAGGTAGCGTTGTACATGTTGTGGATGTAAGGTAGCAGTTTTTCATGGGTGGTATTTATACACATGTTCTCTGTGTATCAGGTTTTTGTTCCTGCTTTGCTATTACCAGGTAATGAAGGACCGATGGGATCCTCAGGACTTCAAGGCCCACCTGGACTGCCAGGTGCCTCCGTCAGAGCAGGGTTGAAGGGGGACATGGGCACTCGAGGACCACAGGGGCGTCAAGGTACTGCTACTGTAATTCAAAGCCTCCTAATAAGAGGTTGCAGTTTAACATATTTAGTTAAATAAAGTGCACATATTTAATATATAGCTGTGTGTCGAAGAATAATAGATATTGCTGATATGTGGAGCTGTAAATGAAATAATTAGCGTGACTACTGATTCTCTACTCAGTCAAGCGCATTCAAATTTCATTTGAAGGGGTACTTTAACAACCCTCGTCCATAACTAATTCAAAGTCCAATGTGCAGTTATTCCTGACCACTGCGAACATTCAAAACAGCTGCTGCTTACCAGGACATAGTCCCTGTGAGAGACAAGAATGCCAACAGGAACGTGTCTTCAGAGTTAAATATAGATTTTTTAAAACCAGTGCACACTTCAGTAGAGACTAACCTCCTTTCTTGTGCAGGTTACCCCGGGGCTCAAGGTGTTCCAGGCAGGCCAGCTCTGCACGGTGCAGAAGGAGAACCAGGGGACCCAGGACCTTTTGGATTGGACGGGCCCACGGGCATGAAGGGAGAGCCAGGGTATTCAGGAGCAGTTGGAATCAATGGGGTCTCTGGGATAAAAGGTATCAAAAAATCCTCTTGTAATCTTACAGTCAGTACCAATGCCTACTTAAGAGCATGCAGTGCTAAAACTGTTATTGTTATTATTTTAACACTGAAGGCAAGATTCCATCCAGAGAAGTGTTTTTATGTGTGTATCTCTGAAAATATTTGATAATGTTCAGTCTGAAAATGTCTATCATCACTGTGCTGAGGTTCTGAAGTACAGTAATCAGGTTTTGAATGTGTGCTTATAGAGGTAAATATGACACAGAGTCACTGAAGTATATTTACCTGTTGTAAAAAAGGTCAGAAAGGTGAACAAGGCATGATGGGATTCCCTGGCAGAGATGGGTTACTTGGAGACAGGGGGCCAGTTGGACCAAAGGGCGATACAGGACTCACTGGTAAAGTCCCATTAACTTTTCTGAATCCTAAAGCGTTGAGTGTGTACACTGCGGCCTAAACATTGATATTGCAACGCAACAAATAACTGTATGTGACAGAAGCTAATGCTACAGTGACAATCAGTTAATGCATCATATGAATAATAACAAGGTATGGAAAGTTTAATAAGGTTCACCATCGCTCATCATAAAATATGGCTACTGTAAAACAAATATTTAAAAAAGAGAAGGGGGCAAGTTGCCCTTTGTATTCCATGAAAGCCCCTGATACGAACATACACTAACCTGTCCTCTTTGCGCACTGCAGGTTTGGCAGGTCCCCCAGGGTCTCCGGGGCCAGCCCCCTTACCCCCGCGGGTTACAGGAGAGCGGGGGGCTCCTGGACCGCATGGAATACAGGGGCCTGCTGGCATTCAGGGGGAGTCAGGGCCACAGGGCCCCCCAGGAGATTCAGGTAGGGTTGGACCTACACAATTGTAGTGCGTTTTAACTAGATAAAATTACAGGGTTAAGTGTCACAAAGTAGCAGGACCATTGTGAAATTTATATCTGAAATTTCTGGATATCGATGTATAAACACAGGAAGCAAAAGATTTGCAACAAAAGCAGTATGTATTGCAGAAAAGAAAGCAATGTTTTACAGGGAAAATGTTTTCTGTTTATACCATACATTGTACAAGAGTGAAATGCAAATGTTCTTACACACTTCCTAGGTCTCATGGGCCCCAGTGGGAAACCAGGTTTTCCAGGAGTGGGCGGCAGGCCAGGTAACCCAGGTTACCGTGGTGAAGTTGGATCCATTGGCCCACAAGGCCTTCAAGGACTGGAAGGTATTTCTCCTATCCCAGCTACCAATTTAGTAAACAAGACAAAAAAACTCAATGTACAGGGTAAATTTGAGATAAATTACAAACAGCAGCAAAAGCAGAACGATGTATTCATCATGACTATTCATACCAGCCTGGCGGGATTACAAAAGGTTCGGGCTGGTCAGGTTTCACATGACCTGTTTGGGGTTTGGGGAAAGGGCTCTAAATAGAAATGTGTCTTTTCATTTTTGAAGGGTCATCAGGTCGGGCAGGTAGCCCTGGTTTGCCAGGCATGCCAGGCCGCAGTGTTAGCCTCGGGTACCTTCTAGTGAAGCACAGCCAATCGGACCAGACACCAATGTGCCCAGTGGGAATGAGCAAACTCTGGGACGGATACAGCTTGCTTTATTTCGAAGGCCAAGAAAAATCTCACAATCAGGACCTAGGTATGATTTATAATTTATGAGTGTTTTTTTTTTTTTTTTTAAATCCAAAAATGACCTGTAACATGTTCATCATCCTCTGTTATGTAGAATGCCAGCACCTGCCAGTGTCATGGCATTGCCAAATGTCATTGTAGGTCAGTTTCCAAAAAACAAGCTGGTTAAATAACTTATGAGAAATGCTACAGGAGCTGTGTGCATTGTTTTCTAGGAATGGCGGGATCATGTCTACCGAAGTTTAACACAATGCCGTTCCTGTACTGCAACCCTGGGGACGTCTGTTACTACGCCAGCAGAAATGACAAATCCTACTGGCTGTCAACCACTGCTCCCCTGCCCATGATGCCAGTGGAAGAGGATGAAATAAAGTCGTACATCAGCCGCTGCTCGGTCTGTGAGGCCCCGTCCCTTGCTATTGCTGTGCACAGCCAAGATATCACAATACCACAGTGCCCTGCAGGCTGGCGCAGTTTATGGATTGGTTATTCCTTCCTAATGGTACGGATTGAACTGTTCTTATTATAGAATTCAGAAAATTCAACTCTATACCTGATACCTAAACCTGGTGATCAAGTGTTTTGCACAAAATGAGAAATGCCCAAACCAAAATAACTGCATCAGACCATACAAAGATATTCCAGTCTAGACACAATAGGCCACAAAAGTTTTCCTGTTGCATAATAAATCATTGGCAGGGGTTGCAATGCAGGAGTTGGAACTGCCCCAAAATATATTTATGCTGGACCACTTCTTTGCGCATCTTTTTGTTTTTGGTCTGTCACTGTGGCATCGAAAGATCCATTGTTTTTTGTACAAAAATCCACCACCAGATGGTGCTGCAGGATTATCTGTACTGTACTTATCTGAAATCAGTTTTCAATTTAGTGCCACTGAACTACACTTTTAAACTACAGTATACAAGGATTTTACACATACATGCTTTTAACATAGTTTCTATTTGTAATAACATGCAAGTAAAAAAAGCAGCATATAAACACTTAATCAGAAAAGAGCTCCTAGAACAGGATTTCCCAATCCTGGTACTGGGGAACCCTGTGTCTTCTGGTTTTCATTCCAGCTGAGCTCTCAATTATTTAACTAGACCCTTAATTGAACTATTAATGTGTTTACTTAGACCTTTTTAATTGTTCTCAGCTCCTAAAAAGTTGATAATTTCAAGTTACTTATAAAATTGTATAGTTAACTTGCAAGCTCCAACTGTTAAAAGCTGAAAACAATTTAAAAAGGACTAATTAAGCTAATGAATAGTTCAATTAAGGGTTCAGTTAAGTAATTGAGAGCTTATTTGGAATTAAAACCAGCAGACACAGGGGTCCCTCAGGACCAGGATTGAAGTACAATAGAAAACTCTTTTCCAAGGCAGTTAATTGTTTAATGTGCATTGGTTCAGAAGAAGTGATTAAGAATTACAGTCCTAGCTGCAGCTTTCTTGTCAGACTGAGCAGGCATGTGAGTGAATAGCATTAACCGCATGTGTGTTCTTGTCCTTAGCATACGGCAGCAGGAGACGAAGGGGGCGGCCAGTCCCTGGTGTCACCTGGGAGCTGCCTGGAAGATTTCCGGGCCACTCCCTTCATTGAGTGCAACGGAGCGAAGGGGACCTGCCATTACTTTGCAAACAAGCACAGCTTTTGGTTAACCTCAATAGACAGTTCATTCCAAAGTGCGATTGTGTCAGAAACACTGAAAGCAGGGCAGCTCCTGTCTCGAATCAGCCGGTGCCAGGTTTGCATGAAGAACCTATAACGTCCTCTATTGAAAAAAAAAATCTGGAGTAAAGCAAACTCTATGTATTTTAATTGGTGCTTTTTTAACTTATTACCTCAGTGAAGCTTTTAATATGCATCGACAGAAACAAAAGGCATCCAGAAAAAAAGCGAAGTATTCCCACCATGCCTTTATGCATTGCTTAGTAATGCTCATATATAGATGCAAACAGTTTTTCATGATAATAAACATCACTAACAATATTCATAAATGTATAGTTTTTGAAAGTTATATAGCAAAATGATTTCTTCCAACACCTTTTGTTACTTTGCTTTTGTTTTTTAATTTAGATCTCTTAATTTAGGGATTACCAGCATGATTTCATGTTATAGTACTGTTTTTTCAAATAAAATGCAAATGTAAAGACAAGAAAGCAACCACTTGTTCTTTTCTTAAGGACAAGCCACATAAAAGCACAGATTAATTCATTGTATCCTTTTTCCTTACCCTTAAACTTTTTTTTATATACAATGTGATGACTGCAGGATTTAGCACTGAGAAAACAAAAGGCACTTACTTTAGATCAAAGCTTTCTATCTTTCAACAGGGACTAAAATCCCAATATTACCAGACCATTGTTCATCATAAAGTACCAGAAGCTGTTCAAAAACATATGCTAAGAAAAAAACATTTCTGTTGGAGAAATATGCACTGAAAATCCTTTAGTAAGTCATTTTTGGTACTGAAGTATGTAATATCATCATAAAATCAATAAACTCCAAAAAATATATTTGTTGTATTTGAAGGTAAAAATCATAATATTGTGTGTACATAATATTAATTTTTGTGTTATATATAAGTACCACTAGCCATTATGAACTGTACGAACTAGACTAATCATTTCATGGTTTCACACCCACTTTCCAAATGTCAGAGATGATTCAGAACACAGGTGTCAAATGAGAGGAGGCCATTCGGCCCATCAATTTTTGGTTGGGATACATTAAGCGTCAACTAATTTAAGCTCCTAAATCAATGTCTCACAGAAATAACACGGCTTGTTAACCCAAATTCAAGATGCTCTATTTACACATTACCTGTTGAAATATAATTATGTGTGTGTGTGTTTTCCATTTGAGTTTCAGTTAAAAAGTTGTTTAATATTTGTTAAATAGGATTAAAGACCAACAACAATACATAGCAATTTAATGAGTATAAAACTTGATTTAATCCTTCAAAACAGTAGAAATACTGTTTCCTTAGTAGTGTCTTTGACTCTTGGTTTGAACCAAAATCTAATTCGTCCTTGCCTCTGCTCTTCCTAAAAACACTAAACAATGCAGCATCACATTCCTAAAGGCCCAAGCTGAGCAAACAGAACCATGGGCCACATCTCTATAAAAACAATAAGATTTGAAATATGAGTGGTCATGTTTTCGTCACTTTATTAAACAAACCATTATTTCTCATTAGAATTTTAAGCCCCAGATGTTCTCTTCAAACATCATGCCACAACTCACAAAAAAAAAAAAAAAAAATTGAAATAAATACCTTCAGAAGATAAACTCATTATACAGCATGACCCATTACAGTGTTTCACTGTGAAAATGATGCATGTTACCTTAATGATGGAACTGTTGCTTAAAGACAGTGTCCTTATTAAGTTGTTTGTGCAACTCACTTGTAGAGGATGGTCCCCTATATGACATCGTAGTAGTCCTAGAAATCTGTTGCCTCTACTGGCAACAAACAACTACCAAACAACTACCATCAATGTGTTACTGCTCTACTGTGTCTGTTTGTAGTAAATATTGAACTTGTTACTTGTGAAAACTACCTGGGTATTCAAATACTCATTCATGTAATCACTGGATTGCTAAATTCAGAAAATGAAACATGGATTGATTATTAAGTATCTTTTTTTTTTTTTTTTTTTTTTTTTTTTAAATGGTAGGTCCTGTAGAATGTGCACTATAAATACATATTTTTCAACAAACAAAATACACAATTAATAGACATACAAAATAGATTCACAGTAAAAAAAATAAAAAAGATTTAAAAAAAAACTCACTATCTGAAATATCCAACCATACAATAGTAACAAGTTGAAAACACAAACACTGTTTAAATAAACACTAGTTTATTTATAAAATCAAATAATGTACAATAATAAATGCACTATGGTTCCTAAAAACAGGACGACTTTATTAACCTTCCTTGTTAATACAGCCTTGCCTGCGAATTAAATGAAAGTGTTGTAATCATACCTTGTGTGCGAGTACTACATAAATCAAAGTTGTGAATTACATTAAAAGGGCTCAATCATTAATACAGACTTATTTAACAGTAATAAAAGCAACAGAATATGCAAATGAATAAGAAATAAATATGACATTTTAATTCACTTGTACGTTTCGTATTTGTTCAGTAAAAAGTTTGTGTCATACCTCTAGTGTTAAACACCATATAAGTGATTTCATGTTTAATTAAACACAGCAGCCAGGCCTAGTCCTTTTTCCATCCTTATATTCGGTCAAATCTAGAGTCTGAGAGAAGCCTTCATTTCTGTTCTTTAAAATCATTGGCACCACCTCGTCAAATAAGTTTTCAAACAGTGTGTCGACATTGTACCCTGTTTTGGCGCTGGTCTCAAAGCACATCTTTTCTGCAGGGAGGCTGTCCTTTTCCTCTAGCATTTTATACTTCAGAATCCTCTTATACACTGCGACAGCATCCTCCATGTGCACTTGCTTCTGCAGTCTGGGGCTGCCCATAGTCTGAACAAGGCTCTCATTTCCTTCTGCCTCTTTAAACAAAGCACAGTCATCCGTCAGGTCTGCTTTATTTCCCACGATGGCAAAAATACAGTCCGGCTTTGCGGTGTCAGTCACTGACAAAAACCTGTCTTCCAGTTCTGCTAAGCTCTGCCAGTTTGTGACGTCATAAGTGAAAATCACAGCGTCGGCTCCGCGGCAGTACATGGAGCCCAGGCCATGGAACTGCTCTCGTCCTGGCAAAGACAAGGGGAATCTATTACTAGCTGAGCTGCACAATAACAGACACTATCATTCTGTACAGTAATGAAGCACTCCAAGTCTGATTCAATTTAGCTGACATGGTTTAGTCCCTTATAATACTTCTTCCCGTTGCAATAAGCAGCAGAGTGACACTAACACTAATGTGTGTGTGTGTGTGTGTGTGTGTGTGTGTGTGTGTGTGTGTGTGTGTGTGTATATATATATATATATATATATATATATATATATAGTTGACTTGATTGTCTTTTGTAAGTCATTAATTAATAAATACCCTTAAAAAGTATCCAATTTTCTACAACCTGCAATAAATTAAACCAAGCAATTATATTCAAGAAGTTTCCCCGAGTGTTAAAGGAATAAACTAGTGAAATTAAATCAAATTTGAAGTATTACATTTTTTAAATGATGCATCTCTGGAATGCATCTGGAACAGTCTGAATTCTAAAAAAGTGATATTTCAACCCTGGGTTGAGATCACATGGAATGGCCTTCACATGTCTGACAGTAGATTGTTTTTAATAATCCCAATGACGCATTATTTTAGAATGACGCGCACTAGGGTAACAGATGACTACAGTATATGGTTGTTTACAGAGCTCTGTTTGAACAGCCTTCCTGTTTCACATACAGTCATGTGATTGTGATCATGCACTATATAGTACTGAGAACAACACCAAGCTGATCTTACCAAAGCAGTAATCCCACTGAAAACAGTTTACTCAGAGAATTCAACAGAATTGGCATTTCTTATGGAAGCTGTGAAAAATATTTAATCTTATTACAGAATGAACAATTCAATTCAGGTTTTTTTTTTTGGGGGGGGGGGGGGGGGGGTTGGATTTTTTTTTTTATTTATTTATTTTTTGGGGTTTTTTGGTCAAGGTATTTACCAAAACAGTTTATCTTTAATGTTATAATGCTACTAATACAAATGTAATCAATGAAATACAAATGAAAATGAACGCTGTTTGTTAATAATTACAAAACAACCTTTTTTTTTTTTTAATCATTTTATTATTTTTTTTCATTTTTAATGTCTGGTCTCAATGATTCAGTAAGCACTAACATTGGTAGTATCATGTAGATCAAAATGAGTGCTAGTCGAGGGCTGTGACAGCAAACATATAATCTAAATTGTTGTTATTTGCTATTTTGAAGAAGAGTTAGAGATACCAGGGCCACAATGGGTTAATTCCACCCTGCTGGGGGACACTTGTAGAGGTTAGGTTCTTCAACACTGACAGAATACCCATAAAATGTTTAACAACCAGTCATTATTAATGGGCATCACATTATTGCAAAACAAAAACCACTAGGAAGCAAAGTAAAATTGCAACTACATAGCTCTTGCCAATAATGCTACTGACAGTATAGCCTATGCCAGTCTCGTAAAACAAAACTTAGTCATGAGATGACCTAACAAAACTTTAACAGGTTATGTAATCTTTCTGGTGATTCATTTCCAGCTGACCTCTACACAGTGCTGGTAACACAACTATCAGCAAAAAAAAAAAAAAAAAAAAAAAATTAAACTGGGACGTAACAGGAAAGATTGAACTTCCAGAAGTAAAAACATTGTCTCTTTGTCTAACTATAGGTATAGTTGATTACCTTCAGTCATCTAGTTACAACTAATGCAGTTTCATTTGGGTAATAAATGCTCAACACTCATTGACAATTATCTATTTAGGGATATTCTGTAGGTCACACTAGCATAGTACATTCCAAGACAATACATCTGATAGATTAAATAATAGTTCAGATGGTTGATGTAATTAGCCATCTGTTGCATACAGAAGCACAACTATTTGAAACTATCTGAGTTAACCAATCAAGTATAATGAAATTTCTAAAGTGTCTATATGTTAGCATAAACCCAAGAGGAGTGTTCTCAATGAGAAATGGAAAAATCGAAAGTTTCAGCTTAGCTTGCGCAATGTATGCCTATTGCAAGATACACACACACTGCTCGCAACTGGTTGCAGGGACGTCCACATATAAACGACTCGGTTGCATGCGTTGCATAAAGGAATATTCCCTATAAAGTGTCCTGAGGGCATCAGAGGTGTCTAGGTTATTTGCCATTTACTCTCACCTTTCACTTCCAGAGCTCGGCAACTCTAGGGAATCAAGCCACCCTGTCCCTAACCCAACCCCAACCCTAACCTTAAGCAACCCCTGCCCTAAAACCTAACCATTAATAATCATCTGATGCCCTCAGGACACTTTCTAGGGGATATTTCTGTGTGCTGTGTACTTGCAACTGATCGCTCAGGTGTGGACCCAGCCTCAACAATGTGCGTTCCTTTTGCATCTTGCTATTACTGTAGTTATTACCTATAGTATAAAAGGTTGTTTGTTTTCTGCATGGGTGGTCACAATGTCCATAAAACACAATGTCTAACCAACCTGGTCAAAGTACAAATGACATACTTACGGGTTAAAAAGTTTAAAGAATTCAGCAAAACATGCAACTCGCTGAGGGGCGTTCTGTCACTACCACACACAGTACACAAACCACCAACTCAATCCGTTACAACACAAAAGAGCATTGTTCCTCTAGGGACCAAGAATGTAGTATCCCACGCAAGAAATACTAGTTACAATAGTTGTTTGGTTTTGTTGATTTTTATTGTTTGTTTGTTTTTTACGATACAAGTTTTTAATGTTGGTGTTCACAACAATGTTTATATTCCAAATGTTGTTTCTTTTTATATACCAATAACACGGCTAAAGAAAATAACTTATATGATTATGTGGTGTGGAGATGAATTGCAAACGTATAATCAATAATGAAACGTTACATACCTGCGGTATCCCATATTGAAATGTTATACGGTCCCCACTGTTTCAAGAAGAAAGCGCCCCCGATTGTGCTAATTGTATCTGTAAACTTCCTTTCGGTGTACCTGTGCAACAAAGACGTTTTCCCCACGTTTATGTCCCCCAGTAGAACCAATTTTACGTCAGGCTTCATCTTCACATACAGTGGCAGCTGGTTTTCAAGGAGCACTACTCAATCACTCACTCATTCAAAATTCAGTCTTCGAAAAGCGCCTGCTATCCCTGTAATTTCTTAAACAAATAAGCGAGGTCGCCTGGCTTACCTATTTTGGTATGTATATTTTTACAACTAGTCTCAAGCCAAGCGTATGTTAAATTCGATTATTTTACCTAGAATAACTTAATTAAAATCAGACCAAGTGGCAGAAAGTAATGTTGTACCGGCTCTGCTCTTCGACTCCAGTCATAAATCAACTTCATAGAAAAGATGACGAAACAGGAAGCTGCAACACCATTTTTTTATCTGAACTTTTTGCGGTGAGTTAGAAGAACCCTAACTGTCTCTTGTGATTTGCAAGCAGATATAACGGGTTTTTGTTAAATTGGGTAATTTGACCTAAGGTTAAAAGAAAATGTATTTGCGTCAGAACTAGAGTGGTTCGAACCAAGTTAGATGCAGCCTACCTTGTTTTGTAGTGTGGCCTTTATCCAACAGCGTAATAGCCAGGTTTCAGTTCGTACACAATTAGTAATAAATCTTGACGAAGTGTTGTGAATATGAATATTTTCGAAAATAAACGACAATAAAGCGGCATCATCTGAAATGTTAAAAATACGATTAAACTTTCGATTACTGTTCTTTTTGGGGGAGGGAAGGGGCAGGGAATTCTCCTTCAGAGGGACTTTCAAAGTGCAGTACTGTACAGTTCGGGCTTATGGCTTAACTATACATCCAGTATAACAACTATACTTAAACACTTTTTAATATTTTTTGACATTTACGTTTTCACGTACAACTCATATTCCATTTTCCCATTGTGACAAATGATGTGACATGGCTGTTTTAAAGGTGGTTAATTAATAGATTATATAGTAAAACATTCTCAAACTACATACAATGTATAACAACTGTACTTTACTAATAAATAAGAACAGTCATAATATGAGCAATGCTCGAGTTTAGTCTGCCCCCTTCCCAGTTTATCAGATGTCTTGTATCAGTAAGTGCCTGTCTAGTTTTAATATTGCCGCAGTTTGGGTAAGTATGAGTACTTGTGTTATTTCAACATTAACATTGAGTGTGCTACTGCACTAATGGATTCTTTTGACTTCACTCAAATTGTGCCCTCTCCTACACATGTCCAAGGTGGTATTTTGGATTTGGTCTTCTGTGGTGGTCCAGAGACGTCTACTCTTACTGTGACTAACCTGGCAATCAATGATAACTGTGAGATTGTTTAACCTTCCTGGTCCTCTCCCTCCACGGACTGTTTGTACTGTCAACTGCCACCCCGAGAGGTTATTAATTCCTATTTCAAAGTGCAACTGACTGTCCAGCCTGCTGTTTAAAATTGATTATTTAGGTTTTTTTTTGTTTTAAAAAATAATAATAAAAATTGATTTTTTTCAACTCAAATGAAGAAGTATTTATTTTAATGGACTGGTGAAGCTACTCTGGTAAGTTAATATTTTGTATTTTATTGCCTTTGAAGACACACCACATAAAATATGTGGCAATACCATGCATACCAAATGCTTTGGGTCATTGCCATGCTGAAAGGTGAACTTCCTTCCCAGTTTCAGCTTTCTTGCAGACAGCAGCAGGTTTTCCTCAGGGACTTCTCTGTACTTTGCTCCATTCATTTTCCTTTCTATCCTGACAAGTGCCCCAGTCCCTGCCGATGAGAAACATCCCAATAACATGATGTTGCTACCACCATGCTTCACAGTAGGGATGGTGTTCTTTGGGTGATGCGCTGTGTTTGGTTTGTGCCAAACATAATACTTTGCATTTAAGCCAAAAAGTTCCACTTTAGTTTCGTCAGACCACAAAACTTTTTGCCACATGGCTACAGAATCTCCTGAGTTTTTTTGCATACTTCAAAATGGGATTCAAGGTGGACTTTCTTGAGTAATGGCTTCCTTCTTGCCACTCTACCATACAGGCCACATTAGTGGAGTGATTGGGACATTGTTGTCACATGCACACTTTGACCAGTCTTGGCCATAAAAGCCTGTAGCTCTTGCAAAGTTGCCACTGGCCTCTTGGTAGCCTCTCTGATCAGTCTCCTTCTTGCTTGGTCATCCAGTTTGGAGGGACAGCCTGATCTAGGCAGGGTCATGGTGGTGCCATACACTTTCCACTTGCTCCAAGGGATTTTCAAGGTCTATGATATTTTTTTATACCCATCCCGAGCTGTGTCTTTCAACAACTTTGTCCTGGAGTTCTTTTGAAAGCGCCTTGGTGCTCATGGTTGAGTCTTTGCTTTCACATGCACTAGCCAGCAGAGGGAACCTACAGGAACTGCTGAATTTATCCTGAAATCATGTGAATGACTACAATTTAACACAGGTGGAGGCCCCTTAACTTGGTGTATGATTTTGAAGGCGACTGGTTACACCTGAGCTAATTTAGGATTGTTATTACAAGGGGGGGGTGGACACTTATCCAACCAAGCTATTTCAGTTTTTATTTAATTTTCCACAAATTTCTATAATTTTTTTTTCACTTGGAAGTTGTGAGGTAGGATGTGTAGGTAAATGAAAAAAAAATGCATTTTAATTCCAGCTATAAGGCAACAAAAGGTGAAATTTAACATAATATATATATATATATATATATATATATATATATATATATATATATATATATATATATATATGAGCCAGCTCACAAGTTCACTACCAGGAGGCGTTCATGGCAGGCTTGGTACGAGCCCAGAGGTGTTGCCAGTAACGATCAGATAGACCTGTGGGTAGAATCTGTCACCACCACCTTGCCTGCATCCATGCCATATAATAACTTAATCTCAGTCAGCAACTGCATAATAAAAACAGGATACCGAATATGTAAAGTCTTTAAAAACAAAGCCTCCAAGGCTGATCAAGGTTATATATTATTATTGCAGGTATTTATTGCAGACACCTTTATCCAAGGCGACAAAGTTTACCTAGCAATAACATAAATCTACTAGAAAAACAACATTACAATCAACAAATTCAGTCAGACAGTGAACCTACATATACATTTTAAAAGGACTGTGTGTATTGCACTGATTATCACAGACATATAAGTCAAAGGAACGAATGTATATATAATTAAGATACAATGCCTTCTTGCTGATGACACAAAGGAGAAGATGAATGTGCATACGCAAGATTGTACAGCATGAGCAGAACTGTTGAAGAGGCTTTTATTGGCGGCATCATGTCCAATTATTATTATTATTATTATTATTATTATTATTATTATTATTATTATTATTATTATTAATGTGGCACCTTTATGGGCTGGTTTCACAGACCCCGGTTAGCACTACTCCTAGTCTAGTTTACATAATTAAACATTAGGTAGTCCAATATTAGTGCTAATCCAGGTCTGTGAAACCACTGATATATGTAGTTTTTAAATAAATTATTATTATTGTTAGCAAAAATAATTTAAAAACAGACTTTCTAAACAAGTAGAATTAAAAAATAAATGACACAGAAAAGTATTACACCTTATTAGAATAGAAAGGTGAGGCATGGAAATTGTTTCAGCACAACCCCAGTTGTGTGTTTTTCCTGTAACTTTGTGCCTTGACCATTTTGTCCTTTTTGTCAAGATTTGGTCTCAACGTCCTACACACGGTTGATAACACACACAGGTGTTTGATGATCCTCTCATCCTCTTCAAATTCCACCATGGCCACGTCTTGAGACATCTAGACAATAATAAAAACAAAGCTGGACATCAGTTTCACATAATGCAGTATGATACAGAAAATTTGTTTTGACCATTTAAAAAAATATATAGAAATACACATAGAAAATGAAAGAAAGCCCTACCACTACATAAGGGAAGACTTCCACTAACTTGTTTTTCTCATCATAAAAATGTTATCAAATTAGTTGTAGATTAGAATGTTAAGGGGAAAAGCCTCTAACAACAAGTTTCGAGTCTGACTGAATACTACACGGATTATTCAACAATTTATGTCCAGATAAATTATACATATAAATTAATAAGACCCCACTGAATAAATATGTTATCCAAATAATAATAATTTTAATAATAATATTTTTTCTACGTGTATGTCGTGTTTATATTCTAATTCTATTAGGGACTATTTTCCTCAGCAGAAGGTTACATGGCAAAATATCACAAGTTCAAGATAAATATAGGTTTTAAAGTTGTTGTTTAATAAATATATAATTTTCTAATAGCGATAGAGCCCTTTCTATCCAGGCTCTACTGTGTGATAGATGACCTTGACTTTCGTTAGCGCACTCGCCTTCGGCTCGGGACGCATAACTCCAGTCGCGGTCATCTACCACACGGTACAGCCCGCATCGACGGGCTCTATCGCTAATCACCTGTGCCAACTAATCCAGAGTAACCGACTGAGCTGGTGACGTGCAACAATGTTGGTATGAGAGAGAGAACAGATTATTATTATTATTATTATTATTATTATTATTATTATTATTATTATTATTATTATTATTATATCGTGCATTATATTTTTCCCTTTATACATAAAACAAATGTTACAAAGTTGTGAAAAGTAGTCGAACTGTATTTGAAAGTGTATCCATTAACATATTCATATTTATAAATATTTACAGTTGCAGGCTAGCTGCTTTTTACATTTTAATGTAACAAGCTAGTTCCTAATTAGTCAGTTAAAGATAACTAAACCTTCCTCCCAATAAGCGTTCAGCTCGCACAGGTCAACCACAGCCTTGCATCAGCTATGTTGATTCACAAAACTATTGTTAAATTTCCTGAACTATACTTCTCCTGATCATTTAAATGTAGCATAATTTAGTTTTCCCCATCATTTATAAACTGGAACATGCATTTTTTTTTTTTTTAATGGATTTACATTTGCAAATAATGCATACAATAAATAACACTGATGTTAATATGTTCGGCCTGATAGTGTTGCATTGTTAATAAGTAACAGACGGGGCAGAGAAACACCACGATATCTAAGACCCAGCAAACATCTTTTCTAGTAACTCGTGATGATGTAGTGCACAGAATGATATGTATGACGTTGCACCAGACAACGTACGCTGAAGGTGTAAGCTGCTTTGCGCAATGGTGGGGAATCGCTCATTGTGATTAACGTGATATGAAGCACTTAACCGCATGCATTGGTGATATCGGCATGCGTTTTACTGATAGCATGGAACCGGAGGACGCGAAGCACGTTCTGGTTTAACCAGATTCGAATATCGAGGCCTGGGCTGTGTATTAGCACAGTGATTTGCAAGTCCTAGTGTTGTGCTCTCTGTAACTTTCTGCCTCCCCCTGTCAGTGTGCAGCTGTTTGCGTTTCTTTTTGGCTTTTACATTTCGGGTGCTTGAACTATTATGCTAGCAAACACTAGAGGCTTCCTGTGGTCAGACGTGGAGACCAGAGCTTTGCTGGACATCTGGGGCGAGCAGGATGTGCAGACGGCGTTGGACGGAAACTTTCGGAACAGTCATGTTTACCGAGACGTAGCGTGTAGGCTTGGGGAGATGGGGTTCGATAGGACGCCCGAGCAGTGCAGAATACGAGTAAAGGGATTAAAAAGGCAGTACTACCAGGCGAAAGAAGGGATTCAAAAGAATGGACACTATCGGAAGATCTGCAAGTTTTACGACGAAATGGAGGGAATACTAAGCAACAGACCTCATATCGATCCCCAGGACATGATCGACAGTGTTGCGGTGGGGGATGATGCATTGGATGGCACAGAAGAGGAGGCAGAAGGAATCGATCACTCGCACGAAGCCTTTATGGAGAGCACTGGTGAGTGCTCCTATGCTGAACACACCGTGAAGTTGGAAAGCCCGCCCTTCCCTATCCCACTGCCGTCATCAAGCAACGGTAAGAACAATGCAAAAGTAATTCGGGGATGAAAACAAGACACGGACTGCATAGCAGTTTTGCCCATTCCAGCTTTTAGTACGAACCAGATTAGCTACAGTGTGTAGTTAAGAAGCCCAGGTGTATGTTGTTACCACGGTACAACCAGGAATGGATCAAACTGCTATGCAATAGGAGTCTTATTTTCACCCCTAATTGTTTCTGTTTTGACAGGTCGTTATTCAGCTATATCAAGTATAGCTATATCAAGTCTACTAACATGTTGAAAGTTTGTCTGGGAAGATGTGAAGACTAGTGTTTATTTTTATTTTTTTATAGTCAACATACTCGCTATATTTGTGTTAACTGTATTTTAGATATATGTAATTTAGTCCATCCCAAATATATGAAAAAAATACAAATAAAAATGGCTGTTTAAACACTTAGGCCACATTTTTAAAAAGTTGTACAACTTAAAAATGATAGTATAAAGTTAAGATATTAAGTTACTATCCCCAGAGATGGAAATAAGCATATCATAGCAGTTTGACCCATTCCTTGTTTTACTATGAGTTTAATAAGACACACCAGAGCTTGTTACCTGTACACTGGGGTAATCTGGCACACCATAAAACCTGGAATGGGTGAAACTGCTACGCAATAGGAGTCTTTATTTCCGTCCCTGCTGTCCTGCTAGCACATGCTAGGCAAAGCATCGAGAACTAATCTGAATGGTTAACTTATGACACATCATTTCTCCTTCGCTAAACTTGGAATTGGTTACATAGCAAGCTCACACCTTTGAAGCAAGAATATATGAAAAGCAAGTTGAAAAATGATCCTATTTTAGAAAACAGTTGTGATGAAGAGTTATGAGAGTCTGTGTCTTGTTTTTGCAGGTGCAGGACAGAGGCAAAGCAACACTCAAACCAAAACACCTCCCGTGGCACGGCCAAAAAGGTCCAAAAAGCGCTACGCAAATCTGTCTCTGGACAAGCTCATGGAAAAATTTCTGGAGCAGAGCATGGAGGCGGAAGAGAACTTTTACAAATATGAGGATCAGAGGCTCAAAGTGGAAGACAAACGGCGTGAAGCAGAACATTCACGCGAGCTCCAGATGCTGCAGGTGCTGGGACAGATGTTTGCTGGGATCGCTAGCCCGGCCCAGCCGCACACACAGACTGGATCTTCTGACCCTCTGCTGGGTCAGCACAATCCCTACCATGCTGACCACATTAACCATCACAATGTGGCATCAGCTCCATCTCAGCCAATAGGTACTTCAGCTTTATCTTACTTAATCACAATGGAGCGTCCCTAGCAGGAAGAGAATAGCTATCATCCTAAGTTTTAAAACTTAAGTTTAACTTGAAGTCTGGTGGTCCCTCTCCTTTGACCAGTAACCTATAAGTATAACTCAGTTGCCTACCTTTCTATGAGTTCATCAGCATTTGCAACACACAGCTCCTCCAGTGGCCAACAATAATCCCGTTCCCAAGCAGGTTTGAGTTTTCATGTAATATGCATAATCATTTCATATAGCATACATTTCAGATTTTCTCTAATTGGCCTTCTTAACCCTTTAGGGTCCAAACCATTTTCACCTGTTTTTTACTGTTCTAGTTGCCTGTCATATGACTTATTTTCATGCACCGCTCATCCCAGGTTGAAATTTCTGCTGCCCCTGATACTGCGTTTCTATTTTAATTTAGCCAACGTGCATTGGCTGCCAATCTGAGCTGCCCCCAATTTCTTTTTTTGGACCCTTTCTTAAAGTGAGATGGGTGGAAGTATGTCACAACACTGACTAATCAAGTGACGAGTGGGCATCACCATATAATCCATTCTGGGCTTGCTTGTGGTTTTTTTTTGTGGTATATTCTCATGCGTTTTATTTAGTAGCCATACTAATGGGGGATTTCAACTTCCCACATATAGCATGGGAAAACCTAGTGGGGAGCATGACAGACGAAATTGAAATGGTGGAAATGACAAATGACTGCTTCCTAACACAATTTGTCAAGGCACCAACTAGAGGGGAGGCACGCCTTGATTTTGTCTTTTCAAATAACGAATACAGAATAACTAAAACAAAGGTCAGAGAACCGTTGGCAAACTCAGACCACAACATGGTCTCATTTGAAGTGCTTTTTAAAACCCCAAAAGTAATGACTAAAGCTAAGGTTTACAATTTTAGAAAGACAAACTGAAAGTATGAAACAGACTAACAGAAGTAGATTGGAGTAAAATCAAGAAAACATCCACAGAAAAAGGATGGATGTTTTTTTGTTTTTTTAAATGTAGTACAAAACAAAAACAATTGCATTGCAAAAGTAGACAAATCTAAATCTAAAACAAAATTGCCAAAATGGTTTAATAGATCAATCAAAAATATATTCAGCGAAAATAATGTACTTTACAAGGCGTTTAAAAGAGACCAGAAACAAAGTACACAGAAAGAGTACTTGGAACAGCAAACACAAGTCAAAAAGGAATTTGGAAAAGCCGAGAGAGATAGAAATAAGCATTGCTAAGGGAGCTAAAACCAATTCCAAAAAGTTTTTTCCAGTATTATAACAGCAAGAGAACATTCAAAGAGGAGGTTAAATGTTTAAGCGATACAAATGGCAATACATAGTCAGAGAAAATAAATAGCAAATATATTAAGTTATTACTTTTCACACGTTTTTACAAAGGAGTATACAACATGGCCCACATGTCGACCTGTTCCTATCCAGTTTTAAATAACTTTAGCATAACAGAGGCAGAAGTGTTAAAGGGACTAGGAGCTCTTAAAATAAACAAATGAATGATGAAATCCTTCCGATAGTACTCAAAGAAAACTATAGTAAGATCCAAAATGGAAAAGATTCAATGTCAAATGCAAAGTCCTGCATAAAAGAGTGGTTAACATGTAGAAAACAAAAAGTACTGATTAGAGGAGAAACCTCAAAATGGAGCGAGGTAACCAGTGGAGTACAAATCAGTATTAGGTCCTCTGCTATTCCTAATCTACACAGTTCTGGTATATTCAAGGAAACTTGTTAAATTTGCAGACACATGGATTAGGAGGAGTGGTTAACACTGTCATCCAAAATGAAACTGGGCAGAATGAGTTTATGTTGACTCAGAAATGTCTTCATCTAGTGGGGAAAAAGGATAAGGAGATGCACAGATATATAGTGACTGATAATGTTAAAACTTTACAATGCAGTAAGACCTCATCTTGAATATTGTGTTCAGTTCTGGTCACCTCGCTACAAAAAGGATATTGCTGCTCTAAAAGAGTGCAAAGGAGCAACCAGAATTATTCCAGGTCCCCAGTAATGCGATCTGATTCAAGCATTCAAAATTGAAGCTGACACCCTGGGACGAAATTTACTTCGGAAGACGGGACTCGACCTGAAAAAAAGAAACAGCGATCCAAGTCAAGCATTCCAAATTCTAAAAGGTCAAGAAGCTGCTTGATGAGCTTCTGGGATCAATAAGCTACTAACAACCAAACAAGTAAGATGGGCCGAATGGCCTCCTCTCGTTTGTAAACTTTCTTATGTTCTTAAGTAACAGAAAGCAACATAATAGCGTCAATCCTTTCGGTTTTGTGAACAAAGGAATGTGACCTAACCGCAAGGCTTGCTGGGAAAGAACCATCAACATCAGGGAGTCATAAGGGACAGAAAATGGAACTTCAAGCCACTTGCTGTTTAATTTACATAATTTTCACTGAGGCAGTTACAGATGCTTGTATCGATGTCATCCAGTGCGTAGAACACAATTCTGACACTTCTTTTATGTTTTATGGTGATGTAATGTTGAGTACAATGACATCCCTTATAATAATGAGAATCCCGACACACACCTTGTTAACTTATATGAAGCGATGTGAAAGGCTTTCACATACTTTAATTGAAGTTGAATTACCAAGGGGGAGATTCGGTAAACAATTCTAGCATTGGCAGAAAGCAGTGAGAAGCCGGAGTTTGAAAAGAACAATGGGTTGGTTGGAAAACGAGATGTGAAAAATGTGAACCAGAAAATGAAAAAACTTTTCCGTATTTTACTTTGTAGGTTTGTCAGTAAGAAATTGCTTTTTAACATTTTACTTTATGAATATATGTATATCAGGGTTTAATTTTACAATATATCAAATGATGTGGAATTAAAATCTGTGTAGCTGTTCTGGAGGACCTAGAGGATTCCCAGGTTTGTATTTGGAAGTAGCTGTATATTTACCTGAGATTATCTAAGGGTGTTTCTCTTGCAGAAATCGAGAGGGCCTTCTCACTGAGCAATCTACAAGCAGTAAGGAATATGGAAAATATTCTTCCACTTGTGAGAAACATTATTCCTCCCTTGACTTCAAAAAAACATAAAGGTCAAGATGGGAGGGTTGGCATCTTAGGGGGATGTCAAGAGTAAGTTCAACATATTCTATTTATATAACGCGTTCATTTAGAATGTGTGTTACATACGGTTTTAATCCTTCAGTAAATGTCTGAATATGTTTAACGGATTAAACTACTGTATCAGTTTGGTTCATCTGTTAAACACATGAACAAGTGAGACATTTTTCTAAATGTTAATAATACATATACGTCAAGGAACTTCAGTATTATAAACAAGTGTTACCATATACACTGCCTAAAGAGGAGATTCCAGGTGTGTGTGGCATTATTTAAAGCTATTTCAGTCATATAGTAATACATTTATTATACAGTATCAAAAGATTACTAAGCAAAATACTGTTTCTGTTTCACCCTGTGTACCATGCTACCCGTAGTTAGTACTATATGATAAACTAATATCAATACTTTCATTTTAATAGAAACACATTTTTATGTGGATTTTCTTAGGCCAGCCAAAAACGTATTTATCAGCAGAATGTAGTTTTTACAAGTTGCAAACTAGTAACTAACAAATTAGGCAATGTATACATGATTTCTGTATTTTAGAAGGGGAAACGTAAAAAAAAGAAAAAAGATTTGCAAAGCTAACTTCTTCCTTTCTTCCCAGATACACAGGAGCTCCATACTTTGCAGCTATATCTGCTCTTAAAGTGGTATGTAGAATCATTTGTTCTACAGTCCCATGTTTTTATCTGATATTTCCTTGTGTTGTGGTGAAGATTGAAAGTGCTCCTCCCCCCCCCCCCCCCCCCCCCCCCCCACAGGGTGCAGATTTGTCGCACGTATTTTGCACGAAAGATGCTGCTGCTGTAATAAAATCTTACAGCCCAGAACTGATTGTACATCCGGTCCTGTAAGTATCGCCTTAAAATTCTTTCTAATAGTGTATTTGTTGTGGCATGCTCTATGTACTATAAACATATATAACATGTGTCTTGTTATGTTTTAAATAAAGTTTGAGTTGAGATAATCGGTGATAGATGAAATGGTAGCAGTATTAGTGCAGAGATGATAGACAAAGAGAAGGAGATGCGATACCTTTTATTTGACTAATTAAACAATAATTAATCTCAAGCTTTCAAGACCTTCTTCAGGTGAGAATAGTCCGAGAAGAGACCTTTGAGGTTTAGAAAGCTTGTGATTAATTATTGTTTAGTTAGTCCAATAAAAGGTACCGCATCTCCTTCTCTTTGTCTGTCTAGTTAAGATAATGAAATGTTTGCTTCTCCTCAAAGCAGGTCTGCCTCTTTTTCTCAAGACCTTTCTGATTTGACTGTTTACAGCACTGCCTGACACACACGCTTCTCGTGTGCTTCTTGCAGCATGCTCTTTTTACTGTACTCTTCTGTCCAACATTTGTAAGAAACTGGTTTTGTTTTGAGGTTTTCCAATCTGTAACTCACTTTTGCAGAGTGGATAGAGTTGCACTTCACACTTGCACTTAAAATCACCTCACAAAAAAAGGGATGGGGGTCAATAAAGGACATTCGTTATAAGCCTGGTAAATAATGATCAAATGAAACCAAGGAAATGGCACAGAGGACGCTTAATAGGATATTAAACCGGAAAAATAAATTAACTTGCTAAAATGCAGATGGTATAAATGATTCCTTTTAAACTTTCGCTAAAAATATTACTGTCCCTTAGAAAATAAACTTAGTTTTGTTATCTTTCTGTATGTGCCATTTTATCTGTGAAATATTTTCTTGCAGTGACAGCCCTAATGCAGTTGAGGAAGTTGAAAAGTGGTTGTCCAGGCTTCATACTGTAGTTGTGGGACCAGGGTTAGGCAGAGATGATCGCCTGCTCGGAAATGCTAAGGTATGTGAATGTTTTAATTGAGTAATTCAGTTAAAACATCCCATTCAGGTGTGTATGAAACAAAAAGTTCTGTGTCAGTCTTCAGTTTTACTTAATTTACTGAGCATATCAAGCAATGATTGTCATTTAATTAAAAGAAAAGCTAGCATGTGTCTGAAATGTGCAGTTTTGAAAGAAACACGTGTTGTAGCATTTATAAAACATGATGTCTTGTACTGTACTGGGGTAATTGTAGTGCAACTTGGTTGGTCATGTTCTTTGTCAAGTTACTGAGGGTGTCAATCTGGGGACAGTGGCAGTTGCCTGTTGTTCTGGCCTCATTTTATACCTAATAGACAAAGAAAGAAAAATCGTACTCCATGTTAATTTAATAAAATGGGACTTGATCTCTAATCGGGGGTTTACTGCATTAGTGGCCTGAATCTCAGGTTTATAGTGCTAGTGTTTTTAGTAGGTATGAAACTGGGCTACAGCCTTTGAGTTCTCTGACTATTTCTTTCAGAAAACAAGTGATCAGTTGTTCTGGTGTTCATCAAAGACATTGATCCATTCAGAAAATAAACGAGTAGGGTTTGGCCCCATAATCCCCAGTACAGAAATGCCGCTATTAAAGTGATCTGGCATTTGGTTAGATTGAGTTCTGTTTTATTTTCAATTGCGTCACTTTGTCTCATTGTTTATTGCAGGCTATTATAGAGAAATCCAAGACTCTGGGTATTCCTGTTGTTGTTGATGCAGTAAGTACTCATTGAGTTTATTTTACAATAGCATGGTTTTGATTGTTTTTTTTTCTTCTCAGTTACTAAATATGTGTGTCCTTTTTTACATTTTTTGGACAGGATGGATTATGGCTCATTGCTCGGCAGCCATCTATCATTCAAGGTTACCAGCGCGCCATTCTGACTCCTAATTACATGGAATTCAGTCGGCTGTATGAAGCAGTGGTAAGCACACTTTCATAGCAACGGGTGTCTTAAGGAGATTAATGCGCGAATTAAAGGATGACATTTTACTGTTGATATCCACTACTGGATGTGATATACATGCACTGTAATCCCCCCCCCCCCAATGGACGTTTTCCCGGTAAAGAAATAAAGCTGCAGTTTAATCTTGCATGCAAATGGATATTGGATAAAAATGTTAATTGAAACTGTATCTACTCTTTTTTTATTCCCCAATTTTCAAGATGTAGTGTCTTGATAGATTGATACTGTACTGTAGTGTCCTGCTCCAAACTGAATGGAAGAATGGATTGACAAAAAAACTTTTAGTTGAACTGTTTTGTTATAATTATAAATTAGTCTGATTTATGGTTAATGCAGTACTTTTAATACCCTGTACTAAAAAGATCTATCTTGTATACAGTGCAGGGATGCTGTAGACAGCAGTGATAATCAGAGAAATGTTGTGAGGCTTAGCCAAGCTATGGGAAATGTGACTATTGTCCAGAAAGGTGAAAAAGACATTATTTCTGATGGAGATAAGGGTAAGTAACATTGCAGTTAAATAAATACTGAAAAGTTTTCCTATATGTAACCATAATACAGAATCTATTAAGCAAATGAAAGCTTGTGATTCGTTCAGAGAATGCACTGTGTTCAGCATAATGAAGTACAAGAAGCTGCTTGTTTTAAATACTTCTGTAATATGCTCAGGACTCCAAAATAACAAAGTGCCACACTCGCAGTAGACAGCTCTGTATTTTATTTTGAACTCAACTGTTACTGAGTATGATAAAAAGTATTTGCATTACAGCTTCAAAAGTGAACTAAGTGGAAAGCATTTTGATAGTGTCTAAGCTGTCTGTGCACCAGATTGAATCTCTTCTCTTTATGTAGTAATTGTGTGTAGTCATGAAGGTAGCAGCTGTCGATGTGGAGGACAGGGAGATCTACTTTCTGGCTCTCTTGGACTGCTGGCACACTGGGCCTTTAAATCTAGACCAGAAAAAACAAACTGGTAAGAAGTTTGGCCTACTAACTTTCATCCTACGATACCTGGTATTGTGGAGTGGTTTAGTGAACAATAGTATTGTGATTAGTGTCTGTTTGCAGTATTTCAAAACTTAGCATATATAAAATGTACACGAGTCTCGTAAACATACATATAATAAAGCAACACACAAAGTTGGAGTAAACTGACCCTAATTTTGTTTTAGTGAACACGATTACCATAACTTACCAGTTGCAATATGAATTCAGAGTGCAGAATCAGTGGCAACTGTATTAAGTATAATTTAATGTGTGCAGTTTTGTGTATCGCTGCCGTCAAACACATGGGTAGCCCTTCGACAATTCAAGATCTAATTTCCAAGGAACCGTACTTTAAAAAAAAAAAAAAAAAAAAAAAAAAAAATACAAGTATATAGTTCATTGTTTCCTGTTTGTTTGCCAGGCTCAACCCTTCCCTTGTGGCTGCATTGGGAGCCTGCACCCTTACCAGACAGTGCAACCACCAGGCCTTCCACAAACACGGGCGCTCTACGACAACAACAGACATGATTGCAGAAGTCGGCACAGCCTTTAAAAAACTTTTTGAAAAATAATTTAGGACATAGCTCAGAGGAGCGAAAGTAGAAACGTTAATATCCTGTCCCTCGTAGTAAGCTATTTCAGGTGCCACGCTTTGAAAGGGCAGCAGAATCTTAATTAGCTGTTTTGAAATTGCGCACGCTTAAGATCATTTAGCTTTAGATTTTCAAAACACTTAACGGTAACTTCATTACAGGAGAACTGCAAAGGTTTTGTTAAGTTTCATCTGAAGTTTGTACAAAATTCAGTTCTATAAAATGTCTGAAATTTGGTCAAGTTCTACTTTTAATAAACCTGTGTGTGTGTGTGTGTGTGTGTGTGTGTGTGTGTGTGTGTGTGTGTGTGTGTGTGTGTGTATATATATATATATATATATATATATATATATATATATATATATATATATATATATATATATATATATATATATATATATATATATAGTCTGAGCTCAGTGCATTCTTTGTCAGATATATTTAATCTACACTTCAATGTTCTTTTTTTAACGAGGGGGCTTGGTTCACTGCTCATGCCTAAAACGGGACAGTCACACGCATGTAAATAACTGCAATGAAATACATTTTCTTCATTTTCGTTTTTGTAATAATGGTATGTGCTGAGTTTTTTAAACTCTCTGGGATCCCAGGTTCTTGAGAGTGCACTGCATGTTGTATTTGCAGGTTTCTATGCCTGTCTGTATCTATATTATGATAAGAAAATAGTTTTTCAATGCAAACCAACCAGTAAAGTATTCCTCATTTTGTTAGTTAACCTTAAGAAGTCGATTTTTTCTAATCATGCATTTCTCAACATATAGCTGAACAATTAAAATGTTAAATATTACTGTTTTAACATTATTAAGACAGCTTTTTCAGCTGTGAAAGTGTACCAAATATTAAGCCAACAAGTGCTCTGCCTCAATGAAGAAGAAACTTAAAAAGCAACATAACCTCAGTATGGCAGCCATTTTGGGTTAGAGACCTAATACCATGGTCAGCAACACATAGAAGATGAAGGGTTCATAGCCCTGCAAATATTAAATCATGTTCAACTGATTTCTGAGATATGAGGCTTTGACACTTGGACAAAAGGTTTGAGACAATCAAATGTGATCCAGGGGATCAAAGAATACATATGAAGCGTCAGCTCTTTATTATACAGAAACCAAATAGTCACGACTCTGATATGGTTATTAAAACAACACAGTATTGTATGTAATGCGTATCTTCCCGTGGCTTTATTGTGAATAAATGCATACATGTGTTCTGCTACGTTAACTAGCTTGTCATCTTCGACCTGAAACAATGATTTACTTTTCTATCCTTGCAAAACACACAAAGTACAATCCCCAAATGAGTTGTTTATTCCTTAATTTCACATCATAGACAATTCCAAAAGCTGCTGCATGGCTGTTACATGGCTAGCTGTTGACTGACAACCTGGTATTCTTTCCTTTGCAAAAATATTTAAAATTAAAATAAAAATACATCTTGAAATTAATATCGGTAAGCACTGACAAATTACTGCCTGTCTTGCCTCGGAAAGTGCTGTGTTTAATTATTTTAACATTTATAGGTGTAGTAATTACAACATTACCAATACATTTTATATTTGACGCTTTTAATGTTACAATGCTGATGACAATCACATAAATATTGAAGACTTATCCTGTCAAATACAAACCCAGGTTTCACAGTCCCAAGTTTTTAATGTGCAGAGCATTGCATCTGTAATGGGGCTTATGTATAGAACTAGTTTGCCTCTTCCTTTTGCAGCTCTGTCCTCTTCTCTGTTATTTCCCATGTTGAGGTGTTACCTCTGTCCTGTAAAAATAGAACAGAGAGACCTAGAACTTATCCAGCTTTTCAGCATAGCGTGTGTGGAGTTCTCTGTAAGGAAATTCAGCTTATACTTCAAGCAAAAATGCATTCTTCTAATACGTTACATTATTCTTACAACTGTTTTTTTTCAGCCACAACAAATCAAACCCACATCCCAAGCTGCACGCTGCTAACTGAAAATTGCAGCTTAAGCACACACCAATGAATACTCAAAACCTGCAAATGTGGGCTCGTCCTTTTATCAAGGTCTTTCCATCAATTTAAACCTTTTTTTTTTTTTTTTTTTTTTTTTTTTTTTTTTATGAAAGGAAAATCCGATAGTTACTGTTACAACCAGCACCTACTGAAGACATTCTGAGTTGCTTGTAATTACAGTAATGTTTTAGCTTTTTAAATGTCTATTTCAGAAATATATCTATTTATATTTTTTGTTGTTAAAGTCCTAAACCCCTCCCCCTCCCATCCCATCCACCCTGTTATGAAATAAGGCCTTGATGCTCACCTTAATGTTAATTCCAAGGGGTGCGAGGTCTCTCCGAAGGACATCACAGGCCTTCAGAAGAGGTTCCCGCTCTTGTATCAGCTGCTTCCTGTGCTCCTTTAGCTGAGACTTCCTCTCCTCAGACAGCTCACTGCAGTCAGATAAAACCGGAGCGAGTTCATCGGTAGCCAGGGCATAACTGCGGACCCTGCTTCGAAAACTCACCAATTGTTCAACAACACTAGGAAGAGTGCCAGGGGAACTTTCTCCTGTTACACACTAGTAAACAAAAACAAAAAACAGAAGGGGCAAAGACGGTTTAACTTTCACATGATAACTGACTTGAACTTATTTATGGGAAACCCCTACACAAACAGTCGGGGTCAATTCCAGTTTTTCAATTACGAATCAACTCATTATTCCAATTCCTTTGAAGGAACTGGAATCGGAATTTATATTTTAGAGACATAATAATTGTTGCGATTGTTCGACAGCTTTCATTTGAAGCCAGTTGAGTTGACTAGCAGTGACTTAAACTGAAGTAATGTGTTGGCACTGTGAGCTCATTTTAACAGAATACTGTGAATTGCAATTTTGATCAATGATGCGTTGGAATTAATTAAAAAGGAATGGGAATTGGGATTGATTTTAAAAAGGAATTGGAATTGAAAAACATGAATTTACCCGACCCTATACACAAACAAGGAAACACATACACCCAATGCAGAAAATGGAAGATAACACTACAATAGCATTGAGTGGCACCAGTGTTGAAATACCTGATAGACATAGCCTGTTTGCAATGTAGGAGTTGCCACATTTCATAGTAACATCGGCTCAAGGAAGGCTAAATATTTCTCAAAGCAGAATAAACTGGGACATTTTGGGAAGCATTTTCTTGCTTCCAAAAACACAGAAACATCCACAGCATACTCAAGGTATTTAATTTTGAACTGCAAATTAAACAATAAGAAAAGACAAAGGCCTTGACAATTTTAGCCCTAGTTGTACTAACTTGTTTCTGAAGTGTAACTTTCGAATTGAAAAATGACTGCTTTTATGGACGCTATTTCTTAACATACTGCATGCATACTGTACCAGTCAGGGCTAGCAACTTCCTTCCAGGACAGCTTTTTGGCAGTAATGAGCCAGGCCTGAAAGGCCTACATGCCCTTTAGATCAGATAAACTGACCCCAACATTTCTTGATAATGTAGAAATGTCTTAAAAGACATACTTAGTGGCTTTGTTTGATGCTGTTTTGTATTAGTAAACATACTGTGTTTTTTTGGTACTGACCGTATTCTCCTTTACAGCAACACCCACTGTGTCCAAGAATCCCTCTATGTAAGAAAGAATGGCTCCAAACACAGCTGGGCTTCTGGAGGATTGTCCCCCCTGTTTGAAAAACACATAGGAAAAACAAATCTACCTCATCTGTCAATTTAAAAACAACAAACCATTCACATTATGAAAACATATCTTTCTTCATATTCTGAAAATGAGTAGGCTCAATCATTTCATATTTCACTACCTGTTATTCTGCTAGCACAGTATTCTGCTAGATTTCAAAACTACATGGACATGCAGAAAAGACAGAAAACCTTACGCTCATTGTTGTGTTACATCAGCTGGTTGTGGCCAATGCTCATATTTTTATCTGCTTACCTCAATAAAGCTAGTTTTCTTTGATACCACCATATGCCTATCAGAATAAAGAATAATTTTGATATTTAATGCAAGTGGACAGCTGCCATTTCTGAGCATTAATTATCCCGAAAGGTTACCTTAGTAACCGACTGAAGCTGCCGGTTGCCATGGTGAATCAGGCCCATAATTGCATCAACAGCCCTTGGAGTGTCAAAGTCATCTGTCAGCGCTGTCTGAACATCCACTTTTGCAGCCGCTAACCTTGGGAATAAAAATCACAATTTCATAAAAATCCTTACAATAATATATAATACCTTACTGGAATTTAATATATCCAGTTTACTCTTTGATATACGGCCATAAGCAAAAGCAATAAGGCTGGCATTGTCTCCATCGTTCAGTAGCTTGGTAACATCTGCTTGGGTTCAGAGGGTGAAAAGAGGCATTTGGCTTAACAGGGAAAGGAGGCCCATTGATACTAAATCATCCTTATCAGTAAGTGAAGCGACACTCAAATTGGGTAGAAAAACATGGTTAATTTTTTTTTTTTTTTTTTTTTTACTTCAACCAACCAAACACCGCTGAGCAATTGAGTGAGCAAAAATAAACAATTCTGTATGTTTCATTGTCAGATTCAGGCTATTTTACATCTCCTTACCTTTTCCACAAAAAGCCTTCATCAACACTCTGGCACAATAATTTTCCTGTCATATAAGCACCCGCATCATTGAAAAACGACGAGATGGAACTTAAAACGCTTTTAGCTTCATTCATACTGGCATCACTGTAGTCAATTGCTGGAATACAAAAATAAGGCTTGACAAAAAAGCAGATCATCATATTTGATGCTGTGATCATATTGCATAATCAAAGATATAATCATACCTGATCTGTACTTGGTAAGAAGGCAAAACATTCTGAATTCATTTGCTGAAAACGTCTGTAAAAAGTCCTGGGAAAAATAAAAATAAGATGCTGAACAAGAATTCAAGGTAATGTATAAATTAATCTCTAAACACACAAAAAAAGAATGCAGCATATAGCAACCACTGGGAAGAGGCTGATATGGCTGACACTAAGGGCATTTACAGCAACAACAATAGTCTGCAGATGTCACTTCTAAAGGTTTCTTTAATTGCATGCAGTATTTAAAGACACTAGGGGGCCTCCTTTACCCTGGAATATTCAAAATGATAACATTGAAGAGAAAAGATGATCTATTACTTCCAGGGGTTTTAAAAATTGACAGAGTATTAGGACATTATTTTTGTGGAAAATTTTGCTGAAATAGTAAAAGTTGGCGTTATGAAATCAGGTCAGTCACCATACAGATTTACTGTATCTGGGTTGGCTCTTAAAATGAAATGGTTAAAATCATGTTGGTATCTTTTTTCTTTTCAATTTACTGTGCCCAATTACCCCCATTTCCTCACAAATTTGGAATGTCCAATCAATTTGTTCCCCTCATCGTAGCAATTCCCCACACAGCTCAGGAGACCTGAAGGTTCAATGGCCATCCCCCAATCCCACGACCGAGCCAGCTTCCTCTATTACACCCAGGAACTCGAGTTTGGATTTCAGCGAGCTACCGACCTCTGGGGGGCAAAGGCCAGCCCTGCAGGTGTCCGCTATTGAGCCTCACCAGCAGGGTTCGCTGTAGCGTGATGAGGCGAAATGGTCACTGCCGATTTTGTCTCCCTAACCCATAGGAGGGCCAGAGCAAAATGCAACGCTCCCTTCGGAATCCCCAGCGAATATTGGTGACTTTGCACAGCCAACCTGCGCTGTACGAGTCACCCTGCACACCATATGGCTGTGCTTTTACCAAGTGAGACATTCGGGAATCCCATGATTATATGATTTCATAAAATAAAATCCAAAATTCTTAAATTTAACATCACAGTAACCTTTTTCACAGTACCAACGTTATAAACAAAAATCAGGGTTCTAGATTGGCGTAGTAACACAGGAACAACAACCCATTATATTTGACTAAGCAAATATCTACATCAAAAAAGAGCATGGCATTCTTATGCCATGCAACAAAAATATAGAGTTACCTTTATTGTGATGAAGTTTTTTAAAGATTTGGACATCTTCTCTTCACTTCCTTTAAGATGCAAATGTCCTAGAAATAAAGAATATGCTAAATTGTTCAACATTCATTATGAATTACACTTACAGCATTTATGAAAATATAATCATAAATGAATACATTAGTTACATTATTTTACAACTTTTAACAAATACTAGGTTGGGGGGGGGTGATGGTATGGGTTGTCACTGGTCTTTAGCAATCCCTTTTCAATGTTGGGCTAAACACAAGAAACTCTTATCAGGTGTCATGCTACATTGCACCAAACAGCAAATATTTAAAAAATAGTCTTAATACCTCTCACTATAATCAATGTAAAGTCACTGAAGTGTTTCTCAGTAGCATTAAAGGATATTATAACAGGGATGGAAATTAAGTCTCCAATTGTATAACAGTTTGATTCATTCCTGGTTTTACTACGAGTTTAATTAGACCCACCTGAACTTGCTACCTGTACCCTGTGGCTAATCAAGCATGTATTGAAACCTGGAATGGGTGAAACTGCTATGCAATATGAGTCTTATTTCCATCCCTGTTATAATTATAACAACAATTACATAGTCATTTTGAATAAGGGCAATTCAAATATAATTCTGAAGGTCATAAATAAGATTCTTGGTCATGACTGTAAACGGACTTGTCCATGTGCCAAAGACAGTGCCAACTGTTTTTATAAATCACAGCAGGCTGAAACAGAAAGACTGCAAGCGATACATGGTCTTACTTTATATAATTATGCATATACTGTATACAATATGCGGTACACCACAAAACAAAACTGGAAGAATAAGAGCAACGCTTTCCTTCCCTCAGCAATACGAAACACGAATCTGACCTTGTCTAGTAAGCCTTTCCTGAAAAGGGCTCAGAAGCAATGGGTAAGTCAAGTGCTCCAAAGTCTTTGCCATTTAAAAATGTGTAAAACTAGAATTGTTTTAATTATCACCACAACAGTATTTATTCTTGTACAAAGACTATGCAATATTGTAGGTTTGGGTTGACTTGCCAGACATCCAGAGTACAGACTTCACTAAACACCTAGGCCTGTCCTATTTGTGGATCTATCTTTTCCTGTGCCCAATTTCTGTATATTAGAACAAAAATAGCCCAACAGCTGACATCAAAAGTAAAAAAAAAAAGCTAAAACATAAATATATTTGAGTGGCCGACAGTAAAAAGCAAGTAAAATAAAATGCAAGCACCAGTGCTTTGGGAAAGGATTCACTATGTATCAGCACTTAGAGTAATTCTTCATTCTGCCTGTTAATATAAACTATTTTAAAGGACCTGGAAGAATTTTAGTATGCCATCATTTATAACTTCCTCAAATAAATATCAAGGTACAACAGATACAGTAAAAGCAATACAGAACACATTAAGATGTCTACACATGGATGGAACAGTACTGTAGGTCCAATATTAGATCTCTCTGAACACTTACAATTTAAACTTCCAGAGATTCACTGTTATGCTCCCTCAAAGTTAATATTTCCCCCCACTGTTATTAAATTAAATCTTCTTCATATGATAACAACAGCAATGCTATGCACAAGTATAGCGCAAATATGTGTTGGTGTGGAAGATGCTAGACCATAAGAAAATGTAATATTTAAAACACTAACTTTTTTTTATGCATGTTTTAGTTAATCCATTCATTTCTAATGATTTCCATATATAAACCTAACTGAGCCCAAAAGCAGTTATGAGAAAATTACAATGTTATTACAATGTACCTGAGTGCAGAAAGTAGTTTCCCCATTGAGCACACTGATGATAAGCTTCACATTGTGCAATCTCATTTTCATGATGTGGAAAGGCAAGGTCTATCCCGCCAGAATGAATATCCAATTGACTTCCAAAAACAGTACTGTGGATCAAAAATGAAACAAGCTAGGATGTGCTGGAGGATGTACTTATTAGAATAAACGCATGTGAATAAAGTCATTTGTATGACCTAAAAACAGAGCTGACCTTGCTATTGTCGAACATTCAATGTGCCAGCCAGGTCTTCCTTTTCCCCATGGAGACTCCCAGAATGGTTCCTGCGGCTTAGATGCCTTCCAAAGGGCAAAATCCCTGGCATTTCGCTTATCAGTGTCACCTGTGTCACCTGAACAAAACATCTGCTTCAACCAGGCAACAGAAATGACATACAGGTTCCAAGCAAATGTTTATTGTAAGGCTAGTGCAATTCTTTATAAAAATATTATGAGCTCTTCAATCAAAATGATGGACTTGGCATTCCACACACTAAGCAGGTTTGAATTAATGGCATCAATCAGTTTAATGCAGGTTAAAAAAAAAAAAAAAAAAAAAACATTTGAAAGAGAGTCTCTATTGAACATCTTAAAACTACACAGCTATTTAAACACATTTTGGAAACAAGTCAGTATCTCTTAACATGAACGATTAACCAGTGTGGGAATGGTACAGTTGATATTTTCACAAGCAAACTTTACCACGCCACTATAATGCACATATTGGCCTTGAACATAGTGTAGGTTGCTAGCCAAGACCTGATCGAGCCAAGCTTTCATCCACGGCTTAGACCACTCCTTTTCAGCAAACAGATACATCTCCAGTTTTTTTGCAAGGTGTACGTACACTATCATAAAACACCAACTTACCTAGCTCCCCTCCCGAGTCAACAAACCCGCCCATTAGCTTTCCATATCGACTTCCAATTGACTTGATGTCAAAATAGACACTGCCTATTGTAAAAGAAATGTTACATTTATGTACATTTACTTCCAGATTATGACAGTAATGTTTCCTAAAAATGGTTTGTGGACCAACGTCAACACAATTCACTATAGAAAAGATGTATATTATATTGAGTGGTTAAAAAGTCACTGGACAAAGGGAGTTGGTTTTGTTTCATTTAACATGTTTTGCAGGGCAAGGAGCTTTGTATCATTTTCTTTCTCAATCATCACATCCCGGTGACTTTTTCAGAAGTTTAAAGCTCTCCTGTGGCCTAAATTGAGCTCCCCGAATCTTCTCAAAGCTCCAAGTACATCAGGTACACCAGAGTGTAACAAACAGCCTGTCCCCCTGCAACACCCGACCTCCAGTGAATGAAAGATATATTTATTGGCCGATGCTTACTAGGGGGCTCCAGATACTGTTAAAATGAAACAAGTCTGTTAAACGTTTGTAAATTTCGCAACAAGAAAGGCAGTCTTTCCTTCATTTGCCCTAATGTATTCAACTGCGTACAAATCAATGGCAATAAACTTCCGTACGAATGACATAAATATCGATTGGAAGCAAATTTTTCTTTCACTTGGAATGCTGACATTTCATAGTGCCGTACTGCTGTGAACTAACACAAAGTGTTTAATCAGAAGTTAAATCCCAGGACTGCATTCCCACAATCCACTGCAGAGACGTTACACACATTGTGAAATGGACACATTTTTATGGAAACAAGCAAAGTGGAAATCAGGAGGTGAAATCTAAACAATTGTATATCAAACAAATAAAATAAAGGTAAGACAAATAATCACACATAAAATATTGGTTTAAGTTGGTTCGATCATGAAAGGGGCTGTAGCAAATCGCACTGTCAGATTGTTCTTACTCAACAAGTGTATACAAGGGCATACAAGGGACAGCTTTGTTTTGTGTGAAATTAACACATTTGTATTCCATTTAAATGAATGCCTTAAAACATGTTACAGGGAACTACTCAGAAAGCCAGGGTATCTGCACACCCTAAAGGGCTACACTGGTGTAGCATATGTACATGGAGGTTAGACATGCTTCCGAGAGCTCTTTTGAGGCCATAGAGGTGCTTTAGACTTTGTAGTTCACCAGGATGTGATGACAGAAACAATACATGATAGTTGGGCTGTTATGCATTACGTCACTGAACAAATTTCAAATAGCATCTGCGACTTCTGTGTTTATCAATTAATAAATGTGTTTGTCCTGCTTGAATAACTGAGTTCTGAATCCCCATAAAACACACAAATCAGATATTTGCATCTGTCCGTGTAAGTCATTTTGAATTGTAATGTAAACAGAAATACACACCTTTGGGTGTTGCATAAGCATGCTGCTTGTTTATTATGCCTTCTATAAAAGCAATGATTTGTGGAATGTTCTCAGTAACTCTCATATAAACTGTAGGAGGAAGTACCTGAAACGAAGACAAAGTAATCAGTGGTTTAACTACAGGATATCCACATATTGCAGAAAACACAAAACTTGACCCATTTCCATTTCTATAATGAAGTTTTACCTTAAGCGCTGCCATGTCGCTCTTAAACTCCTCTTCATAAAGTCGAGCAAGAACTGTTGAAGACATGTTTAACTGTAAAAAGAAAAAGAGTATGTTTAAAACCATCACATGATATCTCTAGCACAACCTGAACACGTTTTTAGGAACCAGCATAGTATATTGTACTTTGATGTGTATGGGATGCATTTTGGTGCATGTCGTATTTTGTTTGCAAGCATACATATTTTTTCTTAACAGTCGTTAACAAATGAGTATTTACCTCAGAGGCTCTTTTAATGATCTTGTCATCAATGTCAGTAATGACCATCACGTGGATAACATTGATTCCAAATACTCTGGTAAGAATCCTTTGCACAATATCAAATCTAACATAGGAACTGAAGACAGAAAAAAAAAACAAGACAACCTTAACTATCGACATACTCTGCCACTAACTATGAACTCCTAAGCCCCCAGGTGCCAATAATTATTATTATTGTTTCATCATTAAAACCTTACATTGAAACTTTAACCTTACTAGATAAAAGTGTCAGATGACCAAAAATAGATTGCTTTTGTTAATATCACTGCGAGAATGTATTTGATTTTTTGCTTTTTTAGTTCGTACAGATACAGCCACCATAAAACATTTCTGCCAGGTTTCTTCATTGGTCTTAGCACTTTGTATTGTTGGCTTAATTTGGTGTAGACTACTTGGTAGCAATGTAAAAAATAAATAAATAAATGAAAAGGAGGAAAGACAATGTCATTAGTTCAATAGTAGTAAATGCTTACCAAGCGTGGCCAAGGTGGGCATGATCATATACTGTAGGGCCACAACTATACCTTCAAATGAAACAAACAAACGTTCAGTGTACTTTTTAAAGGAACACATCTGCTTGCATTGAGATCTTAAGTTGAATTTATGAATGACATATTTAGTGATGGCAGATTGAACTCTGTTTACCATTGCATTTCTCTTGTGTAATTTCTATACTGTGAATATTATTTTTTTAGGGGCTGGGAACTAACCTTTTTTCACTGCCCCTTTGGTCCTAGGCCGTACAATTCAGTACAGATATAGATACATTCACATCACAGTATTCTTAATGTAAACTAGATGTACCCATCACCATAAAGCTATTTATTTATTTTTTATTCTAAAATGACATTAATAAAAGGAAATATTAGTGGTTTTAAAGGGCAGAAAAACACAACATAAGTTATAAATTTAGGCTATATTCATTTTTTCTTAAGGTTGTTCAGGTAGACAAACTAAATCATAAGCTAGCTAACCTACCAACACTGTATATGGAAAATCTGCAGCAGTAACAATATATTCTTCTTTTAAAAAAGAAAAGCAGTACCAGGTCGCAATTCCTTCTTTTGCCAGTATTAGAGGTTCTTTTCCTTTCGTGAGGCTGTTGTATGTCTTTAAGCCGGTGTCAAATCCCATTGGTTTTTGCCATTTCTTCTCGGATCCTGTACACAACGTGACGGATCTGAAATGCTTCACTTTATTAAAACAGTCAACATTTATTTCCTGAAACGTCCTTGCTTTGAAATATGATAAGTCAAACAGTCGTGTTTTGCTTGTCAGTCTCCAGAAAGGCAGCAAGTGATTGACTATGGACATTCTGATTTTAAAAAAAAAACCGTAATCTCCTTCGTTCACAATAACTTTCTGACTATGGGCTGGTCAAAAAAAACAAAAAACAAAAAGCAGTTACAATTAAATCGCAATGCTTATACAAATATAGGACATTAATGTAGAGCCACAAACACGCAGCTAATTCTCTCTCATCTCATACCATAGCAGCGTTTGCATTTCACTGAAGTGGATCGAATTTAGTCTAATAAACAACAGTGAACAGAGAGCCTTAGCGTAGACCGCATATGGACCAGAAACAGTTAAACATAAACTGAACTCAAAGCGTGCTGTCTCCACATTCTGATCTTGTCCCGCAAGTTCCGGCAGCACTTCTTTCAGTACAATGGGGCGGGGTTAAATCCGTCACACATTTAGGAGGGTATGTGAAGCGACAATCGGTTTCTGGCTGTGGTCTGACTGCACAGAACAGTCGTAAACCATACAAGCAGAGAACCAGGAAGAGGAGGGGCTAGTCCATCAACAAAGCTGGTTACAAAGATGGACCCCTGATTCTGCAAAACAGAATGCCAAGGCAATAAAATAAAAGCACCTTAATGAACATTCGGGCAACGCAACGTCATCGACCGGCTTTGTTTCTTTCTTTGTTTTTAGTAAATACATTAGTATAAATCTCGTTATATATATATGTTCAACATAGCATGTGCTTCAGGAATCACGGTGATGATGTTTCACAAAAAAAAAAAAGAATTGGGAATCTTGTCCGACGTAATTTGTAGGTGTTACATAAGTATACAAACGACACAGTGGTCTATTAGAGTTAGAATGGATTATGTAAAATATATAAAATCAGAACGGTCACACCACAGTCATTGTAGTCGTCATTAATAAATACAGAAAAATTAATTGTTGTATTGATAGCCTTCGCACTATACGAAGTTTATTAAAATAAAACCCATTGACCAACTAAAAAAAGTAGGACAGTTTACAGCTCCTCCCATTAGTACCCGGTATGCTCTCTCCCAAGTTTTTCAAACAACAAACTCAGCAACAGCGACCACCGCTAGCTGATTACGTAACTGCTCATGCGTCACACGCTCAATGGACGCTGAGGCTGCACTGGGTTATAACTAGCAACGTAGGTAAACGTCTTTATTCCGACTTCTGCTAACTTCCTGATTCTAGTTTACTATTCGATTTCAGTTAATTGGACTGATAATAATTCACTTTACATCTGATGTTTACGTAACTTAAAATTTGGCCCAGTATAAACATTCCTCACTTCTCTAATGTTCAGCGGTTAAGCTCCCCATGTTGCTACGATACGACGCATGCCCATTAGCCGCCCCGTTCCCTTCCACTCTGATTGGTTAGAAAACGTTAGAAATGTCAAATTTAGAATGGTAACTGTTGTTTTGATTGGCTTTATTATTGTAATTCCTGGTATGGTGCTTTTACATTTGGCTGTTTAATGAAGTACGCATAGGTGTTGTAACAGATTACTCATTTTTGATTAAAGACTGTGAAAACACTTAATTCAAGCAAAAAATAAATGCCATAGTGCTGCTCAGCCCAGATATTCGCCCCCATTCCACGTAATCTAACATTCAACATTGACAACGATAAAGGGTAAATGCGCGCCTTGGTGATTATTTTTTTTAGTAGTGAACGTTTCATGAATGCTACAAGTGAACACTAACCGTACACCCACCGTACACCCATGCTGAAGTAACCTGTACACAAGACTGCACTTGAAATCAAAAAGCAGAAAACCGCATTACTCTCAATAATGTTCAATGCAAGGTGGATTGCTCCTGGACCCATTTTTAGAGCGATTTAAGAAAACATATGTTGGCATAATCCACGACCGAGCTGCCTGGTATTCAATACTATGCTACCAGGGTGAGAGAGACTCTCTTCATGAATATTCATGGGATGTAGAAGCAGCGCGTGCGCACCGAGCCATCGAGTGTTTCCCAAGTGTTTGAAACTGGTATTTGGTTTTCCACGTTGGACCAAGTGTAGCAGCAATACACACTGATCGTTGTGTTTCTTACCAGAGAAGAGAGGGCGATTGAACAACAAAAAAAAAAGGAGTAATACTGTTTTATGCTTTTCAAAAGACATCTACGTTTCTTTATTTTTCTGCGTTCAAGCGAGAGGAGTCTAGCGTAACCGACTCCAGACTGTCTCTGACAGCCATTCAATCTGCTGCCGAATTGAGGAGAGGGAGATATTTCGGTCTCATTTTTCTATATCTGATTACCAAATGTAGTTTTAATAGCGACTTTTTGTATCCCTTTGTGTTTTGTGAAAAAAAAATGCTGAGCCCTACGAATGGGGATCCGCTCCACGTTTATAACTATATGGAGGACTATTTGGACTCTATCGAGTCATTGCCTTTAGACATGCAGAGAAACGTCTCTTTAATGAGGGAAACTGACGCTAAATATCAAGGTAAGATATTAGTTTGATCTGGTTTTACATGATGTTTTCTTGTGCTATGGCAACCTTCTGATCTTCTCTAGCGTCAGGACCACCGGGCGGAACAAAAGATGATCACCTTAAACAATCTGTTTCTCTCAAATAAAAGAGAACTCATTCTTAGATAGACCCCGGGAATGTAAACTTTATTTGACAAAAAAATCTGATGCAGTTGTATTGTAAGGCCTTAACAACAAAGTGGAGATTAGACTGAAGCACAACAACATTTAGGAATGTACGATATTCATGATGGCTGTGTTGACTGTGTAGTATTGTACATGGTGTTTGTGGTGGTGGGCAGGGTTTTTCTCTCTTTAAAAAAAGGATTAGTTAGCAATTTCAAAACGGTTCGCATGTCTGCAGATTTCGACGTTTGTTTACCGTCATTATAGTACCCTAACTAGCCGGTATTCAAGATTAAACGTGTTATATAACGTTCACGCTTTAGTTTCAAGCAGCTGGGTCGTTATTTTTAAAGTTTAAAGGGAATGCATTCTACACACATTTGGTGATTTGTGTTAAACAGTAAACAGTAACTAGAAAAATGACGTTTTAAAAAAATACCGTCTGAAGGGAAACAGTCAAAGGATCGTTTGAGCTTGTCGCGGCAGTGACACGCCATGCGAGATTGTGCTGTTTTAAACTAGACGAAAATAAAGCTGTTTTTGTACTGTGTGGGGGCTGTAAAAAAATAACAAAACATAAAATCCAGGAAGGTCTTGTTCTGGGTTCTTATGCTTATAAATTCAATGTATGTTCGTGTACAGACAAGTTGTGTTTGTTTATCTCGTTACCGATTAGTTTAGTATTCACCCCTTTGTGATATTTAAAATACGTTTAAATGATTGAGCTGTCGAACGTTTACTTGTTAACTTAATGTTTATATATTTACGGGGTAATTTAGTAAAATGTAACAGCATTACATTTCTCTAAGTACAAACCCTTTTAGTTTTTTGAATGCGCCCACCGCGCTTGACTACAACTGCGTCTTCGTCCATTTAATATACACCGAACGTATTTGCATATCCCTTTTAGCCACGCCCTTGTACAATACTGATTGGTCTGAAACAGTAACCGGGTCCGGTTTTTGTTGTTTTCCTGTGTCCGATTGGTTAAGGTTATTTATTAGTTTCAGTTTAATTCCTGCCTACAAACACGTCAGTTTAGGGAGGAGCATCGAGGACTTTGCTCTGCTAGTCCCTGGTTGGTAGTTTATTGTATTAGGAGGCGGTGTTTGATTGTTACTCGATTGTTGATTGGATAGTGTGAGTGCCAATCACTCGCGTATACAAAAGCCTTTTAGGTCCAAGAACAATGCTTAATATTCCGGGCGGGCAGTGGTGTAAACCATTCAAGAGAAAGAAGCTTTTTGAAATCGAGAGAAGGTTATTGTTCTTATTATGCATTAGTTATAATATAAGTGGTATATTTGTCTGGTAGTAATTGCGCACAAAATATTGCCCATAGGTATTTTTCTTTTCACAATTAAACTCGAAAGCTTTTTTTTTTTTTTTTTTTTTGTGCCGTTCATATTTTAGTGCATGCACGTCAAGGAATCCAGAGCATTACGTCAATTTACAATAATCGCAAGATTTTAGTTTTTAATATTGCCTTATTTATTTAGCAAAATGGAGTGGTGTGCACTGTTCTGGAACTGTGTGTGTTCTGTAATAAAAATAAATAAATGGAACACCATTCCCAGAAAGTGTTGGCTTCTATTGCCACCAATTCTCTTAACGCAACAGACGGAAGAGGTGGTATATGATATTGTTAGCGCGGATAATTGACCTGCGGCGCCTAACAATATTATGGCATTAGGATAAATAAGACACAAGGATTAGCGTGTCTGACAATCACAAGCACCTCTAATTTTATTGTTTTGCTTCACTCTCTTGCACACCATTGGATGCATATTTACCCGTGCTGTTTGTGACTTTGCCTCCATTGTTATGGATAACCGTGTGAGTTTGTAGTTAGCTTGGGGATCTTCACAAAGAATGTAATTTACACGATTTCATTAAATAATAAAACATCTGAAGGACATTGATTAGCGCAAATAATTGAGTGTCAGATTCTTTTGAGTATAAGAATGTAGGGAATGTTTCACTTCCCAATAAAGCTGTACATTTTATTGATAAACGTTTAAACTTTATTTTTATTTTGGTTTACCATTTAAACGTTTCAGCTTTTTTGTATGTAGGTCATGGTGATAGACTTGTACCTGATGGCTCTAATTCAATTCATACTGCCATATGCTAGGGAATATGTATGTGACTGACTGGCACACTTGTTTTCCTTCCTGCAGAGATTTTAAAGGAGCTAGATGAGAATTATGAGAAGCACAAGAAAGAGACAGACCCGGTGCAGAAGAAGAGACTGCTGCAAAGCATCCAGAGAGCGCTGATCCGCAGCCAGGAGCTGGGGGATGAGAAGATCCAGATAGTGAGTCAGATGGTGGAGCAGGTGGAGAACCGAACTCGGCAGGTGGACAGTCACGTGGAGCTCTTTGAGACTTGCCAGGAGCCCAGCGAAAGCACAGTCACCCCAGGAAAAACTAGCCAAGAGAAATCCAGAAACGAGACTGTGAGCATGAACGAGAAGCCCAGCAGTAAGAGATCCAGACGGCAGAGGAACAATGAAAATCGGGAGAACGCATCCAACAATCACGAACATGGGGAAGAGATCACAATGGGAACGCCCAAGGAGAAGAAAGCAAAAACGTCCAAGAAGAAGAAGCGATCAAAGGCCAAGGCGGAGAGAGAGGCTTCCCCCGCAGACCTACCCATTGACCCCAACGAGCCAACCTACTGCCTGTGTAACCAGGTCTCTTATGGGGAAATGATCGGCTGTGATAACGACGAATGTCCGATTGAGTGGTTCCACTTCTCTTGTGTGGCACTTAACCATAAACCCAAAGGTAAATGGTACTGCCCCAAATGCAGAGGGGAGAATGAGAAAACAATGGACAAATCTCTTGAGAAATCAAAAAAAGAAAGGGCTTCCAACAGGTAGTTTCACCCCAATCCAAGGTAGTCTTTACATAGTATAAAGGAAACATATTTATGATGAGGGTCATCATTCATTGAAGTGCAAGGATTGTTAAAATTGAAACTCTAAGAATGGTCCAGATATTCAGAGGCATATTTGAAAGTGCTGAATGGGTCTAGCGCTACCAGCCTCCTTTTAAAGATTGGTCAGATCACAATGAGTTGTGGGCATTACTCAGTTGACCTAAACAGCAGCTGTATTGATTGTACCAAATAGCTAAAGAACTAACTTTAAAGGATTCTGCACAACCTGGAATATTTGAATGTGGAAAATAATTAAACACAGCTGCTGTTTAGATCACTTGGTCAATCTGCAATGTTCATTTACATCACTTAAACTAGCGATGGGAGGCACCATAACATTTTTCTCAGTAGTTTTCAGATTTACAAATCAATAATGCCACTATTATTGAACTTACAATCATTTCCTTTCCTACTTGCAAAAAAGTATATCTCTGGGTTTGTGTTTTTTTTTTTTTTTAAAAAAACAAAATTGTTTAAACTGTTGCTATATTTAATGTGCCAGTATTTTAATGCAGCACATTCAGCTAGTGGTGTCATTATATATATATATATATATATATATATATATATATATATATATATATATATATATATATATATATATATATATATATATATATATATATATATAGTCTTTCAAAAAGACTACCACTCTTAAGTATTTATACAATTACCTAGTAATGGGTATCAGTACTGCTTTTAATTGAGTAAATGAACATATCAGTACTATCTTATCCTCCTTAACCGTTGGGCCACATCAAAAAAGTTATAAAAATGATTTGCTTTTAAGGAAATAACCCCACCATGGCACAAACATTAATGCAGCAATCGTTTATTTGAGGTCAAAAGTCTTGTTAAATACAGCATTTTTGTACTTACCTTGCACACTAAAGGTTTTTTTTTTTTTTTTTTTTTTTTTAATGTAAATATATGAAAGCCAACTGGTCATTTCAAAAATAAAAATAGTACCTAAGAATACAAATGTTTTCTGGTATATGTTGTTTTTAAATAAATAAATAAATAAATAAATAATGTGAAATTGCACTTCCTGTATTATAAACCTAATTGGCAACATTGTAATTGTGTAACTGTACAGGTGTGATACCAACAATATTAAATAGAACAAAAGAACAACTACATATTTGAATTTGTCAAAGTGCTTGATTACACTAATGGGTATTGGAAATGTTCAAGTCTCCTTTTGCAATCGCATTTTTCAGAAATACTGTACCTTATGAATCCATTAAGCGTTCATGTCTGATGCAGGAGCCGTTTCCTACAAGACAGTGACGTGGCAACACAATGAACGGCATGGTTAATTATCTACAAGTAATGGCTGCTGCAGAGTTGAGGTCACTTGTGCTGTCCCAACACCCAGACAAGTTTATGGTTATTCAAGCTGCTGTTGACCAGTCAAAACCCATCTTTACAATCTGCATCATTATGCTTGATTGCATGATGCGTTTGTTTAGTGATTTACTTGCTGAATTTAGGGTTACCTATTAGGGGGTGCTTGTTTGAATCTCTATTGATTCCTTGTCCACTGCCACTCAAATATAACATTTCTTGTAAGCTCGGGACTGTTTCACAAACTTTAAACTATGCAGGTGTATGATAATATGCCTTTAATCTCCTATTTAAAATGGTTGCCTGGCAGCCATCTTGTAGGTTTTGTTTCTGGTAGTGTCTTCAAAATGGCTGAGTGAAATTTCCCAGACACATAGTACTGCAGATTTTATTTATTATGACAGTCATGTTGCCCCTTTTTATGTACTTGTTTGGAGTACTGGCCTGTACAGTTTCGATGCACAGGTGCCACTGGGTTGGGAATAGCACCCGTTAGCCTAGTTTTTTTTTTTCTTTGTGAAATTCATGTTGCCTATTACTTGATCGTCACATTTGTTGGGCATTATTTTAAAATCATGCAGTGGTACCAGTTGTCCTACATATTTTTGTCGTGTAGAGTTGGTGCTGTTTATTATATTAACCTTTACATACAAAACACTAGGTTTCAGGACCTGCAAGGCCTCTTCTTTTGTTGTAAGTGCTAGTTGTTACTAAGGTAACATTGTCAGTAATAATAGTTCTATTTGACTTTTGTAGTAAGTTTCAGGTTGTTTTATGAAAATGTACTTGCAGCAATGTTATTAGTGGTAACAGACAAAGACACAGTAGTATAGATAGCCCAAAACTGCATTTTCATTCAAGACAATGGTTTAATACATGGTATTACCCCTCCGACTCCCCACCCGTGGGAATGCAAATAGCATCATCTTTGGGAAAGTCTAGTCAGAAGTAGTCTTTAATGAATATAGAAATAATAATAATAAAAAAAAAAAAAAAAAAAACACTTGTTTATTAAGGGTATTTTGTTGTTTTTTTTTTTTTGTTTTTTTTTTTTATAAGCGCGCTGAAAAAAATCACCAGTGCAAAATCTATACAACTTCAAACGTATAAACAGCAAGTACATAAAGTGTTCATACAAATATTATAGCCCACAACACAGCTGGACTCATTTTTATCATTGGCTTGTGCTTTACAGTAGAAATGACACACAGAGAGATACAGGACAGCATACAAACAGAATGCATTAAGAACACAGGCGGCATGCTGGAAGTGTGCTATACCAGTCTTACATTTACACAGTAAATAAAAATTCTCCTCAAACAAAGTTTCACACAGACAGACTTGGATGTACAAACCTGTACAGATTTAATGGGCACTCCCTCTAAGAAAATCAAGTACAGCTACAACGAAAGTTCTGCAGGCAAATTATAACTAATCAACTGGGTGGCACAACTTTCCTAATGTGTGCATGCTCACATGAGTGATCTTTTGAGTGTGTGATGCAGCTTGTGTCCATATAGAGAAGCACAATTCTGAGGGGCAAGGTGCTCAGAACTAGTTTAGTGTTCTTGAAAAATGACTTGGTCAGTTGTCTCTCCAGCTTTGCTCCACTATTGCTGAAACCCACTTTTCGTATTCTCTTTTGTTGTCCTGGTAAAGCTGAGCAGCTTGGCTGTTTGCTGGACTGTTTGGATTGGGTTCATCCAGTAAGGGCTGCAAAGACAATTATATATATATATATATATATATATATATATATATATATATATATATACAGATAGATAGTATCTTCTACCCAGGAAACTTACAAAGTAATAGGACCTCAATAAGTCGGACACATTACGGTCAGAGGTCAAAGTCACCAATACATTTTGCATGAACTGGAGAATCGCAGAATACAGTTAAGTACAGAGTGTAAAGCCAATATCTCAAAGTATTATAAGAGACCAATATGGCAGCCATTCAAGGTCACAGCAAAAGGTACCAATAGATTTTACCCCAAAAAATTCCACAACAATGAAAATATGAGGATGAAATTTGAAATGGTTTATGAGACATTAGAAGTTGAAATAGCAGAAGATTGTACATATGCTTCCTTCAGGGGATACTTTTCATGAAGTGATTATCACTGGTAGGATTTTTCCCTCACATTAACAGACATACATTATGGTCAACAGTTGTCTGGTGTTGTTTTTCCAGCAATTTATTTTCAACTAAACAAATATTGAACAAGACTAAAAAGCATTACAATGAAACATCTAATAAATAAACATCTATATTTGATATCTAAAGTTCTAAACAAATACTGTTGTTTAAATTGATTGTCTGATGGGTTGTAATTAACCATTATCAAATATTAGCACAGTACCAACCTGTGCGGAGGTCAGAATAGAAGATATGTCAAGGTTGGGCTCCAGCGATTCTGCAGAATATCAAGGCATATGCTACCATCTGCATACGCTGTAAACACAAAATATTTTATAGATCTGTAAACAACTGTTTTACACATACAGTACATGTAACAAATGTGCTATATTCAGCATACACAACTGGAGGGTTTTGTTTTGTGAATGCCAAACGTTCATGTTATGTGTTATGTGGGTTGAAGAACATACTTCTTTCTGCACTAAAATGGACAGCGATTTCAGATTTGTATATTAAAATCTGTTGACAAATTAGAGAGGGCAATAGACACCACTGGTTCAAATGGGTCTAAGGTTGAAGTACCTACATACATGTTTAAAGAGACGACATTTATGTCATCTAAAAGCTAAGTTGTTTAAAACTGAAAGTGGTTTAATCTGGAACTTCGGCGCTCAGATAAGACTGAAATCAATGAATTGTTTTGATGAAAGACCATTTAACTTATCAATAACAAATAATGTAATGCTTTTTGCCAGCATTTAAATGAATAGTAAGGATTGCTCACCAAAACAAACCAAACTACAGCAATAACTTTCAAAATTTAAATATAAAATTACAGAAATCAAACATTTTACAGTTTCATATTTAAAATGTTATATTTCTAAAGTTACTGCTTTATGTTCTACAGTAAGGAAGTAATAGCATACTATTTGGGTGAAACATTTTTTAAACAGCTCTAACTGTTGGGGGTTTGTTTGGGTATTCTTCAGTAAACTCTACTGTTAGTTTAAAAGTTCCTGTTGGAATGAGAGACAACATTATACAATATATTAACAAACAGACAAAAACATGAAACCTACAATACTTTAAAAATGTGCTTACAAGGGCAGTAATTCAATTCATTGGTATTTTATTAGAAATGACAGACTTTACACATTAAAAGTATGATGCTGACAAACAATATGGTTTGCTGATCAATAGAAATACAAATTTTAAACTTTTCCAGGATCTGCATAAGAAAGTACCAGTGAGTAACCTCCCATAAAAATGTAGGACACTCAATCCTCAACATTTAAAATGTTAATTATGACCATTGCATTAAATTTGGCTTAAAGATAGGCCTAAATAGCCAAATAAATTAATTGAAACAAATTTTTACATCCTAAATCAAGATATATGTATGTCGTAGATAAAAAGCATTAGGCTGACTTTTATGGAACCTACTTTATAAATTAATATCTGACTTGTAATTTGTTACAGTTCAAACCTCCCACTCTGCTATAGAGCATGAATATTATCCCGTCGAACATATGTGAACAGGGATGACGTCAGACCAGAAACACACTCAACAAGGACTGGCGGGTGAAAACTGAGCCGTGGCACTCAGTACATTTATTAATAAATAAACAAACAAGGCACAAAACAAAAAGGCGTGTTGGCCAAACAAATAAACAAATAATAAACAGCAACAAAACAAGTATTGTGCTGGTGTATAAACCAGCACGCTGGCAATTGTTATGTTCCTTTTACTTTAAACTCACGTCTCTCCTCTGACACTCTACCTTGAGCGCAGACAGCTGCAGGCTTTTATATTCTGGCCAAGGGGTTAACAAGCTATTAATTAATTACCTTATTACCCCTCGGACACAGTCTGCACAATATTAACACGGATGCGTGACTGTCAGCTAGTTATATAATCAGTAGCTGATCAGTCACGCATCCTCACAAGGTTTTTAAAAATCAAGTACAAAAACACGGCTTTTCGCCATCACATTTATACATATAAATATAATCGTATATCCTGATTAGGGCTCATGGCCTTTCTTTTCATCAGTATGCTGATGACAGACAGCTACATTTGTAAATATGTAATGAACAGGATTTTAATACTTTGTCTGCCTGCCTACATGACATTACTGGCTGGATGTCTGCAAACTGGCTTAAACTCAACCCAGACAAAACCGAGTTCTTACTAGTTGGATCAGAATCTAAACTAAAATCCGAGACTCATGGCATCTACCATTAATGGAACCCATCCTCTATTTGTAAACACAGTTAGGAGTCTAGGCATAGTGCTGGATAATTCTCTGTCATTTTATTCCGCAGATGAGGCATGTAGTGAAAACCTGCTTTTTTCATCTGCGGATAATAAAAAACATCAAACCATTTTTGTCTGTCAGAGATTGTGCTACTATCCTGAATGCTCTGGTGACAGCTCGCCTTGACTATGGCAATGCTCAGTATGTGGGATTGCCGTGGTCTAGGACTAGGCAGCTCCAGAGCATCCAGAATGCCTCAAAAGCTCTCTACCAACAACGGCCAAAATACTTGGCTGAAAAACTGCAGATTTACAACCCAAATAGGAATCTGAAGTCTTCAAATACTATGATCTTGCGCCAGCCACGTTTTAAATTAAAATAGTTTGGTGCTCGAGCATTCTCAGTCATTGGTCCAAGGATCTGGAATGCTCTTCCAGCTGAACTCTGCCTCACCTCATGAGATTATTCAATTCAGAAAAAAACTAAAAACATTTTTTGTTTAATAAATTGCGTTAAATCTGGAAGTCTATTAAGTTCTATTTCGATATCGTTATGTTTGTTGTGTGTAGGTTTTGTGCTTGTTTTATTTAATATTTGCTTTTATATATGTTGCATAGATTCTAGACCGGCTGATATGTAAGACTGTGTTTAGGACATTGTACAGCGCTCTGAAATCACTTTGTGATCTGATTTGCTTTAGAAATTATATCAATAAAATAAAAATAAAATAATATAAAACAATAATAAACAATGGGGCAGGACATTCCGCCACACATATTACAATACAATGTATTTAAATTAATTGATGTAATAATTTTTTTTATTTATAACTTTATCCCTCCATAAAGAAATCCTCATTTACAAGAGGGCCCTGGGGTGCTGCAGTATATATTCTGGTGGATAAAATCAACCACTTTAGTCTATAATTACAGAAATGCAAAATACATCTGGAAAGAAAATTTTGTAAAATTAATCCAGGATGAGGCCTGCACATTATACAACAGTAAGTTTAAGTAAGACAATGTACAATAAGGAGGAAAACCAAAACAAAGTTCAACTCAACATTGGAATGTCATCATGAACAAATTATTCATTCATCTGGAAAGAAAATTTTGTAAAATTAATCCAGGATGAGGCCTGCACATTATACAACAGTAAGTTTAAGTAAGACAATGTACAATAAGGAGGAAAACCAAAACAAAGTTCAACTCAACATTGGAATGTCATCATGAACAAATTATTCATTCATGTGAGATAGTCCATTTACCCAAAAGTGGGCGCAACACACACACACACACACACACTTTTTTCACATTTTGTTGTGTCAGTGCCTCAGAGTTTCATGCATTTAAGAGGATTTTTTTCCACTTATCCACAAACCATACTCAATACTGTTAAGGGGAAAAAAGCTTTTATTGAGAAAAAATTATATATTAAAAATACAAAACTGAAAGATCATAACTGGATAAGTCTCAACCCCCCTGAGTTAATACTTGGTGGAAGCACCTTAGGCAGCATTTAGGGCTGTGAGTCTGTTGGGATAGGTCTGCACCAGCTTTTCACACCTAGATTTGGCAATATTTGGCCATTCTTCTTTACAAAACTGTTCAAGCTCTGTCAAGTTCCTTGGGAAGTGTTGATGGACAGCAATCTTCAAATCATGCCACAAGTTTTCGACTGGATTTAGGTCGGGGCTCTGACTGGGCCACTCATGGACATTTACCCTTTTGTTCCTTAGCCACTGAATTATTATATTACATATGAAACACATTTTTATACATTTGGCAAGTACTCATGAGTCTAATGCACCACAAAACATATTCTACCTAGTTAGCAGAGCACAAAATCTAAAGCACATATCCAATAAAGATGCCTACCGTCTTCATACGTGTCCCTTCAGGCCTGAAGTAAAAAATAAAATAATAAAAAAAGGATTCAATTTCAAATCGATTAAAATACTTAAAACAAATACCATTTTAAATACTGTGTCCACAATATACAGTATTTAAAACGGTATTTATCTGAATTGATTATATTTTTTTCTTTTTACCAGAAAGGTATCGTTGTTTTTCAATGCCCTCTAACTCACAGCTGGCGTTGAAGTTGCAATGAACAATGACGAAAAGTTAATGAACATAAACATGAATAGTTCAATGAAAATTGGAACGTGGCCTTAAGACCTATATGTCATGAGATTAGTTAACACTGTATATCAAACTGACACGTTTACAGTATTTATTTATTGCACGCACATAGCGTTTTTTATACAAACGTATAGCAAAGCACTGTCTAGTACATAGCAGGAAAAAAATGAACAAACCACGATACATTTGTATAAAATATCCCACACGTACAACTGCCACAATCAGACCATTTAAATAAATAACAAACAACAGTATACACATAATCATAATACAAAAGCAGCAATTTTAAAGTTACTTTAAAAACCCATTAAGATAAGAAAGCCATTTTATAAAAGTGCGTTTTCAGTCTTGACTTGAAAATTGTAACGGTCCCAGCTTCCCCGACAAACGAAGGCAGAGCATTCCATAAATTAACTCTACAAGAAAATAACATTGTTCTCATCAAGATACATGCAAAACTATGACCACACTATAACTACCACACTGTAATTGGGACTATAGTTTAAATCGTTGCTTCAGAAAGCATAGAAAGAAATATTACTATATATATAAAAATAGAACTCACCAGTGCGTCTTTATTTACCCAAATATGACGTCATTCCACAGCAGGGTGTTGTTTTCTGAGGGTGCTCCACTCACACCAACAGGAGGGCCTTCTAACCTTAAATAAAGATGCAACAACACTTATTGATCATGTCCGATCTTGCACGAAATATATGAATTCATGGTCTCTGTTATTTACAAAATGTTTCCATTGTTTCTCCCTGAGTGAATTATACATCAGAAACTGGTTGAAAGCGCAGTTTGCATCTCATTCCTGCCTTGCCACTGGGTCACTCGTTTTAGTAAAACCGAAAAATAGATACGTTTCTGCTTTGCTTGTAGCTGGCTGGCTGGCTGGTGGGGGGGTCAATAAATCACGATTAAACTGAAAAAGCTTGTGTTTTTATTGTTTTATTTTATTTTTCTACACTAGCACCTATTTACCTGAGGGACTTGATTTGTACATAAATACATACATAAATAAATAAATAAGGCACTGCATCTAAAAAAAAAATCTTGAGTGTACTATTAAATAAAAAATAAATGTACAATACTTTATAAACACATAACAGTAAGCTATATACGCTACTGTGTATTGTATACGTACTAATTATAACCGATAAGGCGTCGGTAGAACTAACGATTTACCATGACGTTGACATTGCTAGATGGTGGCCATGTTTGTCAGTGTCAGTGTCATAAAAAGACAGCTGCTGTCAAAAACAGCCAAGCCACCCCCCACCTTTATCAAAGGACAACCCGAGTACACGACCCTTGCTAGAGTTTCTTTACCGTTTAAAATATCATACTAGAGTTGACATCAATTCTAACCCCTAATTTATTAAACAATAACAGCTACACCCATCCCCTCCCACTCTCCCTCCGTCCGCCATACGGAAATAATTCATGCAAATTTGTGAGAACGGCAAAAATTGAAAATCACAACTCCGTCACTGTAAAGCAAAACGGGGGCGCCGAGCTTAATGGGAAAACGTAACTTCCGAAAAATACATTTTGAATTACATGTACTCAAGCATTAACGTTTCAAATAAAATATGCTATTTGTGACGTCCCGCAAGTCAAAAAGGCAATTTCACTAAACACACTGAACCCCCCCTATTTTGGGCAAGTCAGTCAGTCACCGCAGAGGCGGGCGGTGCAAGTTAGTCACGTGGTTTGAGAGAGGGTAGGTGGGGGGGGGGGGTCCCTCCTCAATGTTCATGGTTTTGTGACGTTATGTTATAAATACGAGGTGGTAAGTACTACATGACAGCGATGGTGTTTTTTAGTGATCAGGCGGGACTCCTGCCAAATATTGATTTAAGAGGGTTTATTGCTGATGTTCTTGAACAGAAAAACTAAAAAGTAGAAATAAACTAAAAAAAGAAAAGTTTTTGGGGAGTACCTACCGTTTACTTCAAGAACTAAAACTGGACAGTGCAAGATTATTCCAGTGTTTCAGAATGAATGAACGGTGATCAGTTCGAGAAGATGCTTGATATGGTGGGACCAAATTTGCATTAAAATCATCTATAAGATACCACAAAATTATACGTGATTACGTGTTTCGGTGATTATAAAATGCATTCTATGGTAAAATGTTGCCTGTTGGTACAGATTTGGAAGCCCGGGATTCTTTTGGTACTTTTGTAAATGTACACCAGTTTAACTGCCCTCCCCAAGATGGCCGCACATGTCAGACTGTATGCATAATGTATGCGCCATCTTGTTGAGGTCACGTTTGTCAGCCATCTTAACGCCTCCGTCTTTCGAGAGGCTATTTTTTCCACCATACATCGCCCTCACCCTGTTACACGCACAGACCTTGGTGTCCTTGGTGATTTATAAGCATACAATTTTAAACTCGTTCAGTTTCCTGAAGTACTGTCCCACCTCCACAGCCGCTGTTAAATAAACATTAAAGGTCACAAAGGTGAATCTGTAAAACTGTTTCTATCAATTGAAGGAACTGCTGGGCCTCTTAGTGAAACGTCAGGAGATAGGGCTAGGCATGGGTATCATGAGGATGATCTAGAACAGATAGGTATAATTCTTTTTGGGGGATCAACATACGACTACCTTACCATACTATACAGGGATAGAACATCCTCAGGTGCCATAAACAATCCTGTTTTTTGTTTGTTAAGTATAAATATTGTATTACATTGAAATCTGCAGGACTTAAATAGCCTGAGTTAAGTTCAAGAACATGCACTGAAGATGCCATCATTTTCTGCAGTGCATGTACAGGACATCCATTCTAGAGAAGGTACTGCTAAACAGCTGTAGGGGACAAGAATGCTACCAGTTGAAGCTGCTTTCTCATCATCCTTTACCCTTATTCATTCCATTCTTTTTTGGTATTGTTTGTATTTCATTGTGAAGTCATCAGCTTGGGCTCCAAAAGTTGCCATGTAAGAATGCATCCACTGTATTGCCGGTCTGCTCTATACAGTATGTCCCAATTACAAGATAAACACTTGTTTTTGTGTTTTCAGAACTCAGTGATAAGCATCCATGACAAGGACAGTGTTGAAACTGGTCTGTGGATGTCAGTGGGTGTTTTATCCTGTATTGCTGCCTTTAAAGGGGGTTGGTTGTGTATGGTGATGTAAAAAGGACACACCTGCAGATTCTGAAGAACATTGTTGAAAAGGCTGAACCATCACTGCCCTTGCCACTTCTAAAATAGTTATCATAACATTCAGACATACTGTATAGGTTTAAAGAGAATATGTTTAGGGCCCGATTGGAGCAAAAAAAACTTACACTGAACAGGGATGGAAATATGACTCCCATTGCATAGCAGTTTGAGCCACTCCTGGTTTTACTATGAGTTTAAGAAGACATGCTGTGGCTAATCAAAGTCGCAATAAAACCTGCAAGACGGAAACCGCTATGCAATAGGGGTCTGATTTCCATCCCTGCAATAGAATAGTTGCCAATCTGACGAAAAAGATGGGGGTCGATAAGGCCTGCATTTGCATAGTACTATATATAATTGGTTTATACATACTTTGCTTAACTTTGAAGGAGGCCAGTGTTGTTAGTTTCTTAGAACCATTGCCAAAAAAGCAGCTTTAGAATACGTTGTATACTAGCATTTTACATGGAGAAGTATTCTGGTCCCTAGCACTATTAGCTGAATGTCTATCTGTTCAGTTTCTAGCAATAATAGCTTAACATAAGTATTACCAGGAAGGTCCATCCAAAGTAGTTCAGAGTTTTGGACTCAATCTGAGTCTTTTGTTATCAAACTTACTTGATATTTAATTGACCACAGTTAAATTTGAATTGAGAATAGTAATCATGTATTGCAGTAAAGCTACTACAACATTAAAACCAAAAAAATATATATGTTGATCTGTGATCCTGCTGCAAAAGATGAGTGAATTATGGTATCTAAAAAGTTTAATGTCTTTAGTAAAGCAAAGTAACTTGTCATGAAAACCTATTTAGACAATAGCTGTATTGTAAAAATAACTGTAAACCTCACAAAACAAGTACATCTGAATACTGTTTTTATTTGTAAGCAATGAAAGCAGTTACACAAACTACAAAAATTAAAATAATAACAGATCAAACCCAGGCTGTGTAAGTGCTACAGCCTACTCTGGCAGCTTGAATACCTTTTCAGTTTAACAACCATCATAGCATGCACAAATTCAAGAAACCCTGTAATCACATACTGTAGTCATTCTGGTCAGTATTGACAAACTTTGACTAAATTTGTTAGCAAACTCTCAAGCTTTCATATGCTAGAAAATGTTCAAATATAGCTTTTAGTTTAGAATAAAAAAGATAACTTACATTGACCCATATAATGGATTTTAACTTTTCATATCTACCATTTTAAACTAAGTAATTACATTTACAACTGCTTGTTTTTAATGCAATGTAAAAAAAAAACACACACACACACACAAACAAACAATGCAAAACGTTGAAATTGGCAGGTTTCCCTTTTTAATAATTAACTGAAGGAAAATTAAGGAACTTTTACTGCCAGTATCTTGCCTTTTATCTAAAAAAAAAAAACTACTTCTCAAAGTAAACAAAGAACTAATGCAAAAAACCCCTTCCCTTATGAAGCATGGTTCACTTTTTTTTGTTACTTTTTCCATAAACATAAGGAACCAGCCACTGAAAGCATTGCCCATCTAAAGTGTAACTGTTAAATTAGAGGATCACACAGTAATCTGTGCAAGATCTTGACTTAGGAAACCTTGCTTTTAGGAACCGTGAAAGAGGTGCATGGCGCTGTAGACAGCATTGTTATACCGCTGTTCTACTTTAACTGAACTGGAGTGTTCAGCCATGCTGCTGGCTTCTGGAATGCTCTCTGCAGTATCTCCAAACCCATGATAATGTCCATACTGCAGTGTGTCTCCTGGATCTCCACATTCATAAGGGTTGGCTGGTGCCCAGGAAGGCCTGTGCAACACATGGCTACTGGGGCTTCCACCAAGGTGCAGCGCTCCACACATATCAGGGGCTTGAGAGCCATTTTCTGCTCCCAAGTCAGGGTTTAGGAACTTGATGGATAAGCCATTCTCAGCTGGCTCAGCTTCCATTCCATTGAGCTGTGGTTGAGGGACGTGTCCATTTGTCGCAAATCCATTTCCCATCACCTGTCCTGGCAAGCCATTGTGGCTCACATCTGCTGCTAAAGGTGCACCTGCCATTTAAAATAAGAGGTTTATAAATGACATTCACAAACACCCACCTGATAGCTGTTTTTACTGGAGCCATGATGAAAATAGCTGCAAATGGTTAAATACCACAAGTACAACACATATTCTGGAGTTAAAAAAGAAAAAAGTGAACACTAAAGACATATACATCTTCAGGTCTTCCTAACATCTTCATAGACTTAAGGAGGTGTGAATAATAGACATGTGCATCAACCAATTCATGAAAAGTCCAGGTTATTTTATTTTTCCCCTCCCAGTAACAGTTCAAAATATAGGTAATGATCAGCAGCTTTTGAAAAATGTCAGTTAACTCCTCCTTTGTTTATATTAGGATCACATTCCTTCCTGTTCATTTACTTGTATATTAATTGATGCATTTCTGCAGTCAGAATTTAAAATATGCTCAAGAATTGCTAAAGAATTCTCCAAACTTGAAGATTTATACTATATTATTATATATATAATATATATATATAATATATATATATTATATATATATATATATATAACGTGAGAGTCTCTACAGTCACGTACATCTTTTGTGCACATTAATAAGAAAATCTTAGTAATCTAACGTAGAATCAATATCTTTGCAATCCAGAAGTAAAATGTACGTTATGTGCTGTGGATTTCTAAAGCCTTAACCCACAAATTCTACATCTTCCTGACCTGAAAGAATATTATTTTAGAATTAAGGTCCCAACAGTAGGGTTGTCATTCAAAAAATTAAAACTTTTTTTTTCATTACATCACATAATAACTGTCAGTATCTCTCAGTTTAAAGTGTGTACTGAACAACTTCATTGTAAGAGTAACTACAAAATTCCATAAAAGCCAATCATTTGATTAAACTGATGTCTGTACATTCCAAACTGAGCCATTCAATAGCAACCTAACCTCGAATTTCAATTACATTTCATTATGGGCTTTGGCCTGTTTTCAAAAACCTTTGGCAAAGTATAAGCATCTCTTCTCACTTTTATATATCTAGAAACATTTATAGTCCAGACTATGGAAAAGTCTTTTGAAAAGCTGCAGGGAAAACTGGACTTAAAATGAGCAGAGAACAGGAACTATTGCATTGCACCATGTGGCTGAAAAGATGCTTGTTCTCAATTTCTGAATTGCCTGGCAAAGTCTGGAATATAAAATAGTACAGTATAGAAAGGCGTTTCCAACAAATCACGCACCAATCTTAATTTCGGATGGGGAAAAACACAACGTTTGACAAGTTGTAATTCTTATTATGTTTTATATGTAGAGGACCAACATTTATTTTACATACCCTCTACAAAATGATCTAAACTTAATATTCATAGCATTGAAAAAAATGTTTAGATACTTTAATAGGCAATACTGTGCAATATCCTGATACAAAACCTGTGGTAGTCCAGTAAAATCTTTTTTTTTTTTTCTTTTTTTTGTACACATTAACAGCACATATGCAGTTGAACTGTTTAGCAAGCCTAGTTCCTGATGCTAACTAAAGAACAGCAAACCATTTTGAAAACAATGTTGCATGTAAGCCGTCTATATTTATATGGTAAAATTAATATCAACAGCCAGTGTAAAACAGTGATCGACCTGTACATCAAAATGCTAACTGCAGACCACGGAACAAACACTAGATGGTGCAACACAACCGTTAACGCATTTGAAAAGGAAAGGATAGTGAGATCATCATCAGAATTACGATATCAGAATTGTAACTAAAATGGGAAATTAATGTACATAACAAAGACAAACCACCCGTGTTTAGGCATTACTGTGGTTGAATTATTATTATTATTATAAAAAAAAAAAAAAAAAAAAAAAAATCATCAAGCAAATCTGCGGATTTGTATATTAAACAATTTCACGTGCCTGGTCACGGTTTAAGATTCGAATTTTAAATAGATATTAATATAATATATTGTAATATTTTAATATTTGTGCTAGATAAACATGTATTTAATGTAGTAAACATGCTTTTTTTAAAAGAACCTCTTCAAACAACTCTTAACAAAAAATGGTTACCTTTTAATTGTAGCATATTATCCCTTGTCCGGTGTGAAAAGAAAAAAAAATGAACATAGATTAAATTTTAAAAAGAAATGTTGAGATTATCCTTTCCACTAATGTCTATTTAAACACAGCTGTGGCTTTGGTATTGGTGTTCATTAAGAGTTCTGCCATCCCTGAGCACATCATTGTTGAGATTAACGTTCTGCATCTACACTGTTGATAAACGCCGCACAGGGCAACGACTGCAAGAGCTGCAAATCATGGTTTTGTGCGCTTCTCCAAAACTAAACCGTCCCCTCTAGGTTTTGTATTATCGGGGGTACGCAGAGGTATGTTTTCTGCTCAAAAGACTTTGATTAATTTGAAGTTTGTTTCTCCTTTAAAGCTCCTCTCCCGGCTTTCGTGAAATTGTTTGGAATAGTGCTCTGCTACTTGCTTATAAATTGGCCACTTCTTTTCTGTAGATCGGTGTTAGTATTCACCTTTACCTGACTTTTGTAACCGCTTTAACTTGTACCACTCACTATGCTATTTAATGCTATTTGCTAATAATTTATAGCATAAAAAGGTCCAAATAATTTGAATAGTATGCATGCACGCACACACACACACACCTGCTCCCTTGAAGATCCTAGTTTATGAAGCACCACAAATTCTACACTGTAGAAATTAAATACATTTTGTTAAGAAAAACATCTGAATTAAAACAACAAATAACAAAAACACATTTCCTAGGTTGGGTGACCCCTCTAGAGAAGATCAAAACACTGAGTGGTACTGTATTATTGTACCAAAGTACTCAACCAGTGTGAGAATACGCAGCCACACTTTCTGTTATTGACAACAGCACGTCTGGTTTAGATCCCACGTTGAATCGTTTAGTAGACTATTATAAAGCAGAGTATCCTTCCACTAGCCCAGCCCAAATCACTTTTAGTTTCTTATTAAAAAATTAACGTGTAGCTCAAACTATTTTCAGAATGAGATAAGCTTGTTTGGGCAATCATGGCAAATATCTATCTTAAAATGAGCCCAGTGTTTAAATGTATCTAGTAAAACAGCGTTGGCCATTGAAAACTATGCATAGTGGATCCCAAAAGGTTTACAAACCATTGCATGGATTTCAAATCAAGATACAAATTAAATAAAAAGTAAACTACTTCCCCAAAAATCAATTGTATTAACCTGGCGGTGTTTAAAGTGTGGTATAGAGTTCAGTGACCAGAACTCAACAGCATTCCAAATGTGGTCAAACTCAAGCACTATACTACTGAACTGTGCAATTAATCTCCACTTCTCTAGGCATGCATTCCCCATTATTGTCAGACATTATGTTAGTACAACTAATTTACTCCATCCTTTTCACTCCCATTTATTGTGTAATGTAGTTTCCATACAATATTTGCATTCTTTTACTTAAATGTAACTTGTTCTCCCCAGATACAGGTCTGGTCCATATCGTTTTGTATTATAAATGCTTCATATGAATAGATTTAGTATCTCTGGGAATGGTTATCGTTCAATACAAATTTAACACAGTACTTCAATGAATGGCTAAAAGCAGGTAAGAAGTACAAACCCAGTCTGGTACTTAATGAGTTCTACATTTATTAAAAAATATCTAAGAACAGAAGCACGCATTCCACATATATATTGGCTTCTTAGTGCAGGCATTTCGTACAATTTATTCTGTAAAACTACTGCTGTATGCATGCAAAGCAAGAGAAGTTAAGGCATAAATTCCTGCTTTAATACACAAAGAAGTAATTTCCTTTCAGTATATACAGCTATGCCCAAATGTTTTGCATCACCGTATAGAATTAACTCATTTTGCTTCATAAAGTCGAATGAAACCTACTGAATAATGTTATGTTAACATATGAATTGCATACCAAATAATAGCTTACCAAATACTTAACAAAAAACTGACAAAAACAAAAAAAAGGTGATAACATGAAACACTGTACTACTATTATGGCATCCGGCAGACTCTTGCAATGTCATTTTGTAATTTCTTTGATTACATGATGTTAAATGAAATATCTAAATTATGTTCACACACACACACACACATATATATATATATATATATATATATATATATATATATATATATATATATATATATATATATATATATATATATATATATATATAATGTCTCAATCCTAGAATTTGAGGTGATGTAAAACTTTTGGCCACTGCTGTTGTCATTCACTACTGAACTCACCTGACAAATGGACACAATTGTCTCAACAATAATCTAAATGGAACTCCTGTCCTCATGTCTCACTACCAATTTATGACTCCAGTAAGATCAGGATCGATGTCTTTGAAACAGGACGGGCAATGCCTGGTACATCACTTGATTGTGCATCACCATGTCCATTACAAAGTTATGATTCTAGCACTAACAAACCACCATACAATACAGGCTCAATAGGGATAGGTTACTTAATATTTGTTAAATAAGTGACTCAGTACAATTCAATTACATATGTTATTAAGTTACTGCATGTGACTTGATAAAATGTTTTATTAGGCATTCCTAACAATTTTTATTCTTTCAATCACTTGACAAAAGCTTATTTTTCCTTATGAACACAACACCCAGAAATATACAAGCATTATATGCAATACAGTTGTGTGCAACAATAATGTATATATTTTTAAAAAATGATATATAAAACATGTACATCTTATCAACAATGTTAAAAGGTATGACTGACCTAATTTTATAAAAAGGCACAAATCCAATTGAAAAAATCCTAATCTGTAGCAGGTGGACCCATTTGCAGTTCCACCATAACAATTTGGAGTGCAAGAAACCAAAAGCAATCAAATTAGCACCATTCTAAAACTCGCGTTAAATTTAGCTACAAATTGCACTTACACTAAATGTATTTCTTACATTCACAAACTGGTATGTATTGGCAGGACTAACATAAGAGATTGGCAAAATATTTACAATTACAGACTCCCTTAGAAATAATCATATATCCAGGCAAACAGAGATGCAAGACCTCGCTTTCAGAGTGGTCCAGTTTCACCAAGTTGGGTGGAACAAACATAGAGCACATGTAACTGGCTCAAGACCCCAGTAAATGGCAAAATTAGGATTTTTAGCTACAATCTCTGGCTACCTGTCCCCAACTATAATCACCAGCCTATGCTGAATCCCCTTGCATCATGAATAGGGAGAGGAAACTGTTACTGAACTGTTGATCCCTGTAGAAAGGAAGGAAGTGAAACACATTAGAAGGTACACTTGCAGTGTATAAGATCCTTTAGAAAAGGAGAGGGGGGGGGGGGGGGGGGGGGGGGGCGTCCTTGTTAGAAACAGAAGAAACATAAAAAAATAATTTCCTTCAGAAGGCAATAAAAAATTACTCAAAGTCGTCCTTAATATAGCAACCATGCAGGGAACTGGGCCAGGAACTAGCTTGGCAAACAGTGATAGTACACAGTACATCAACAGTGGACAGTGAATGGAGAGCAACATATTATGAACATGAAGGCCCAAATTATTCATGCGAACCGAATGCGACTCGCCCAGCTGCCTTTGAAAACAAAGCAGTGGGACAGCATTCAGATATAATTGTATCTACAAGGTAACATTTAAGCTACATTTTTATGAATTTTGTAGTTAGAAATACGCATATTTATTTGTGCACCGGCAAGGGATCTGCATTGCAGGGGCCGTGAAAATTTCAATTTCTTTTGGTCCTGGAGAACCATTCCCCACAGCTGTGTGGTCTTCTCTAATTTCAGTGCTGCTGCTGCTGCCAAACGGAAAGTGTCTCTTCCCACCTGAAATGACTGGAGGCTCGGATTCGGTTTGCATGATTTCCAGCTCTTCCTCTGCACCTCTATACATCTTCATGGGTAAGTCCAGACCTGCGTACACAAACAAACATCGCAATGGCCATATAAAAGCTTCCTTGCTTTTCTTTTTTGGCACACTTTCTCACTCTCCTCAATGTAGTTACTGAAAGCCATTTAACAAAACTGATAAAAACGTGGAACAGGCAACAGGGCTTAAAAGTAATGCTCCCCATAATTAAGTTGCAGCAAGCCGCTGACATTGTTAGCAAATCATTCAAAACTACTGCTCAACACCATTTACTAGGGCCCCCAGAACATGATACATTTGGAAGTGCTTGGCCCACGTTTCAAAACACAGAGGATGTTTGCCTTAACTATGCAACACTCCCAGAAACATGCATCTCTACAGAAACCCTGATCATTAGATTAACTGGACCATTACCAAATCATTTCTTGTCAAATAACTTAGCGGCCTCCACATTTTTTATCAGCAATTCCACAAATAATTTAACAGTTTTTAAAAACTTCTTGTCATCACAATCACAGCCCTCTCCCCGAGCTGGACAATTTACAAACTTAAAATGACACGATTACATTGGGGTCAGGTGAAGTGGTAAAGCTTTTTACTCAAATGTAAACCAACTTACTGTACTTTCCGCAAAATGTGAATAACTGGTAAAGACCGTGCATTACAGTACAGCGAGGTGGTTTGTTTCATTAATTTTTGAAAAAAAAGTCATTTATATAAATGGTGAAAACTTTGATAAAGTCACTACCATTGTCTTCACTATCCAGACACATACCTTCAGTTCTAGCTTTCTTCACTAGCTCAGACTCCAGGTATTCAAGCGATCGCTTTCTGGGTCCACCATTGAAGTGAACCCTCGAGACAGTGCTCTGGTGAACTCCACTCAACGGCCCATTGGTATAGAAACCATTCAGCTGATTGAGCTGATTCTGCACGTTTGACAGTAGTTGTGCACATTCCTGGAAACCCTGGGCATGTGCAAGATCTGCTGCAGTCAGGCCACTAGCATTCCTCAAGCTGCATAATAAAAAAGACTGAATTACCCTCAGTTTTCTGGTGCCGTTTACATTCAATATAAAAGATCAATCTTTCTTCCTACCACTGAAATGAACTCTGAAGGTGATATGATAATTTTTTTTTTAAATAAATTACTATTTTAAATGTATTCTTTACAGAATCAACTCATCACTTAAAAAAGATCTTGCATTGCAATGGGAATGACAATTGCACTGGCATTCAGTCACCAAATATGCAATGACAATTATCAATAAAAGTGCCTGAAACCTGTGTCCAAGATCCCATCATTTTTCTCTCCCCTTTGGTAAACAGTATAACAAATATCCACAGTCAATCAAGGCTGACAAAGGTATAAGGAAATCCATGTTTTTCAAAAGCACCACAGCACCACATCTTCTTGTGAGTTATTCATAGCACTGTAGTTTTTTCTTCATGAGATCTTCCAGTCTTTGAGATGTGTGATCCAGACACCACCAATAATGGAAATGCATTGAAGATCAGTTGCTCCAATATTACCAACAACAAAAATTATGAAATTGAATACAGGACTGCACATCTGAAGATGGTCTGTATCCTAGCCTGTCATTTTGTGAAGACTTCAGTAGGAGCATGCAACCACTCCCAAAGAAATGGGCCTCGCATCAAGCAGGATGGACCCAGTCAACTGGAACATGAACCTCTAAAGTTATGAAAAATGCAAACTATGTGTTACATTAGAAAAGGTATTTACATGCATGGAGATAAATGTATACAAGTTGGGCAGTTTGGGTTGGAATCACGTTCAATGGGAGTACTGAACTTTGCATCTTTCATGGATGGGAATCTCGCAGCACATTTTGCTTAAAACCCATGTTTTGATCCAAGAATGTCTAATATCTGCAGAATCAGCTGAAGAGTCAATCTTGAAGACCACCCATCTTCCGAAAGGGGGAAATAGGCTCAAATCAAAGAGTAGTAAACATTCCTCAATTGCAGTTGTAGCATCCCCTAGATTTTGAGCAGTATCTAAAAACTTTAAAAAGGTTGATTAGTTACCAATCCAAAGACTAATGTGCTTTTAAGTGAGTAAACCAAAGCATGGTCAAATAATGTAAGGATATCCACTTATAGATAGAGCAACATAAATAAATGTCAAACAAATTGCAAGTTCAGTGGTCTGAAACGTAATGTTAAATCAATGTGCATCAACGACGGCCATGCTTCTTCTGAGAAGTTTCTTTCATCTTTGGCTGGATTCCATTGCCTTCTTCTCAGGGATCCATTTGGATACATCTCTTCAAAAAGCTTTATTTATTGTTAATGCCTTTAATAGAGAAGACTGTCTCTCACTTTAAACATGGGAAAATGGACCTGGTACTTGGTTTCTTTGTTGCAGAATTTCTAGTTTTTTTTCTAGTTGATATAACTTTTAGTACTTTTTGTCAATGTAGTTGGGTAAGCACTCCAGAAACAGTGCCAATTAACTTTACAAAAAGCTAATCTTTAAACCAGAAAAGACCATTTCTCTCATTTACACAGACATTACAAGTACTTTTTCACTTTTGGAAATGTAGCCCCCTTTGGACAAACAGGTTTCAGAACCATATAGAATGTAACACACCATACTTTGAACTAATCACTTCCCATTGCAGTAGCAAGAGTGCGTGAAGGTGAATTTATTGATAAGCAAACCACTTTCTCAGAATAGAAACTGTTCTTTACAATGTCATCCACTACATTGTGCTAAAACAACATTTATTTTATTTAGGCTTTTAGTAAAAAAAACTAAGTCAGCAACCAACACAACCAATATATTTTAATGCATTATCTTATAACTCCAATAAATACTAGGATAAGAGCTACAAGAGGGAGGGTGGACATTAACCACACTCAGATACACAGGTAGACTCCTCAGATCATTATCTTGGGCTCAGGGTTGCATAACTGAATAAGGAAATACAGGAAAATAGAAAGATAATGCTGACTGGTATTTGTTAAAACATTTTAAAAAATTCTCAAAATGTACTCTGTACTACTGAATATATACCTGATTAACAGCCAGTTTTTATTTAATTTGTTGAACTTGACCAGGTTAAAGATGAATAAAAAATAAATGATTTTACTTGTATTATTATGCATTGCTTACTACATGTGTAGCACTTCTCTAGATCACATTATGTGAATTTTGCACAGTAAATGTATTTTTTAAAACGGTTATTCAGTTTACTGCAGTTCAGGGAATTTTGTTTTTCACCAGTAACATTTGGATTGTAACGGGCAACGGACGGACAACATAATGATGACTATATGGACACCGAGTGGCCATAGAATTATATACATATACAGTATAAAACAAATCATGTAGCTATTCCTAATCAAAGAAGGCAGTTTGCTTATTCATAAATTGACGATTATTATACAAAAGGTCCTCATTACAATGAAAAACAACAATTTATGGTAAAAACATATATATGAAAATCAGTCAATAATACTTATTTTCATAAGCAGGTAATATTAATAACAAATCACTCAAAAATTAAATGTTTCCAATTCAGGCATATACATATGAACATTAAAAAGAAACCAGCAATACAATATGAACAAACATAATAAATATACTCTACACTGGGGTGGGGAAGTGCCAGTCCCAAGTACACTTAGCATGATTCTGTTTAAATCTGCAGGTTATATAATAAAGATGTGCAATATAAATACAAATACTGATGAAGGGCAGGGCTTCTTGTTCAAAACCCAATGCACAATTGTAGCATCTGAAATGCATTAGGAAAAAAAAACATCATGCCAGCAACTACTGTGTCATTTGGCTAACAGGACAAAGGACTGTTCAGAAGTTAGTGTGGTTGACCGAGTCTCTTGCCAATTCATTAACATTTATTTAAAAATAGGATCCTTGTACTTATGTCTACTGAGAAATGTCAATTGATTTTCAAGAGTAGTCACTACCTTAAGGCAGTCCAAAATTAGCGCTAAATCAGTGTCTTTAATTAAGCCGACAATTTCTCAAATTCTCAATTTGATGAGGACCGCTTTAATGCCCAAATGAATGACTGGGAAATTAGAAACATTTAATTGTTGGACCATACAATTAGGAATAGATTTATTTTTATTTTTTTTAAATGCACTGACTTTCCTACCCAGCTAACATATCACCTTCAGAAATATGTTGTCTGTTAAAGCCATGCTTAGATAGTTCTGATCGATACTGTTACTATTTCTGTTAAAAAAATCTGATCTCAAAATTGCTATTGTTAGTTTACAAAATATATTGTACATTAGGGTAAGCAAAGCATGCAGATCTAAAACAAAAAGACTCTATAACTGTATTCCTAGTTTAGCATTAAAACCAATCACCGCAACAAATACCTCAACAGTATGCCTTGTGTGCAGAAAGGAAGCGATACTGAACACTCAATGCCACAACTGTAACGTTTTCGGAGAAGCACCTGTGGCAGTTTCAGCAGTTTCTATTTGGAATGCTCCCCCTTTCTAGGATTACTTGAAAAAATCAAGTCAATTCGAATTAAGTAGCTGTAAAACATTGACACGTGTAGTTTTTACAGTTTAGAACTTTCTGCAGTGTTTACGTCACTTTCATATGGGAAAATGGTGACTTAAAAACAACTAAAGCAAGGGTTAATACTGCAGTAACATTCATATAAAATACATTTGCTATATGCAGTGTTATAAATAGACAATCAAGCACCACTTTATGTTAATATTCTACAATAAATCTAGTCCAGTCACTCACTACTGACCAGAAACCTTATAAATATAATAACAAAAAAAAACCCCTTATAGCAGAAAGGATACACAGTGTTTTAAGAAAGGGTTGATGATATATAAAGAGAAAACAATCCATTATAACCAATTACTTTAATTGCTATCACAGTACTACAGGACACATCTTTGAACCTTGAATGTCAAATTGGGGGTACGGGGTGGGAGGGGGGGAAACCCCAATAGGGCGAGTTCAAAGCTTTGTTTGGATACATCTCAGAACATATGCATTTTGGCCAAATAAAGCTTTGCTGACACATTAATACTGACGTCGGCCAAAGCAGGCAGGCAGCCTACTGTGCAGTCGTCCGAGAGCACAAATATTATATAATGAACCACAGAACTGCCAAAAAATTCTTGACAAAAGGTGGTGAATCAGCAACATTTTCCAGGGCCGGACAGTTGATTAAGGGCTAACTGCATGAGTAAGCGCAATTTTCAGAAGCGCTTTCGGCAGTTCAAAGGTGCTGGAATAAGCATCAAGGACAAGCAACGTTCAGAATGAGTTGCAAGAGCAGAACACAATATTAAAGTTGCTGGGATGGGATCAGATTGGTTCGATGAGGCAAATCATGGATGAATCTGGCACTGGCAAGATATTCACATCCACCTTGAGGAATTGTGCACAAAGAGTTCAAATGAAGATTTAAAATCAGAGGGTCAGCAGCACAATATCAAGATAGATGTCTGAATTTCAAATCAGAAGGTCAGCAGCACAATATCAAGATATATGTCTGAATTTCAAATCAGCGGGTCAGCAGCACAACATCAAGATAGATGTCTGAATTTCAAATCAGCGGGTCAGCAGCACAACATCAAGCTAGATGTCTGAATTTCAAATCAGCGGGTCAGCAGCACAACATCAAGATAGATGTCTGAATTTCAAATCAGCGGGTCAACAGCACAATATCAAGATAGATGTCTGAATTTTCACATTTTGAATGAAAAGGATGGAATGTTGTCATCAAGGCATGTTTCAAATGTTTCCCGTGTGCAGAGCAATCTATCGTCTTCTGAGGCATCTCAATCAACATCAACTGATGCGATATGTGTTTTCAGTGTTCCCAGGCTCGCACACAACGACCCCCCCCCCCCACCAATAAACATATCCATCTCGTAGACACCAAAGCGAGAAAGTAATGAACTTCCAGAAACGTTGATGGGATTGAAGAAGTGAAGTTTGCACAATTTGTACATGGAACATACTGGTAACACTGTTTAGCTGATTACGATTATTGTCCCAGCAAAGTTTCAATTTGCAATATAATGCATACATTCTGAGAATACTTAGATTACCCCATGTATAAATGTAAAGCGATGATTCAGTGCAGTAAAGTAGTAAAAGTTTCTATATCTTTCTCTTTTTATCCTTTAACTCTTACCATGCAAGAGATATGACTGGTTGCCCAAAAGATAAGCTGTATATTTGTGCTGTAGCCAAAATACAAAAATTGAGAGAAAATACATCCTTGACATTGTATTTAACCTTTTAAGGTTATATTTGTCAATCCAAATAAATTATGAAAATTTGCCCTTTAGTCAAAAGGTTTGTCAAAAGGTTTATTTTTTTAATTATATATTACGTTTCCTACCATTTTTTTTTTTAAATAGTTATGGATGAATCACCTTTGAACTCTTTGTTTGCCACTATGTGCGTCCTTGTTAAGCCAATAATATTTTACAGGAACTAGCGCAATGCTCAGGTATAGCAATGCCCCATTCTATAAAATGCTAGTTGGGACAATACACCTTAAAAAGATGGCATGACAACACTGACAAATATAATTAAAATAAATAAATACTACATCTTATTTGTGTTTAAGCCACTGAACAAAAGAGACTGCCAAGCTGAATAGTGTTTTATTGTTAGATATTCAATGTTTGAATAACCTTGAATTTTGTAAGTTGTATAAATAAACGTACCATTTAAGGTTTGCCACTTGGTTGATCAAGTGTTGCAAAATATTAACCAGTCAAGGTAGTGAACGGAATGACCACTTATCAATGAGGAGGCTCATTAGCACACATGGGCATCCATAAGGGTAAGCGCCCACAAACCTGTTCTAAACCAGCATTCATTAGCTGAAAGAAAAAGATAACAACCTCTTTGTGGTGTTTGTTTCAAGTAATATAAAAACAGGTTCAGACACGATTACATCTCTGCCGATTTAGGATTACATTCATCTGCTTAAGTTGTGCAGCAAGCTCTGAAACTTCATTATAAAAAGATCTGGTCTGTTGATGCTGTTTCGTCAAGGCTAGTTGTCTATTTTAGCTGAACATCCATCATGAACAACTACTGTAACCTTCAGCTTCAGTACGAATAATTTTTCAGAAAAATCCCTTTGAAGTACTTTGGCATACAGCACAACTGACTGAAGATCAGTAGCAGAGCAACTAATTCCAGCACAATTCTTTCTACGTTAAGAGTTAAACGAAAGTGTTCATTTGATATATGCTACATTGTTATGTATAGCTACTTTCAAAATAAAGGGTCAAAAGAAAAAAAATGTTAAAGGCTTATAAGCAGTCATGTTAAAGTTTTCCTCATTCATACAGAATATCCCACATTCTGCATGAAGGATAAAGACTGGTAACATGTTTGCCCTTGTGGATACAGGGCTGGTAAACATGGGTTTACCTAGAATCTTGGTTTCAAGGGATTTAATGATGTGGTTTTCAACAATAAAGTTTGGGCTTTTTAGTGAACAACTATTTACCAGTTCATGAATTTTCAGTTAAATGGCCTTTGTCATTTAGGTTAGGAAGAAGACTAAAGCTGTAAAAAGAAACATGTGTAGGTCATATAAAATACTTTGGCATGCTGTACTTTACTTGCAGTATTACTGTCCAAAAGAGGTATAACTGACATGAAAATGTGATCTTCAGTTTAAACAAAATGCACATTTCATCATTTGACTTCCTTCTATATTAAATAAATCTTACACGGGATATGGAGGATCTGTTATGAGTTCTATTAAACAAACCTTTACTATAGGTTAAGAAAGGCGTTTTTAGTAACACAAGTTGAGTAAAGTAGTATGCCATTTACTGGCTCAGATATAAACCTGAATTATAATTAGATGCTTATTCTATATTCATGTTTGAAATGTCAAACCAATTACATGTTTAATTGTAATACTGAGGAACCTTTAGGAGTATATATTTTTAACAGGTGGTTTTACAAACAAAACCTTGAAATAGTGTGCTCTCTTATAATTGCTTTATTAACCCTCAGATGAAAAAGGATCTCATCCGTTTGTTTTGTTCAAGGGTTTCTGTTATTTGTGTACTTACATATTTAATTATATATGTTAAGTTGTGAATTATGGATCACATTTTTCAAACATGAAAATCGAACAAAAAAAAAGTTAAAAGGCTACATTGTGTTTATTGATTGTGTATTTTCTGGGCAAAAGTCTGTATGCCTTCAGCTATTTTGTACAAAGGAAGAAATGTGCATTTTCCTGAGTAATAGCTTAACTTAAAAAAAACATAACATCTATACAAAAAAAATTTCTTAGAACTACACAGGTTCATGCAAGTATAAAATATATATATATATATATATTTTTTGTTTAAAGTATATACATAAAAAAAATTAAGTACCAATGTACTTTATATTAACTTGTACATGTACTCTAGAATAATAATAATAATGTTTATTTTAAGAATTATTTACAATAATAAAAAAAGTAATGGGGATCTATAGCTTATGTACATGAACTTACTGTGCTTTTGCTCCTTGCAATAAAAGAGCATTGACACAGTCCACGCTCCCAGACCGAGCTGCCTTATGGATTGGAGTTTCACCCACGTAATCCTGCAAAGAAAGGAAAAAAAAAAAAAAAAAAAAAAAAAGGCAGCCAGTCACTCCTCAGTGGATGTTTTGTTGATTAACTCTGTTCTACATATAACTGCCCTAGACTGGAATGATTCCTGGATGCGACCTTCTGGGTCAGAGTTTTAATATGTAAGACTCCTAACCAATCACAGCTTACTTTGGGGGATTCTGTACAGTACAGTGTCACCCAAACTTGGTACATAAATGGGTCATTCTACAAATGCGGTGGCTTTTGGATCTGAAAATTTCTTGGAAATGAAACTCACCATTCATTAAGAAAAAGTTGTGCAATGCATTTGTGAACATTTTATCTTTCTTATACAACAAATTTTAGAGCTTAACGAATTTCAGTTATTTTAATATATTTAATCAAATAGTGGTTAAGCTGCTCTTTTGTCAGTGGTGTTACTCATACCTAAAATGCAAATATTGGTTAACCACAATCTTATTTGTTAATTGTTTTTTGCTCAACATGGTTAGGAAAGGAATATCTTCTAACAATGTTAACAAAGTTAAATAAGTGCATTTGATATTTTTGCGGAAATTACATTTTCCCAGCAATAAAAGGTGGTAACGCCACTGATGCTTTTAAAGTGTGACACACAAAATAAGCATACAGTTCATCAAAATTTATGGGAAAGTGCAAGGATGTGCTCAGTCACCATGTGCTCACCATGCAAGCCCCGCCTCCAATGATCTTTTGCAACAGTGAGGACTTCTTGAGGCCTTTTTATTTCATTGTAATGGAGAATTTTTATTTTGGTATACCAATGGCATTAAATTGAGTGACATTTTAAATAAACATATTTAAATAATTACTTAAGACTACTACTTCTCCACATATCTAGACATGTTTACAACAAAGCTTTAAAAACTATCAACATATATTGTTTTACACTAGAAGAAATGTCATAACACTTCTGCTCATATTATGAGTGATGGCCAATTTTCATGCTCTCACTGACTTTAAAATGCTAACTTTTGCAGCTAAAAGAGTAGAAAATAATGTGAATATTCATAAAAACCTTAATTAAACTAAGTATTTTGGTATTATTTGATTATTTGCCATTTTTATCTGAATTTAATTACTATAAAAAGGTGAGTGACAGCATTTGCCACCGCATTTGTAGAATGACCCAGATGGACAGATGTAGATGGATTAGCAGATATGCTTTTTACAAATTCAGTATTGGACACTGCAGTGAACAGTAGATGGCATGAGGGATGTTTTGTGGATTTAACTGAAAAGTACCATCATTGCTTGTAGTATCAACACAGTTGAGATGGTTGCATCACACCATCATCAGTGACCATCTGTGGCAGAGCAGAGCTCTGCCCTTTATAGATTGGTAGGGATGGGGTTAAATTCCCCTACCTGCCTGGGTTTATTGTGTTCAGGTGGCTGGATTGATTGGAGTAATTTACGATCAATCAGCACCCAGCCACCTGACATAAAAGGAGGCCTCAGTTTCCCATTTGAGCAAGCTGAGGAAGCAAGCCAACGGTTGTGCTTGCTGTTTTTTTTGGTTTGCGGTTTTGGTTTTTTGAATTTTTTTATCCAGTGAAGGCACTGCCCAGCCTGGAAACCTTTATTTTTTGTAAGTTTTGCTTTGTGTTTTGTTATTTGTGTATAAATACCTTTGTTTTGGCCCTTGTACCCTTTATTTTGTGTTTATTTGTGAATAAAAGTATTATTTTTTTGAACTGCAGTCTGTCTCTGGCCCTCTATCCACTCGTCAGCCTGTCACACTATCATACCTTAAATAAAATTATGGGTGTTCAATACAGCAAGCTGGATTAAATGAAAAACACCAGCTTCCCTAATGGTAAACTTGAGACCACATGCGATACCCAACACTGAATGAAAAAATATTTTGTATTAGAAAACATCTAGCAGAAAACCAAGTAACAAGGGAGAAAATACTGATCCAGGTACTGAGAATGTGTTGCAATAAGCAGGAGTTACATTATTAACAGGGGCAGAGCAGCAAGAGATCATTGGTGTTGCATATGACCCCCATGAGTTAATGCCAAATAGACAGAAAAAGTAAAGTAAAACTAAGAAACAAATCCCAAAACAACCAGCGGTTATAGCTACAAATGGTCAATCACGCTGCCTTCATCACTGCGATTTCAAATGTGATGCAGATATCTTTTCATACACTAAAGGTTTGGGGTAGCCACTCTGACATCTTGTAGCGTGGATATCAGCTTGTATCGTACAGCACTGTGTATGATAGTACCTCTAAATAAAAACTCTCCACTAATTAATTGTGCCGGAAACCAACTCTTAAATGTGCTGCATGTCCCTTCAAATCGGCACTTACCTGACGGTTAATGTCAGCTCCGCCTTGTAGCAGCCACATTAGGCAGTTTGGATGGCCACCGAAAGCAGCGATATGGGCAGGTGTTTGGGCAAACCGGGTTGTTGTGGCATTTATTCCAGTCCCCACCTGCACCAAGCGGATCACGCACTCCAGCTTTAAAATAAAGAGCATGGTTTAATACAAAACAAGGTTAACAGGTCTGCACTCAGCTACAGGGGAGTATCAGGGAATATATCATTTCTGGACATTATTAGAAGAGAAAAACAATGCGTTCTTGTGCAATATAAGCTTAACGTAGTTCACTGTTTGCATTCAGAAAAAGTAGTCATTTTAAAAGTGCAATTTATCAGTAGATAAGATGTTCAGTAAATAGTCTTCGATACAATGAGACAGTGCGACTTCTGGGTTGAAACTCTAAAATGTAGTATACAACGCTGTATTGCGAGTCTTTCATATATTAATTAACCAGTACTGTTTATTACCAGAGCGACCGCAGGGCTTTGCCAAGTGCAATTCAAAAAGCTAATTGGAAGAACAATTATGAGGGAATCAAACATCAGGCAACAACCTTTAAAACATGAGACAATGCAGAAGAGCAAAGCATTTTAACAATTGAGTCCTGACACTCATGTGCCCCAATACCAGGACACAGAGCCCTGGAATGACAACAGGCAGACAGCAGCGAACAAGATTTTAACAAGAGCGTTAAAAGCAATAAAGGGTGAAAAGTTACATTTTGATAAACATATTTTCTTGCTCTTCCTGTTAGCTGTACCCCCCCCCCCCCCCCTGAAAATGGTACGTCTCTTAAACTGACATCTCTATGTATCAGACTCAATGGGAAGCTCAAAGTTGTGTTGTTGAGTCTATCCTAACATACACAAGTTCTAAAGTCTAGGGTTTTCCAGCAGCATGATACTGGTGACTTTACATTTTCATGGTATAGAATATCAGCTATGCAGAAGCTCTTTGTAAAGCCTATAATATCACAAACCAATATGGCTACTCGATCATGATTACTCTACTTCTTGATAGTTTCCTTGCATACCACCCCTCCCCACAACATCTTATAAGAATGAACTATTTGCTTCAGCTGTAGACAAGTATATGAAATGCCTCCTCCAGCACAGCACCAGCCAGTATGAAATCATACTTTCCATCAAAGTAACACAAGTGATCCAACCCATACAACATGGCACATAAACGGGAGGACTGGCACTCAAATTAACCACACAACATTCCTCTTCGCTTATTCCTGGCTGCAACGTCCGTTATCCAGTAATCTGCTCAACAAGAAATAATTAACTCATGCCACTCTCTAGCCAACCTTGTACAACTGGGGTTCTGCACTTACAATTCACCGCAAAGCTGGTTTCAATAGTGTTCTGTAATTTACTTGTGATTCACATCTAAACATAAACCCACACACTGTAGTAATATCAATCAGCATAACAGTAACAGATTTGTGTAGATGCCAAAAACAAAGGCAGGAAGATGACTTTTGGCAAATGCTATAACCAAAACAATATAAACCCATGAATACTATTGAAACAAACCTAAAATGTGAACTTCATTATAAGACGGATCTTTATTTCCGTTGAAATTGCTCAGGTTTCTAATGGTTTTGTTAAAGTAGTGGATCAATCATATTTGCCCTAGTGCTCCCCTTTTGCAGTGAACAGCGTTCCCTCGAAGGCTAAAATGCGTACATTTTTCATAGTAACTGGCAACAACCTTCGCACTCAGTTTACTAACTTTCACAAGTTACTATCACAAATATCAACCTCAAATCGAGATTCCAGCCTCTCGAGGTAAACCTATTATTTTTAGACCATTCTTACAAAGCACTAACATAAGCAGATTCGTGTGTCTTGCAGCTGATTCTCCGATTTCCCTCTTTAAAAATGCACGTCACATCAGTGCAGAGCTCGCACGGGCACCAGCGAATCTACAAGGTGGGCAAAGCAGCCATCTCTGGCGATTCTGCCTATAGAGTGCTGCTCATGAATTAACAGTTTTTAACTTGTATAATTGAATACTAAAAGCAGTGAAATACAATCTTCCTGCATTATTTAGAAGTATAAATACACCAGTAAACATAAACAGAAATCACAATACTCACACTGACGGTTTTTGTTTTATTTCCCTTTTAAAAAAAAGGCCATTTCAGAAATCATCTCAAGCGTTTTGTAACTGGTAAAAATGTAATCAGCACATTAGATGAACATACACATTTAAGTGTACAGTAATTGAAGACATACCATGTCCAATTTTTTTGCAAGTTTATTCATCATGTGACCTCACTCCATGTCTCTGCTGAAACTCAACATGGCGGCTTCACCAACGAAGAAAAATAGCAGTGTTTCAGTAAGACAGTTAAAAGAAATCGGATTATCTACATAAGGATGGTGCAATAGTATTCTTAAAAGTTTTGCTGTAATTCGCGTGATCATGTAAACATGTAGAGAATAAGAAAGCAAGTAAGATGGCAACAATGGCAAAGCACTGCATTCTATGCTGAGAAACTAGATAGTGTGCTCAAGGCGGAGCTTTCCTGAAGTAAACTAAATTAACTGTGTATTTCATTATTGTTTAGTTTATTTCAATCCATGCCACCTGCCTTTAATGATGCTATAATTTGCCATTTTAAACCATGGCTGTTTCTTAGCTCAAAACTATTTTTCTAGCTATACAATCCTTAAAGGAATTGGATCACTTTACTGTGTAAAGGATGTAGTCACTACACTTTACACACCGTTGGTTTCATAAAGACATTCTGTCTGGAGACACGCCTCTTTAAATCTTGCAAATAACACTGAAGAGTTAGGAAAGAAATAATTGAGAGGATTAATTATGTGTTTATATTAAAAAGGGCGCTATTTAAATTACAATCAGGTAATACATAGCAGTGAACCTGCTTTAGAGCAACGAGTCAGTCAACACGCCTTTATCCTGGTTATGTCAGTAAAATGCTAAACTTAATGTGTGGAGTACTGTACATAGGATTACTCTCACATGTCTTTGCTGGACTGTTGCTAAACTGTTTCATATTTTTTATTTGCACTGTAAGCTAAACACGTCCTTTCAAAACACATTTTTGTAAACTGAACTACCGTGTTAGTTGAAGACTGTAAATATGATTAGTAGCCTTAAAGATGGTTACAGTTGAAGGACGTACAGATGCCATTATTTCATGCAGTAGTATATAGCAATTTTATGCAGGCCACCAGTTAAGCATGCAGTCTATCTATGATAACAACCGACAGGGCTGCATAGGATCAGAGGAGGATTCAAAATCAGAAGTAGAGCCACAATAAATGTCTTGTTTAAATTTAATGTAAATTGTACAATTGTTGAGATACTTGTTGGAATATTGTTTCAAAATTTTATAATGCAACCAAAATATATTAAAAGGGTTAATGCATGGCCGAAGTTTTCTCACTGATAATTTACCCTCTCAGTCAAAACAGAAAGTTTCTCAGTATCTAAATAGCTTAGAGGGAAGGCTAGTAGTGAATATAAGGTTTGTTCAGGTTAATCTTAATGTGTAGCACATGAGAAACAGGCAGTGTAACATGTACAGTATTTGCTGAAATAGATTATCAGTAAACAAAAATTACAAAAGAGCAGCAAAAGGATAAACAGGGTGATCCACCATATTACATAATACAATTTAAAAAATGATTTGTTAAGATAAATAAATGGGGTACATATTTACTTAGAAATACGTAATTTATAATTTTTTAAGACACCCCTAAAATGTTAGCTGGGTATTTGATTGCTCCTCCAGCTGTGACTATCAAGGAGTTTATTCAGCACATAAACACATTCTACTTATGACTCAAGCAGAAGAAATGCTTTTTTGTTTGTCTTGTTTTCAAATTAAACAAAGTTGCCTAGAAATCTGGCAGCACCTGCAGAACAGCTGCTGCACGCATACTGAAACTTCATGCTCTAATTAATGAATGCAGCTACCTCCAAAAAATAATAAATCTATTCAATTTTATTTATATCTATCTATCTATCTATCTATCTATCTATCTATCTATATATATATATATATATATATATATATACATATATACATATACATATATACATATATACATATAATATATATATATATATATATACACACACACACACACACACACACACACACACAGTGCCTATAGAAAGTCTATACCCCCTTTCAAAATTCACCTTTTGTTGGCTTATAGACTGGAATTAAATGAAAAAAAGCAATTTTTAATGTATTTTATCTACAAATCCTACCCCACAACTTCCAAGTGAAAAACATATTCTAGAAATTTGTAGAAAATTAATTAAAAATAAAAACTGAAATAGCTTTGTTGGATAAGTGTCCACCCCCATTGTAATAGCAATCCTAAAATAGCTCAGGTGTAACCAATCGCCTTCAAAATCACAAACCAAGTTAAGTGGCCTTCACTTGTGTTAAATTGTAGTGATAACTGCTAAATTTCAGCAGTTCCTGTAGGTTCCCTCTGCTGGTTAGTGCATTTCAAAGCAGAGACTCAAACATGAGCACCAATGCGCTTTCAAAAGAACTCTGGGATAAAGTTGCTGAAAGGCACAGATCAGGGGATGGGCATAAAAAAATTATCAAAGGCCTTGAATATCCCTTGCAGCAAGGTCAAGACGATTATTAAGAAGTGGAAGGTGTATGGCACCACCAAGACCCTGCCTAGATCAGGCCATCCCTCCAATCTGCATGACCGAGCAAGAAAGAGACTGATCAGAGAGGCTACCAAGAGGACAATGGCAACTTTGCAAGAGCTACAGGCTTTTATAGCCAAGACTGGTCAAAGTGTGCATGTCACAGTAATATCCCAAGCACTCCATAAATGTGGCCTGTATGGTAGGGTGGCAAGAAGGAAGTCATTATTCAAGAAAGCCCACCTTGAATCCTGTTTGAAGTATGCAAAAGAAAACACTCAGGAGATTCTATAGCCATGTGGCAAAAAGGTTTGTGGGCTGACAAAACTAAAATGGAACTTTCTGGCCTAAATGCAAAGCGTTGTTTGGCGCAAACAACACAGCGCATCACCCAAAGCACACCATCCCTACTGTGAAGCATGGTGGTGGCAGCATCATGTTATGGGGATGTTTCTCATCAGCAGGTACTGGTGTACTTGTCAGGACAGAAGGGAAAATGAATGGAGCAAAGTACACAGAAGTCCATGAGGAAAACCTGCTACCCTCTGCAAGAAATCTGAAACTGGGATGGAAGTTCACTTTTCAGCATGACAATGACCCAAAGCACACAGCCAAAGCTACACTGGAGTGGCCAAGGCACAAAAAGGTAAATGTCCTTGAGTGGCCCAGTCTGAGCCCCAACCTAAATCCAATCGAATATTTGTGGCATGACTTGAAGATTGCTGTCCATCAACACTTCCCAAGGAACCTGACAGAGCTTGAACAGTTTTGTAAAGAAGAATGGTCAAATATTGCCAAATCTAGGTGTGCAAAGTTGGTAGAGACCTATCCCAACAGACTCACAGCTGTATATATATACATATATATATGTGTGTGTGTGTGTGTATATATATATATATATATATATATATATATATATATATATATATATATATATGTATATATGTTTTTTTTATAAAGCTCAAGTACAGTATGGTTTGCATTATTGTGGCAGGTCATTTGCAAAAGACCAAATTATCATGACAATCTTATTTTATAAACATTTCTAATGTAGTTTACTCTGGGATTCGTTTTATTAGTAACTTTAACGCAGACATACTGTTTTTTCGCGTTTCGGGTCAACCCTGTAACATTAACTTGTGCAGAACGAATTTAACTGTGAAATCAATATCATATCACTGCGCGAGTTCAGTGGCTGGTACAGCCGACCCGCCTCATCCCCTTTGCTCCTGTTTACGATTTGAGTTGGCGCCTTTCTCCGCATTGGTTGATCTGAGTAACCAATACAAGCTGAGCCACGCCAGAAAGCTTGGCTCTGCCTGACTCCAATTCTTTTTATACTGTGCATTCGGAAACCTACATTGTTGTAGAACGTTTTCTAAATGTATTTTGAAACCACTACTACCAAAAAATAAATAAATAAAAAATAAATTAACACTAGCTTCAGGATCACTGTGACCAATACGTTCACATTCAGCTTAAGAATGCTTTATTTGTTTTCAGAAATATTAGGGGGCATTTCAACACCTACATTTAGATAGACGACATTCTTTAAACATCAGCAAAGCTGGATATTTTGAAAAGTCTATGTATCTTTTAAACGCGTAAGAACTGTTCATGATGAGCTTTTCTGCTACCGTTATTTGTAAAGCTACCGCTCTGTTATTATAAGACGGTAACACACGTGTGAGTGTACACTTTATATACATACTCTGACGGTAGCAAATGTAAAACTGCTTAGTTACCGTTAACGATAATATTAATAAACATAATAATATAAATAATAATAATAATAATAATAATAATAATAATAATAATAATAATAATAATAATTTGCGTGTTTTTTTTTGGTTTGTTTGTTTTTTACTATTATGAATAATGTAACTTACACCTGTTTTTACCTGTAGAATAAAACAATCAATCAATCTAAAGATTCTGATTCTATAATGGCGGCTTATACTTCACATTAAAAGGTTACTTTAGCCGGCTATCTAAAGACACTCACTTTCTAATACGTACTTGGTAGTTTATTTAATTAGTAATGGTTAACGTGTACCTTTCCGAAATGCGCTGCCCAATGTATTGGCGTCCAGCCGTAGAAGGAATCTTCGGTAGCGAGGTCTGTTTTGTTGGCGGAGTCCTGGAGGAGCGAGCAGAGAGCGCCGACGTCCCCGTCCCTACAGGCTCTGTGCAGCGGGTAACGCACATTCAACACCTCCTCGCTCGAAAACCCGGATTCATACCCCGCAGACATTTTGTTCCAAGATAACTACAAGTCAATAAGGTTAAATTGGAGTAATCGCGGGGAAAAAAATGTGTTGTTGTTTAGTTTAGGCTGTCCCAGATGCTTTATTTGAAGCGCACGCCACGCTGCGGACAGTCAAGCAAACACAAAGAACAACCCCCACCACCCTCTCCCCCGCACACTCTCAGAAGTGAAACAGTACACAAAATCCGTAATGGAGTACCGTACGGGACCGAGTAGTGCCTCACAGACTAACAAAAGCAAGCGCTAGGAAATCACGAAATGGATTTTAAATATGACGCGATGTTCTAATTCAGTTAGACAAGTGGCACAGTGCGAATGAAAAACGAATAATCAATACTCTACCTGGTGTTCTGTTTGTTTTAGCCTATAGTATAGACCCTATTTAATTCCTAATTATAAAGCTCAGTGAAATGTATTTCAATATTGTGTAATAACGAATTACATGAATGTTATCCAAAAAAAAAAAAAAAATGTTTTGAAATGTAAATATCGGTATACAAAGAAATAAAAATAATAATGGTGTCAATTAAAAACAAAAACAAACAAAAAAAAAGTTGAGTATGAGTACATTGGTATTTTATATTGCTCATTCATTGTCTTTATACAGTTAAAATAACATTGGAATAAGTAGTTCATTATGTCTGAATGTGACGGGTGCAATGAAGCAGTGTACTTGAAAACAAAGAGATATCCTCAACAAAAAACAACTTCAGACAGAAACATGAGTGGAAAACCAAAAAGCAGTCTGCTTCAAGGTTTTAGTTCAACTTTACTAGCATAACTCTATAATATGTTACCATACCTACGGTTGGCATTATCAAATACAGGAAGGTGTAGCTCTGTTCTCCTCTGTTCTGTTCAATGTGGGATGCGTACTGTACAGCAGGCCAGGAAGGGTTCTAAGCAGAACAAGTTTACATAGTCTGGCTATGTATCTGATACTGGCCTGCCTTGTACAGTGCAGACACAGATTTTTCCATTACACAGCTGGAGGTAGTCCAAAAACACATAGGCGTTCTGCCCTCAAAGGCAGATATAAATAATATGCTTTTCAATTTTTTTGGTAAAGTAGATATTTAAAACTGTACACAGTTATCGGTGAATCATAACTGTAACAGTGTCTTGTTTTTCATTTAGACAGATGAAAATAAAAATGAAGTTGTCCAAATGAGCTACATACATTTGCAACTTCATCTTTTTGTACGTTTTCTATCTTTGTTTTAGGGTCTAATAAACACATAAATGTTTAGTATAGGACAATACTTTTGTCTCAGTTCACTCATCTGTACATATGAATCACAACAGGATCACTGATATTTTTTAACTGCTCAGTTTAGATTTCTGACATTTTAACTACATTAATGTTGCAGATAAATTCCAAAGTTTTTTTTTTTTTATACAGACTCATGCTTTCATCTAATTACACCTTGTTATAAACCATTTGCTTTATTTTGTTTGCGTATGGATAACCCTTTACAGACAGCTGTTATCTCAAAAGCCCCTCCTAACCAAGTGACGTGATTGGCGTCTAATGGTTTGTTTTACAGTAATTATCACTTGTAAAAGTCAAGAGATTTTTTTCTTTGTTTGTTTGTTTAAAATAGAGTAGAACCAAGCTTAAAGTGGATTTAAGCCCTGGCCACAGCTGCATTGATTCCTGAAAACTGCATCAGCTCTTAATATGATGCATAGAAATAATAATTATCATGTGGTTTAGTTAGGGTTACTGTGCAAATTATCACACACTTAAAAAGCCCTTTCTATATTTATACAACTGCAATTTCTTCCAAGAGATTGCACTGTGAAGTCGATGCATAGCAAGCTACTGTATAAATTCGGCCCCTTTCATGAATGGCTTACCATCCTCAACTAATTGTTTTTTGGTGGAAAGCCATCAATACAAACTTTTAAAAATGTGAATTTTTGCAAGTTTCAGATCTGTTTTTACCATATGGGGCATGAGTTACACAGCCTTCTTTTGTATGCATGCAGTTTATGTACCATTGACCACAAATGGAAGAAAGACCTCCCCAGAATTTGGTACACATGGGCTGACCCACATGAGCTATGCAGTATTGCAGTTACTATGTTTTTGTGCTGGTTACAGTGTACTATGCTTCTACAATAGTCTACCATGGTTTGTCAAGTTTTTTATTATACTTTGTTTTGCCTGCCTGCTTTGTCCTGCTTGCTTGTGTTCTACTGTACTTTCACAGTGCTATATTACACTCTGCTATATTTTTACCATAATCATTCTTGGTCCTTTATTAAATATGTTATTCTTCCAGTACTACAAGTTTAAATGAAGCAGATGCAATCTTATATTTGCCAACAACTGCTAAATTTGATTCACCAGTTAAGTTACAGAAACCATCTGTGCACTGTTGGACTGAATACCCTTTATCTAGGAAGACAATTTGACTGCAATCAATCTTTCTCCAAGTCTGCCCTATAACAAGGCAACATTAAAAACTGGATTTAAAAGCAAAGCTCACAGAAACAATGTCTAACGACTGACAAACAGTTTAACATTCTCATCTCAAATATCTCAACATTGGGACCATAAAACAAAACTCTAACATGTTTAAACTCTGTTCACAAAAGTTATAACTCTGTTGATAAATAAATGTTTTGTTAAGGGCATTTTTTAATCCCTTTTAAAGCTTTTAAAGGCTCTTTCTAAACACTTAAAAAACAGCCCTTATAAAACATTTCATAAAATGTTCTTAAAGGTCTGTGAATAGGACCTCTCATTTTACATTACTAAATACTGCATTTGTTTTGTCAGCATGCATAACAACAGGATGTGAATATAATGTAATCAAAACAGAAAATCTTCACTAGCAAAGAACAATACAGTCCAGATCCAGGAAATGCTTCATGCTCATGAGTATGTATAGTCCAGCCTCAGTGTTGCCACTGAACGAAATAAAATCCAGACAGATGTGACTTTTTCCAAGAAACAATGTCAGATGTGTTTTCTGTTATAGAAAATTAAACATGCCTTTAGTTTTAGATATTTTGAAAACTTCCTTTGGCAACATTCCAGTCTCTTGTTGCTGGAGGTTGGCACATTGCAGTATACATATCTAGTTTCCTAAAAGAAAACTGGGGATGTGTTGTGAACAAGAGAAGTTCCCAACTGGATTCAAATATTTTGAGATTCAATGAACATTTACCTAAGATTGTGCTAACCCTCCCTGCTAAATATAGCCAGCATTGTAATAAAAAACCACAAGCATGTTAAGCAAGGAACAATGTTTCTCTTTTGAGGGTATCTAATAAGTGTGGAAACCAACAGATACCCATGTATGTACTAGCTGTGAGATCACTGGTAAAAAAAAGAAAATCCAACAATTCCATTAATGTTCCACACTGTGGATATCTATCACTATGTAGGTCTCACTAGTATGGTTTTTTAGTAAACATATAATTTCATTTAAAAATTTAATATCTGGTACTACATTAGATTTTAAAAATATTTGTTTGCAGGTCTTGCTTACAGATTGTCTTGCACTTTCATGGAGATTTCACCTATAGAATGAAATTTTCCCTACATCAGGGCCAGCTGCTTTCCCTAATTACTGACATTATTTTCAGCCAGTTAGATGCTTGACCCAAAGACATTGCCGAGGTGAAATGACCATTTGAAGCTTGAGTGTAACAGATTTCCTGAAAGACAAGGCAAGCAAAGTGAGAACTTTCTTTTGCCAAGTCTAGTACCAGATGTCATTGTTTAAAATGTTTGCAATATTATGTTTCATTACAAACTGCACATTGGAGACCTGTACAATGAATAGAAATGCACGACAGAATGTATTTTGTTTGCTATAACCACTTCAGGCTACAAAATTTGATAATTAAATTATTACTTGTGCTTTCCTGTAAAACTGATATTTAAAAAGAAAAACAATTGTTCTTCCATGCCTATCACTGTTTATTTCTTATGAATTTCCCTATTGTACGTATAAGGAGTTGAAAATAACTGTTGATTTATGCTATTTTCCTTGATTGCTTAAATCCAACACTTTTTATTTTATTAATCTGTAATTGTCGTTGTTTGAAAAGTGAGCAGTGGAATATACGCTGTTCTGTTTTCTGTTATTGTCTTTGAGGCATAACTATTTAAGGGGTAAAAGTTATTTAAATAATTCCATACATTTTTCCTGTTGTGCACACCCATGCTCTCTGTAGGTATAACATGTTATAGCAACTCTGTATTTTACTGTAAGTTTAAAAAATGATATCTAGAACCATACTAGGTTAACAAAAACATGTCAGCTTGTGTGCATTATTACATGTAGTCATCTATATATTTAATCCAGTTTGGATTAGTTCCACTCTTTGGCTGAGTGTTCCATGATGGTTACCTGTGTTTATAACAATGACCTACTTTGAATGACAATGTGTGAAGGACAGGTTGAAGGAAAGTTCCATTATAGTATACTGTGCCTCACTTTGGTGGCTGCAGAAAACCACTGATCAGTCATAAGGCAGGTGTTTTCTATTTCCGGCAGCTAGCTCAATTTTATCTACTCTTACGTGCAGTCACAGATAACTGGATTTGTGTATCTGAACCTTTGCTATTGTTTTCTATTTGTTTTGTCTTCTCTAGGCTGCTGCACTGGTGATGCGGTAATTCATGTGGTTGCTGTTTTCTGGTGTTGATAAAGCAAAGTTTTAGCTCCTGCCCAAATTTAAATCCATTGATCTTGTGATTTATGAGAAAGGTTTTACACACATTATGGGCTGCACCCTGTCTAATGTTTAGTTTGAAAAATAATTTAAGAAGTTGTCCTTGTACAAGGAATCCAAGGTGTAGCTCCACAATCCTGAATCAGGTGTCTTAGCAAGCTTTATATAGCTTTTATTGTGGGCCAACCAGTGTGTTGCTCATAAGTTTAGCAAAACAGAATGTGTCTATATAATGCCAACGGCATTCATTGTGCCTTCTTTGAGTCAGTCCATCCTGATTGTTTAACAACCCAAACCAATCAATTTGACACCATGTTGGCCCTGAATGAAACGAGTTACACATCCAGATAGACAGTGTCCCGTGGATTAGTGACCTGGCAGTACCAGGACCAACACCATCAAGAACCAAAAACATCTGTCTCGGTCCAACCATATCTCAAGTACTTTAGCATCAATGCAGATTTGTTCTTATCTCTCAATCAATCAATCAATCAATCAATCAATCTTTATTTTATATAGCACCTTTTATAGTAGACTACCATCACAAATCACTTTACAAGATGCAGTAACAACAAGAAAATCCAAAATACTTTAAATACAGAGAAATGCATAATACATGATATACAGTAAAAATAAAAAAGCATAATACATGAAATACAGTGGAAAGTGCATAATACATGATAGTAGCAGAATACATTAAATAGTAGCAGCAACACAACAGCTAATAGTAGATATCAGGCTTAAAGAGCATGGAAAGCAAGAGAGAACAGGTGAGTCTTGAGAGTTGATTTAAAGCGAGCAACGGTGGGAGCATCATGCATCAAAGCTGGGAGAGAGTTCCACAGAGTCGGAGCCATGAAGCTAAACGAGCGTTCTTCAAGTGTGGTGCACTTTTGCTTGGGGATAACAAGCAAATGAGGACCTCAGACTGTGGGCAGGGATATAGCGGGTCAGCAGGTTGAGTAGGTACTCGGAACCTCACACATTAACCCAGGCTTGTTCTGGTATACAGTGGCTTGTGAAAGTATTGACCCCCCCCCCTTGACATTTTTCCTATTTTGTTGCCTTACAACCTGGAATTAAAATTGATTTTTTGGGGGTTTGTATCATTGGATTTACACAACATGCCTACCACTTTGAAGATGCAAAATATTTTTTATTGTGAAACAAACAAGAAATAAGACAAAAAAACTGAAAACTTGAGCGTGCATAACTATTCACCCCCCCCAAAGTCAATACTTTGTAGAGCCAGCTTTTGCAGCAATTACAGCTGCAAATCTCTTGGGGTATGTATCTATAAGCTTGGCACATCTAGCCACTGGGATTTTTGCCCATTCTTCAAGGCAAAACTGCTCCAGCTCCTTCAAGTTGGATGGGTTCCGCTGGTGTACAGCAATCTTTAAGTCATACCACAGATTCTCAATTGGATTGAGGTCTGTGCTTTGACTAAGCCATTCCAAGACATTTAAATGTTTCCCCTTAAACCACTCGAGTGTTGCTTTAGCAGTATGCTTAGGGTCATTGTCCTGCTGGAAGGTGAACCTCCGTCCCAGTCTCAAATCTGTGGAAGACTGAAACAGGTTTCCCTCAAGAATTTCCCTGTATTTAGCGCCATCCATCATTCCTTCAATTCTGACCAGTTTCCCAGTCCCTGCCAATGAAAAACATCCCCACAGCATGATGCTGCCACCACCATGCCTCACTGTGGGGATGGTGTTCTCTGGGTGATGAGAGGTGTTGGGTTTGCGCCAGACATAGCGTTTTCCTTGATGGCCAAAAAGCTCAATTTTAGTCTCATCTGACCAGAGTACCTTCTTCCTTATGTTTGGAGAGTCTCCCACATGCCTTTTGGCGAACACCAAACGTGTTTGCTTATTTTTTTCTTTAAGCAATGGCTTTTTTCTGGCCACTCTTCCGTAAAGCCCAGCTCTGTGGAGTGTATGGCTTAAAGTGGTCCTATGGATACATACTCCAATCTCCGCTGTGGAGCTTTGTAGCTCCTTCAGGGTTATCTTTGGTCTCTTTGTTGCCTCTCTGATTAATGCCCTCCTTGCCTGGTCCGTGAGTTTTGGTGGGCGGGCCTCTCTTGCCAGGTTAGTTGTGGTGCCATATTCTTTCCATTTTTTAATAATGGCTTTAATGGTGCTCTGTGGGATGTTCAAAGTTTCGGATATTTTTTTATAACCCAACCCTGACCTGTACTTCTCCACAACTTTATTCCTGACCTGTTTAGAGAGCTCCTTGGTCTTCATGGTGCCACTTGCTTGGTGGTGCCCCTTGCTTAGTGATGTTGCAGACTCTGGGGCCTTTCAGAACAGGTGTATATATACTGAGATCATGTGACAGATCATGTGACACTTCGATTGCACACAGGTGGACTTTATTTAACTAATTATGTGACTTCTGAAGGTAATTGGTTGCACCAGATCTTATTTAGAGGCTTAATAGCAAAGGGGGTGAATACATATGCACGCACCACTTTTCCGTTATTTATTTTTTAGAATTTTTTTAAACAAGTTATTTTTTTCATTTCACTTCACCAATTTGGACTATTTTGTGTATGTCCATTACATGAAATCCAAATAAAAATCCATTTTAATTCCAGGTTGTATGGCAATAAAATAGGAAAAATGCCAAGGGGGTCAATACTTTTGCAAGCCACTGTAGTTCTTTAGTCCATCAGCCTGGTTCTTTCAAGTCAAGGTGGCTAACCTATCAGGCCATGTGTGTTTTGAACCGAAACCTATCTGACTTTGTTGTTGTTTTTGCACAATATACTGTGTGATTGATATTTGCAATACTGGAATGAGTTTACCTCAATGGGAATCAAAATGAACCTGGGAGTGAAACAGGATTTAATGTTTTTTTTTTTTTTTTTTAAATATAGCACGACTCTCGCATCTTGCAAGGTTGCCATCTAGTGGAAAGAAAATGCAGTCATTTATCCTTTGAATGTTTAATAATAGGTTTGATAGTGGAATACTCTTGTGAGAAATACCATACCAACTACATTATTACAGCATATTCTTTATACAAGCATCCAGGACTGCTTTACAAACTAGAAATAGCTCTACAATTAAATGAAATGAAAGCCTGTTGTCAAAAACAACCTGCCGCTAAGAAGCTTCATTCCTCTTTTAAACTAGCTAGTCGTTGAAAGACAAACAGCCAGACACCCTTCTGCTACTATCTGCAACAGTATTTAAGAGCAACTTGGTAGCAGTATGATATATCACAATTATCTTTAGTCTTCCTGTTGTTTAGATTCTGTTGGTATATCGTTTCCTCGTTCTGTTATCACATCCTGGTGTTTTTTCTTTTTTTTTTTTTTTTTTTTGTAATATTAAATCTCAGAAGTGCAGCTACTACAGCAGGAGGTAACCATTAACCTGCTCCCGTTGCAACACTCCTTAGTGGATGTAGAACAGAACAAATATGGCATTGGGGCCAGAGTGTTAAAAGCGGGCAGCTACATGTTTTATACAGATAATTGCTTGTGCAGTTGTTTCCAAAAAATGCTAAGGAGCTTCCCGAATACAAAACATTGGGTGTATATTGATCTCGGGATGTAAGGAGGCTTTTTTGTCTGATGGACAGCTTGCCTCTCCAGAACAAGTTATTAAGAGTAGCAGAACCCGGGGGTACATTTACAAGAGTATTTATAACCGCAGCCAGGAATGAATGTTACTGACATGGTTAATTGCCATTGCGATTTCCGAATACAATGTGGCTAGCTTTGTTGTGTTTTGCAGTGCCTTTACCTATAGTTCACCGGATGTTTTCATTTGCTTTTAAAAGTACATATATTTATGCTTTTTTTTTAAGGTACAAAAATGAAATAATAATTCAGCACTTACTTTCCAGTATTTTCCTCAATTTCACACACACACACACACACACACACACACACACACACACACACACACACACACACACACACACACACACACATATATATATATATATATATATATTCACAGATCATAATAAATACGTTAACATCGGTAGCTCAGTACCGGTGTTTTGCACTCCCTGACGAGATACATTTCAATGTTAAGCCCTGAATGCAAAACCATGCAAAAAAGATTACAGTAAAATGCAAATATATCTGGGGGGTTGTAAGTGGCTATCCCTGGGCGATATCAGTGATGTCATCTGCCAGAAGATCGCGGCTGCGTGCATTGCAGGTTGTGTGTTGTACAGGAAGGCATTTGACAGCTTGCCAAAACACAGTGGTGAGCGAAGAACTGGACCTACAGGATTTTCAAACGCAAATCGTCATCATCTGCATCTACATGAAGAAGGAGGGATCAATTGCAGTCTCTGCCCCAAATCTCAGACCAATGTAGATAGCAAATGTTTTTCTTTTTTTTTTAAAAAAACACATTTATTGTTCCCCCCCCCCTTTTTTCCTGGTTGGAATTACGGCGTGCAAAAACAGCTATGAATTCCGCAGAACAGACCGTTACATGGCTCATCACTCTGGGAGTGCTAGAATCACCGAAAAAAAACATCTCGGACCCCGAAGGCTTTTTGCAATCGTCTCTTAAAGATGGGGTGGTCCTTTGCAGATTGTTGGACCGATTACGCCCTGGCTGTATCGAAAAAGTAAGGACATGATTTATCTTTATTTCCCCCAACCCTGTTGAGTTTTTAGTACAGCCCTGTCGACCTTACAGAGATATCTATCAATTTGCAACCCATATCACAATTATTGTTTTGAGGTTATGTGTCTGAGGTTCATTGTCCTAGACCCCTGCGATACAGCACAGATGTCAAAAACTGCGTGGAGACTTTATCCTAATGCAACCTGTATGTGTTATGATGCTTTAATAATAATAATAATAATAATAATAATAATAATAATAATAATAATAATAATAATGAAAATATGTAATTTTTGTTTGTTAATATAAATATAGTGTTACCGTGTATGAATAAAAGCTTTTGTCGCTGATCAAAACTAGTATTATTTGTATGTAAACAAACATGACTATAAACAAGGACTGTTTTATGAAAAAAAGTGCCAAGACGCTAAACAGCCAAAGACTGCAGTCGCTTTTGTGGCAAACACCGACAAATGTGTGTATATATAATATATATATATCCTATATCTATATATATAGATATATATATATATATATATATATATATATATATAAGTGATTCTAATTTTGCGTCGTAATATAACAATGTTACAAATTTCACAACTAGAATTATTCTTGTAGTTTAATGAAAACAAAAATGCTTAAGATTCACTTAATTTACAGAAAAAAAAAAAAAAAAAATCAGGTTTCCAGAGCTAAACACTTGTCCCGAGAATAACTATTTACTGCAGTTAGCACGGGCGTGTTGTAATACTGTTGAATGTTTTACACTTAGGTCAGGCTATGGGAAGCAGTAAAACATTTTTCTTTTTGAAGCTGCTGTACTTGATCTAGCAGAGAAATTAACTGGCATTCCCCATTGTGTGCTTCCTTCATGCTGTCTGCTCCCTTGTGCTTTCACCAGTGTTATTGTGGAATCATATCAGTGTAACGTCATTTCCTTTTTTCAGTTCCCACTTCCACTTCTTCAAGGAGAGCTATGTTACCTGAAATACAATCAATCAAACAATAAATAAATGTCGCTTAACCGAGCTATGAGATTCGCATATTTTAAGTGCACGTATTTCCTTTGTAGGTTTACCAGGAGCCCAGGAACGAGAGCGAGTGCCTCAGCAATATCAGGGAGTTTCTGAAAGGTTGTGGCTCTTTCAGAGTAGAGGTAGGGTTATGTTTTACCGTCTTTTTCACACTGTGCATTTGTTTGTTGATGTTTCACGGCTGTGAACTTCACAGGTGTTTATGCGCAACACAAATACATAACAAAAGAGATTGGGGTCCCTGTAGGTTATCGCATTGCCGAGAAGGATACAAAGTTGTTGCAAAAGCAATGCCGGCGACTGTTGTTTTTGCTGTGCAGCTGCAGGCCTCTTTGTGTAGGCAGTAAGCAGGGTGTTTTGTTGTCGATAACTTGGATCACAACAGTAATCTCTAACCTTTTGTATTAATAAATACGCTTTTTATTATCGTTAGTACAGTTGTATAATATATGCTGCATTAAAGTTGCCAGAGAGGCACGAATGTTTTGATGTGTAATTTAGCATTTTTACCCAGAATCTTATATTTTAATATTTTTTTCTTTTTTTACGTAGTCATACTATTACATAGTCTTCTGTTTTGAAATCACTTAAGTGTTTTTACTGTAGGACTTTACATTTATTTCCATGATGCATTTTGTAAAGCTATATATTTTGTTGTACATAAAATTCAGACAGAAGAGGAGGCGCAGGTAGCTTTTTTTTTTTCCTTTGGGCTACACTCTTTTTAGAATTTAAAATGCAGCAAAACTGGTTATTGTTAGGCTGCGTTGCTGGCGGGAGGACTGGGGCTGAATGTACCAGTTTAAAGAGAAAAATCATTTCACATGCTTCCTGTAACGTTTCAGGTATATTAGAAAAATATTTAGCCTGATGGTGCATTCAAGCAATGCACAATCTATTCAGTTATAACCCATGCACATTGTTTACTCATTGTAGAAATAAGCAGATGGCAAAAGCACATCACAGTAACCCTTAAAGATGGCAACTCTACTGTCAGACAAACAGAGACTCTCCCTTTTTTAAGAAATTTGGTTGGGACAGAAATGTGTATGCTTAAAGGAATACATTCTATAACTAGATCTTCCAAGGTGAAGGATTGTGCTCTGAAGCATATGCTTCCCCACAATCAGTCTTGAGGAGTCTTTTCATCACCACTTCTTGCTAGAATAGTTAGCATGGAACATATGTCCAACAAGCACAGGTAATGGGATATTAAAAGGGTAATAAATAGAAACTTACTTTTCCTAGGCCTTTGTCTTGGAATACCATGTGACAAACAAAATTGAGATTTTTCAACAGGCACTCTGATTATAGGGGAATGTAACGCTGTGTTTTCTTTGACTTTAATGAAAGGTGATTGCTGTAATTAGTTACGACTACTTCTATTTATAAAGGACCAGACCGACACGCATAATATGTAACAGCGGCCCAGGGTATCTATGTGAGGAAGAATCAGTTTTAATCAGTTTTAGCCTGGCTTAATAGAATTAAGCAGTGTGCACAAGAGACTGGCAACACAGCTGAGCAGTAGATGGTGCTGGTCTAGCCTGTGTGTGTGTATGGCAGGCAATGATAGCAGGTTCTAAAATCAGGTGAAAACAGATTGTGTGTGTGTGTGTGTGTGTATATATAGAGAGAGAGTGTAAAAGGGAGATTTGTTAAGTGTGTGGGTCGTCTCGATTAATAATGAGGCAGACACAGAGCATTGGGTGTTGACACACCACACAGTAGCACAGATTTAATAACAACATAGGCTGACGCTAGGGTACCAGCAATGGTAATCCTAGCGCTGGATTTAATAAAGAAAACAAAACAAAGCTAAAAAGAAAAGTTTGCCACACAAGGCGACCGCTAGTCTCACTAAACGAGACGTCCCGCTCCAGGAACCTACTACACTATGATAACCTTCTCTACACTTGGTTGGGATCAACATCCCCTAAACTAACCTAATGGTGTGGCTTCCGAAGACCTGGACTCCCAGCGACTGTGGGTTGTGTGACGGTCCTGGCTGAGCAGCCTTCACAGGCACCCTCTTGCAATTGAAGGGTTCTATGGATGTTATCCTGCAGAGCGGATCCTCTCCTCCTGGATGTAAACAAAGCAAGGTTTCCCTCAGCACCCGTCTGTGTAGCAATGGCCTTGCAGTAGCACTGACGATTTTTGAGCGCCATGCAACTTTCCTGGGCACACCACCCAGCCCTCCCTATCAGCTCAGCGCCGGGCGAGCCCACTGCTCAACTGGTCGCTTAGCAACCCGTCTCCTGTTGTGCGTCCCACCTACTTTCCTAAAGGCACACATACACTTCAAGAACCAGCGATAGGGTTCTCCCTGTTACAAAGAGTAATTGCAATTTTTTTGCAACTGACCTCCCAGTAAAGACTATAAAATAAAGGTAAGAGGACAGTAAAGATGAGAATTTATTTTGAAGCTACTATTGAAGGGTTCTCTATTCACCCCATTTGCTGTTTTTAGGTTCCTCATTCAAAAAAGTGGAAATTTATGTGCTGAGCCATCAAGTTTCCACCTTGATTTGGCACCCGTCTTCACCAAACTTGTCATACACACCCATTGACCTGAGGGCCCTCTGTATGTGCATGTTGTGTTTTACATTTTTTTTAACCAGACCGTATTTAGGGTAGTTGATGGAAGCCGTTCTAAAAAGCAGCAAGTAGAGTACTCTGCGTTTATTACAGTGAGTCTTAGAAAAAAACTTTTGATTTTATCGAAACAAGAGCATTGATTTGTTTATTGCAGTTTACTCTTTTTTTTTTCTTTGTTTTTTTAAAGTGATTTTCTTGGTGTAAGTGATGTAATGTGTTTTGGGTAGATTGTTTTTGCTGAGTATCCATGTATGACTGTTTTGCCTTTTAAAGCCAAACTTATGGAAAATTGACTTGTACCTGTAGTACATTGCATTAAATATTCTATTTAAAAAAAATAACATATGATACTATCAAGTTTTAGGAGATTGTGTCTTCGCAGTTGTACGATTTGCAGTCTGTCACACAACGCCAGCTGTGGAAAAAGCAGACAAGGTCTAGAGTCAATTTAATACTATTTGGATCTCAATTAATTCAGAGAAATTCTCAAGCTCAAATACATTTCAGTAGTTTCAGAATCTCAGAATAGCTCCAGAAACCGTGAAGAGAAGTGAGTGGTAGCCTTTCACTCCTTCGTAAAATCACCCTTCTGGATTGTGTTGGCTTCTCTTTTATTAGAGGTTGTTTTGAAATGGTCTTAGTTGGGATGACAAGAAGCGTTGCTGTAAGAGGTCGACCAGAAGCATCAATATTTAAATACCAAACCAGTGCATTGTAAACCAGGGCATTGTACTGAATGGGTGCACAAGTCCCGCTTTGTGCTTCCAGCTACTGACAAGTGTGATTATTCAGAACAGTGCACATCCTGGAATGACTTTTCTCAATTATAACATGGATGTGTACTGAGCATGGCTTCCATAAATATAAAACACACCATAGTAGAATGTCAGGTGATAATGCTAAAAGAAACCTAGTGACATTCTTTGACAAACAGTAGACTAAGTCTGTCTCATTGTATTCAGTGGTGAAATGAGTTGTGTCACATTCTTAAGCCATTTCAAATAAAAGTCCTAGTCACAGACTTTGGTGTTTTGGGTTCACTTGACATGCAATGCCTCAGATTCCCTTTTTGCTAAACGTTTTTTTTTTTTTTTTCAAATAAAATGGCTGATCAAGAAGGTAGTATTTGAAGTCTGGAAGAAGTTAAGGAATGAACTTCGAGGAGGTGAATTCAGAAATAAAAGGACAGTGCGTGATGCTGTAATTTATGGGTGAATCGCTGACGTGATGAATGAGCGTGCATACAACCGTTGCCGTGAAAACGATCGAGTTACTGACAGGTTTGAAAGTTGTGTGAAAGGGTTATGACGGTATTATACTGGCATAGATTGCGCAATTCCGCGATGTGTGAATGGGTATTTTAAAGAATTTTTTAAACCTCTCTGAGATGGCTCAGTGACGGCATTTGTGTGTGAAAGGTTTATTAGATGCCATCAATTAAATTTTTTTATTTGTTTTTTAACAATGACTTGTGCATCATAAAAAATGCCTACCATCTAAATATTGTTTTTATAATCAGACCTCTAGATTGTGGAGCAGGGAATACATTAAAAAAAATAAAAAATAAATAACAAATAAAAATGAATAATACTCTTCCTGGCTCAGTTGAGTTTCATTAAATGTGGAAAATGATTTAAGCATAACAGTCAATGATGGCTTTGTAGGTCTATATGGAGGCAGTGTTGTTACAACCTTGTGAACTTTAAGGACTTTCAGTAGGAGACAATTGGCACTTTCCTAGGAACCAACTGAAGCCGTTAAAACATAACTGTCTGGCTAATATTGTAACGCGTACTGTACATTTTCAAACATGCCATATTTTAATGTTTTTGCATAAAATATATATTTAATTGTAAAATGCTACTGAAAGGGTATATTTTTTTAACCACAAAAGATGAGCTGTTGAAAACAAAACAAAATGTCTAAAGAGGCTGTCATATGTTTACCACTTGCCTTAGGGTCAGCTTTCAAGGGATATACAAGAAACTAAATATGTGTGACCTGAAATTTCCTGAACATCTGAGATGAAATGGGTCCATTTGCTGACTTGACATACAAAATATAACTGTTACAGAATTCTAAAGCTTAACAAATATTACTGATGCTGTTGCCACTCCCTGTGGTGCATACTGTACTTGTAATGACCTGTTGGAGCCTGGTTCTGCAATTGAGTTACTGTATAACACACCTTAAAGATTAAACCTGTTCAGTGGGAAACCATATCCTGAGAGGCTCCAAATTATTTCAGTTGGAATTCTACATTTTAGTTAAACATTTATTTATTTAAAACCATGTACTGCGTTAACAGCAAACACTGTCCAGGAAATCAATTTTACCTTCTCTGTGAAAAAACAAAAACACATGACTTCCAAAACTGCTGATAGCAAAAGCTCTATCTCTGTCCACTTTAAATAAGAACAGAATGCTGACTGCCTCCTAGAAATAAATGGATCTTTGACTGTGGCTCCAAATTTTAGAAAGAAATCAACTTAAGCGTGTATTATATAATCGGCAGCACCGTCAGAAAGATTACAGAGTGAAGAAGATTCATTTTATATGTTGGCAAACAATATACACAAAATCACACACAACAAATATGGATGTCATTCTGATTCACAGATGATCTGTGCTACTGTTTACATGACTTTTTTAAAATAATAATTAATATATTGGGAATGTTGGATTCAGGTTTCATAGCATTCTGTCTTTCCAGCCAGAACGGTTTAATAAGTAAATTCAGTTTCTAGCTTCAGGATTAGTGGGTGGTTCTTGGAAAGTAGAAAACAAAGCTATTTCCCCATTTGTTGGGATCTGTAACATTGTCCCACATACCTGTAGCCCTCCAGACACTGGCCACATTTCACAAAATGGTCTAAAGTGTTCGCTTCGTGAAGTGGGAAAATGCTTGAATGGGAAAATGAGACTGACTTGAAAAACAGCCTTAAAATGTTTTCATTGTTTCCTACCCTCGAGATGCTGTAATACTCTGACTGTGTGCTTAAAGATTTCAAATGTGGTTTGAATGCAGTTATTATTTCAAATGGTAACCGTGACTAGGAGGCTAAAAAAAGAAAGCGTGCAGGCTAATTCGATTTGAGTTATTCAACATAGCTTTGTAACTGTTATTTTCAGAAGCATTTTTTACAGGCTGGAAGATGTTCTGAAATCTCTGTAGTATTTACAGAGTGTTTTATTTAACTCCAATAACAACAGAGTGATAGTAAATGTTCTTCCTTCAGTTATAGTAATGTATGAGTTTAGTTCTCAAACATCCACAAATAACTCGTCAAATAAAACTGTCTCTGTATTGAAGCATTCCTTTACTTTGAGCCTTTGATATTGGACTCCTCATGTAATCCCATATAGACCAGAGAAGAATAACAGGAAATGTAAAGGCTTTGGCGTCCTGTTATTTTAGGATTTGGGATTTTAATTTGATTGTACAGTTTGGTCATTGCAAAGTGTTGGTATACATTAACAAACCTGTGTTGGAATGGAAAATCTGAATTTTAGGAAAACGGTAGACATTGCATTGGAGATAATCCAAGCCTTAAAAAAAAAAAAAAAAAAAAAAAAAACATACAATTCTCTGCAGGACAGAATTAATAAATGCAATCAACATGTTTCCTATAGTAAATTGACATATTTGATTATTGTGTGTGTTTGTGTGCTACTTAATAAAAGCATTCTGTTTTTCTGCCTCTGTAGACGTTTGATGCAAATGACCTGTATCAGGGCCAGAGCTTCAGCAAGGTCTTGAATTCCCTGGTGGCTCTAAATAAAGTAACAGCAGGTAAGGAGATTCTGTTTTTGCATTTGGGTTACTGGGAGTGATCTCCCTGTTACAGGCTGAGTGGACATACAGACGGTTTTCTTGCCTCCTAGTTGTTCATTATAATTAGATGTGTTGTACATTTACTAAAAGAGAAACCTGATCAACAATCTGAACAAATGGCTTCCTTTCTGCTATTGGCCAATTAAAACAGACATGCAAATAACCCCCCCCCCCCCCCCCCAATGATATAGGTGTATTTTTGGAAATTAATGCAGTAGTCAGTTACTTAAATTTGCTTTGGTGCTGGGAAAAGCTCCTAAAAGAGGCATGTAAAACAAAGGATAAATGAGTTTTTGTGCATTGTGAAATAATGTTTCCTTTGCTAATATCACCGATGTGTTCATGGTACATGCTGTTGCTATTATACAACCTCAAGCATACAACCCTGTTGCAATTAAGCGCAAGTTATTTTGAGCTCTGTGTTTCTCTTGCCTGCAGTTACAACTGACCTTTGGGGGAGAAGAGGGGGTGAGGGCTGATTTGAAGGATATTGTAGTTAAATGTAATAACAAACTGCCTGTCAACAAAGGCTTCTTGGGTTTCGTGTCACCCCAGCCACTACAATGACACTAATTCTTAATTTAGTCGGGTCTGATGGACTAAATTTAAAGTTCATCAAAACAGACTGGATTAATATTGAAAGTCATTAAAGTGGTAGAAATTTTAAAAAGAAACTCTGGCAAATATTTGACAAGACGTCTTCATAATAAAGGTGGTAACTATGACCTATATACTCTGTACATAATGACAAATGTCCATGCGTATTTCAGGAAAACTGGACAAATGTTTCCTAGATATGAGTTAAAGCTTTGTGAATATGGCCATGACAGTTGTAATATGTTGTTTATTTGCTTGATGGGGAATATGTGTTGTATGTACAGTACCTGACATACCTTGTTACAGGAAAGTTACTTGTGATCTTCCTTTTCCAGATATTGGTGTTGGCAGTGATTCTGTATGTGCTCGCCACTCCTCCCATCGAATCAAGTCCTTCGATTCCCTTGGATCCCAGCCTTCCCTTAGCAGAACGTCAAAGCTGTTTCAGAGCCAGTATCGAAGTTTGGTAAGTTTGGACACATTTCAGCTGGTTGTTGGTTCTCGGGGGGGGGGGGGGGGGGGGAGGGAGAGAGATATATTTTCTAAGTATTTGATACATTTACTGTGAGAAACTTCAATAAAGTTATCTTGATCCCACAGCAGTTTGGTCAAGTCTACGTAGTTCTACTGTGTTTTTTGGAAAGCAACTTCCCCTCCTTGTTCCTCAGTTCCACCTGACTGTAGACTTAGGTATTCCACTGCAATCCAACACCGAGTGAGATGTACAAGTCATTTCTAACACATAAGATAACCTAGGTCAACTTAAAGTAGTGACGCATTTTTGAATGAATCCATTTTTGGGTAATCCAAAATCTTGACACTTAATTTTGACAGAAAGCCATCCTGTTGGAAGATTTACTGTATATTGCTTTTGGGGATTAACACAATTGCCTGTCATGCATCTGCTGGTGCAGCTCTGTGAAGTTTGTTTTAAAGGGTCGTGTACAAGGAGGTAAACCATTCCGAATTGTAATAAACTACAAGGCCTGTCAGGTTCTTTACCTCTGATTTCACTGCACTTAAAAACAAATCTATTCTACACCTTTACTTCATAGAAAAATACCTTAAAGCTCGTTCTCTTTCTCTTTTCTTGGATACCCAAATACATCTAGACTAGGGATGAGCATTTCGGTATATTTTAGTGATCATATACACATAATTTACTAAATGATTACACTATTATACTTTACATCAGCATGCCACTGGCAAAAAATAATAATAATAAAAAAAAATTGTGGTACTAGTTGAGAGTGCTTCAATAAATAGTTAATTTTATTAACAGTATAATAGAAACACAATCTGCATAAAGCCCAAACAGCAATTAAAGGAAACGTAGTACCGTACAGTTTGCAGTGAATGAAAAGATAATGTCTTGATTAGACAACTGTAAAATGTATATACATGTTTACATTAAGTACCGTAATACTAAGTATGTTACATACTGTACCTCCCAGTCCTTGTATACTTTGTTCTACATGGAGCCTTATAAATACTGTAGCACAGATTAGGCGTTAAATCATTGAATGTCATGAACTAAAAGTTCATGACATTCAATGTAATGGACCTACAAACATGTTTTATTTTATATTTAACCCCGCCCTTCAACAGCGCTGATAGTCAGTGTGGGAAGGGAGGTGGATACATGCCTGTAGGTGGTTTAACATTGTCCCTATGCTGTTCATGTAGCTCAGTCTTTTATTGCAAAGCGATAATATTACTGTTTCGTAGCTACTTTGGTAGAATATCCCCATGCAAAACACCTCCTTTTTTTTTTTTTTTTTTTTTTTTAATTTTATTTTTGCAACTCAAGGCTGCTACCCACCAGACACTATGTGACAAGCGGAAACTGCAACGATGCGACAAAATGTATAGAACCTAAACTTTAACACCACAGGCGTCAATCAACGCGGGAGCAAATTGACCAATCACAGAACAGCTTCAATGCACGTGGTCCAGCAGGGTGATGCAGTATTCAGAATGACCGAGGAAACAATAATACTTGTTGTGGGAAAAATTCCCAGAGCTTTATTACAAAAGTCATCGCAGTTATAAAGATACAGATTTGAAAGACAATATATAGGAGTCCATTTTGAAGGAACTGGATAAGCCTGGTGTGTTGAAATACCGTCAAAGAAGACACTCGTAAGTTCCACATCATGTTGTCGAATATGTACCAATCTTGGTCATAGTTTTGTCAATAGCAATTTCACTATGTAACACAATTTTTGTTCCTGGGTAGTAAGTGTAAATACAGTATAATCGTAAATCTCGAAAAACTACTCGCTTCTAAATCTTTTGTAGTCATTTTTGTATTAATTTAGTATAAATAAATGTTAATTTGGATTCATATGTTGTTTTTTTCTGACTTTATGTGAACGAAAAGACACACATTTGCCTCTTTTCCCATTGGAAATAGTGATATTTTGAAATATCACTGTCCTGGTCACAAAAGCAAAGTTTGTGGGGAATAATAGCCATTTTCTATACTTTTGAAGCATAAGCAATTAGGAAATAACACTTACTACCCAGGAACAAAAATAAATAAATAAAAAAATTGTTACACTGTGTTTTTAATAGTTGTATAGATCCGTATCACCTCTGTCGTTTCTGGTCTCTTGTCAACTAATGAAAAATTGCGTCGCGTCTGGTATATGCCAGCCATCAGATTGGAATTGTTTGAAATGTTAAGTGGCTGCAGTCTTGTTCATGATCTGTTTGGTATTGTCTGGCTTATTAATATTAACCACAGCGGTTTAACTATAAACAGTTAAACCATGACCGCAAAGAATACTGCAGTGTATGATGGCTCCTTTTTTTAATTCAATAATTAATTATGTGCAATGGTGCATTTCAACCACCTCCATTACCCATAGCTACAGTATTGATATCACCCACACTTTTAACAACACTAAGTTGTTTTTTTTTTTGTTGTTGTTTTTTTAAATTTTCTAAACGATTTGCACATTTTCAAATCAATTAGTCGAATAAATGTTTGCATATGCCCATCCCTAATCTAGACATTCTTGCTTTTTTACTTTTTTTTTTTTCAGCTTAAACTAGTTTAATTTCATACACTTACGGAAATCAAAATCCGTAGTGTATCATGACACATCCTATGGCAATGGAGCGATCTGATTGGTTGGAAAGGTTGTGAAGGTGTATAACATTCTTTATTCTTCCTTTCAGGACATGACTGATAACAGCAACCATCAGCTGGTGGTGAAAGCACGTTTTAATTTCCAGCAGACCAACGAGGATGAGCTCTCCTTTGCCAAGGGGGAAATAATCCACGTCTTGCGGGTAGAGGAGGGGGGCTGGTGGGAGGGAACGCTAAACGGCAAATCCGGGTGGTTCCCCAGCAACTATGTCAGAGAAGTCAAAGGAAGTGGTGGGTTACATGGCCTCTCGTTATCATAACTGAACAATAACTTTCATGAATTACAGAGCAGATACTGCATCAGTGTGAAGGAAATGGACATCCAAAATATCCTAGGGATGTTGAAAAAGATGATGTGCAACGAAATGTAACATACATGAACTGCCTGGAGCTGTGTAGCATTGCCTGTCATCTGTTGCATGAAGAGCCCCCACCGTTTACCCTTGCTCTGAATGGATCATGCGAAGCGAATTAGTCAGTTGTAGTTTTCATGGAAGTGAGAAGGGATAATATAGTATTTTAAAACAAATAAATCCTAAGTAATCTGACCTTTATGACTTCACTGAGTTTTATTAATGTAACTTTTTGTATGACAATATTTTATGGTTCTGTGATTTGTATATAAGAAACGTTAATAGGTTTAGCACTAGTTTACATTAAATACCAAGCATTTTATGTTTATATTAAACCAAAAAGGAAAACTGGAGGAGTAGGGTCTGGCTATATCCACTAGATATAGATTTTATACTTGATAAAAATGGTAGTGGGGAGAGGGGACAACACTTCCTTTCGGTTATATATCCTGGTACAGTGTGACCTTTTGTCCCTGGATTCCCTTTTTTTCTTTTCTATTCTAGCTTGGAAGTGGTCAAAAGTCTAACATAATAGCTGTGCGTGGACTGACTTATGGTGGTCTGTGATCTAATAAGTATCAATATCACAAACTAGCCATCACAGGAGGCACGAATTGTTCTGTTGGACAGACAGTGGGTTCTATTTTGATGCAAGGCAGTTTTTTTTTACATTTTTTTTTATTTTTATTGGGATATATAATTTAATTTATCCTTTGTGCAACTAAGTTATTTATAGCGTTACAATAAAAGGTAATATATCATGTTTGCACTGGCATCGAATAGGTCTCAATAATATGATATGTGGTAAATGCAGTCTTCTGTTTAGCAAGCAGTTCCACAAAGCTAGGTTGGGAGCTGTAAGTACTGTACGGAAGGTGCAAGTCTGTATTACAAAGCCCATTGACTGAGAGGCAGGATGAAACGACCACTGGCTAAGAAACACAGAAAGTCTTTAATTCTTGAGATATAACATCCTTTTCCAAATAGGGTTTGAGATTTTTCCATTGTAATGTGACTCTAAAACAATTTCAGGGATAGGGCAGATAAAAAAAAAAATAAATAAATGTTCAGTTCTTCAGCCAAAGACAAACAATGGGCCAAAGCATTTTAAGATAAGGAGTTCTGCTTTTAATCAAGTGGTTCTAATGTTCTACATGAATACCAAATACTTTCATGGAAGTTACTACATTATATTAGACAGAGAATTACCAGATATTGACTTAGGTCAATTTCTGACTAAATCAATGTAAAGAGTGTGTGTCTAGCGTGTGACTTCCTTCATGTAGAGGGTGCTATTGCTTTCATGTGTCAATATAACCATTAGTGATGGATTGAACCAGATGCAGAACCATGAACTAGGGTCCAGTGTAAAGGTACTAAGAATTTCAGTATCTTTTAAAAATACTTAATTTGTAAAAGAACTAGCAGAATTTCGATCAAAGTGATACAGCAACAGCTAGCTGCTCCAGACTGTGTTTCAAATGTTTAACATTTGCAGACCCCGGATTTTATATAAAATTGATATTCTGCACACAGTTTCTGAATGCAATTGCTATTGTGTAATCATCTTAGTTACAGCAGAAATAAGTAGGCTCCTTTTTAACAAAAAATTCACTCACTTTTTTTCTCTTTTAGAGAAGCCAGTTTCTCCAAAATCCGCAACCCTCAAAAGCCCACCTAAAGGCTTTGACACATCTGCAGTTAGCAAAACATATTACAATGTGGTAAGTACATTGTTTAATAATGTATGCTGTGTGGCTGATAAGCCTGTTGGCTGCTGGTTAATTGCATGCTTTTCCAGTTGACTGATTTGTATTTTAATTAAAACATGTAAATAACGAAGCCTATGTGGTCCATTTTTTATTAAATTTTTTTGGCACGAATGTCATGCGTTCTGTAGCAAGGGCTTGCTGTACTGGGGTAGTGGAGCGGTCCTGTAGAGTACCGAGTGGGTGCAGCTGATGTTGAAGATCATGTCCAGTATTGCTCATGCTGCTGGTGGATAAAACTGTTTACTGGATTATTTAGAAGTGGTGCTAAATGTGTTTTACAGCTCACTGAAATCCACAACCTGGCTATCCTATCGGGACAAAAAAAAAAAATTAAAAACAAAGGAAAAAATAAAACATACTAACTGCAAATTCCATTTTGAAAACACATCTACTCTTTGAATTAAGTTCTTTGTTTTCTGTGACCCGCTGATCAATATCCCTATAGTTACAGCAGTTACTCCAGATCTTCATTTATAGAGTGCGAGTTGGGTCACTTCCTGCTCCAGTTATCCATTGCTAGCTGTTGTATTTGTAATATTGACAATGAATTGCTTAAATCTACAACCACCTTTTGTGACCGTTTTCTCCAAAATTGATGACATTAGCAGGTGCTCACTCCTGCTATAGCTTGGCACTTGGGACCCCTAGCCCTCCATCCTAGCTTCAAGGCACCATTCAGAAGAGGAAACTTGCTTGATTCTGGGCAGCTTTCTGATGAAGATTATAGAAAAAGGGGGGAAAGATTACAAAAAAAAAAAGAAAGAAAGAACATTTTGCTGGCTGTGCACCTATCCTTTATTCTGCAGTGTGCACAGTTACAAGGGTATGGCTCAATGTAGATAATTTTCTATCCGTTTTGTGGGTGACAGTTATGCCTCAGGCAGTTGGCTAGCTATGTTTGTGTGACTGTATTGTCAAAAACAGTTGAGACTTTCCACGCCTTCTAAGTTCAGTGAGCTTCACATTACTGTTGAGCAGGGATGGTATCAGACATTCATTAGTTACACGATGGAGCACAAGGACTGTTCAGTAGAAAGGGCCGTGTACATGCATTTGTTAAAGGGCCTTGCTTCATTGTGTGCCGCGAGGAAAGATATTGTGCAACGTTACTGACACTTCATGGGACCCTGCAGCAGTCGGGATGTAGAGAGGAGACTGAAGGGAAGAAGGGTGATTATTGAAGTGTCCTTGCGGAACTGCTGTTAATCCTGGTTAAGGAGGTTTGGACTAGAAGCTGATTAGAAATTAAACCTGCTGACAATAAAGTAACTGTATGTGTGTTAGAAGGTCCCCCCTTGAGCTAGCAATTAGTCTTTAATGGGGGGAAAAAAAGCACAGTGTATTTTATCACTTGGTTTCTTGTTAAAATATAACATTTCGGAGATTTCCTTTTTGTTTGTTTTGTATATACAGAAAGTGAACTAACCAAAAGGTCGTTTTTATTAATTTTAAAGCAGTCGTTGCTTCAATGACTAATGAAAATTGCCCAGCAATTCCAGCTGACAGTCAACCCTTCTCTTTCGTACTAACATGAAAAACAGGAATATTTCCGCCTGAGGCAGTTGAATGGTTTGGAATGCGAGTCGGATGAAGCCTGAAAGTTATTGGCTGCAAATGTTCCTGTCTCTGCTGCTGTAGCTCGATTAGGGACAAAGGCATTTGTTGGTCTTGGCTCCTTCTATTTCCAGTAGTAAATATTACCTCAATTAACACATTTAGTTTTTATACCTTAATGGAGCTGTGTTGGATATGAGCCAATATTTCCTTAAAGCTGAACTGTCGACTACTGTATTACAGTGTGAAGGAGAGGCAGTGTAACATTTATGTTTTTTATGATCTTGACTTTTTAAAATAAAACCTGGTAGTTCTGAACCTCATATCGCATGCCTTAGGCACTCCACTGTTCTCTTTCCTCCCCCTCAGTTCACTCTAAATAACTATCTGGCACTGTCTATCCACCTGTCTCTTGCCGCCTTAGTACTTTTAATGCTTTGTTTATACAATGATGGGAGAGCTGCTTTCAGATTTATTTTAAAGAAAACATTGAGAATAGTAGAATAGAGAGGATGGTGTTTACTCTTAGGGTCTAATTTCAGCTCCCCCAACAGAGGAGGAACAGAATAAAATCGTCTGAACATTATTATTTTTTTTTTTTTTAAATGAATAGGACCATTCAGGAAGTAACGTGCAGAGGCACAGGGGGGGGGAAAGAAACCCTGAATTCAGAGTTCATGTGAATGGCTCAGTGTCTGATTTTCACCAGCTCCTTTCTTCAGGGGAATTGGTGGAAACGGAGCGATGAACTGCGCTACAGGAAGTGTTTGTACTTAGCTGTTTAGCAATGACTGAATTTTATTGAAAATGTATCTGTGGATCACAAAGGGTGCTCCAGACAGGGGCAAAAACTTAACAAGATCGCTCTCACAAAGAGGGTACAGTTCTGGGTTGGCTTTGAAACAGACACTGAGTTCTGTTCAGTTGATCTAAACAGAGATGGATCTAGATACACTGTCTAGATTAAAGTGTTCCATGGTTCAGAAAATCAAAATCAACCATGCATGGGTGTCTCTCTTAGAGTATTTCTACTGTTAAAATATGATTTTGAAAAGACACGGGTATCCCCCCCACCCCCACCCCCCCGTAATAAACATGCATTTAACTTAGTCATGTGTCTTTGAAACCTATATGTAACATTCCATAAATTAAGTTTTGTTGTTGTATGGTTTTAATTATATAATATGATGTAGATTATTTACCAACCTATGAATCAATTAACACTGTCTTTGATAAAGATGTTTACAGAGATGGATTCAGTTATCATTTAAAGATAAATGTAGCGGGTCTCCTAAGTGGTGCATCCGGTAAAGGCGCTCCACATGGAGTGCAGGATGCGCCCTATAGCCTGGACGTCACCGGTTCAAGTCCAGGCTATTCCATTGCCGACCATGGACTGGAGTTTCCAGGGGGCAGCGCACAATTGGCCGAGCCCCGCCGGTGTCCTCGGCTCACCACACACCAGCGACCCATGTAGGGCTTGTCTGTAAGCTGTCTGGAGTTGCATTGTCCTCTGACACTCTAGCTCCAGGGCGCTGCATGGCGAGTCTGCAGTGTGAAAAGAAGCGTTGGGCTGTCGCCACTCCCGATTCAACTCAGGGGTGGTAGCGGTGAGCCGAGCTTAAATAATAATTTGATATTCTAAATTGGGACAAAATAGTAAAAAATAATAATTGATGACTACTAAAAAAAAAAATTAAATGTATTTGTTTTGTTATCAGGTGTTACAGAATATTTTAGAAACAGAGAGTGAATATGCCAAGGAACTTCAGAATCTTCTATCAAATTACCTGCGTTCATTGCAAGCCACAGATAAGTAAGCGAGGCCTTCAGTTTTGGTTACTTCTAATGTTATTTTGGGGGTTGAAATTTTTTTTTTTTTATTGTAATTTAGAGTTTTGCAAAAGATCTGCATGTCAAATGTAGATGTTAGTCTTTATAAAGTAGAGCTATTTATTGCATGTTCAATAACGTCTTTTCTATATAGGCACCAATATTGTACACATATTCACTGTAAACTAAACAGAATCTTACATCCCTTAATACTTTGGGGTGACCCAATATGAATGGTAAAGAATAAAAAAGAAACATTCTGCACTTCAGTTCTGCTCTACCAATATTTATCTAAACAGTTTTATTTATTGCTCATCTCTTCACTCTATGCACTTTGTTTGGTAAATGTAGGATAAGTTCTTCTGATATCACTCATATTCTGGGAAACCTGGAAGAAATCAGCACTTTTCAGCAGATGCTTGTCCAGTCCTTAGAGGAATGCACAAAGTAAGTACTCTGGCAACGATTTTCCTGATAACTTCATTACCATGGGCATGTTTGTTTGCGGGAACTCGAAAATGTTTGGTGTTTAAAATATCTGCAATGAATTATGTAATTGTCCCTACATTCTGATCCTATACACTGAATGTCAGTCGTCTTTTTCTGTGTTTCTTGCACATACAAAAAGAAAGTTGATGTTCCTGTTTTGCAGGCTACAGATCATGTTGATGCCTTAGCTGACACAACTGAGTTTGCAGTCTTGTAATTATGGGCTGTGAGTGAATGATAGAGTAATGGAAAACAACATTTAAATCTGTGTTTTTTCCTGTAGAGGTTTGTATTGAACTATACTTCAACTCATGCCAACTCATTTCCTTGTGTATGGGGTTACATGCAGAAAAAAGAACAGATATAACTATGTAATCATATTGCCCTGTTCAAAATGTGTTGATCAGTTGTGTTTTCTTGTATCTTGAATTATTTGTATGCACATTTGTGATCACTGGACCATCATGGGTAAAGTATATTGGAATACAGATTTTCAGCTAAATAATGCCTCAAAAGTATAGAAAATGGCTATTATTCCCCACAAACTTTGCTTTTGTGACCAGGACAGTGATATTTTGAAATTTACCTATTTCCAATGAGAAAACGGTCTTTTCGTTCACATAAAGTCAGACAAGAACAACATATGAATCCAAATTAACATGTATTTATACTAAAGTAATACAAAAATGACTACAAAATATTTAGAAGTGAGTAGTTTTTCGGGATTTATGATTATACTGTAAATCACTTTCATGAATCAGCCCCCAAATGTCTCCCATCATGTTCTCGTTATACTGTCCTTGGTAGTGGCGTTCAAAGTCCAGTATATCCTGGTGGAAGCGCTCGCCTTGCTCCTCCGAGTACGCTCCCATGTTCTCCTTGAATTTATCAAGATGAGCATCAAGGATATGGACTTTGAGGGACATCCTACAGCCCATTGTGCCGTAGTTCTTCACCAGAGTCTCAACCAGCTCCACATAGTTTTCGGCCTTGTGATTGCCCAGGAAGCCCCGAACCGCTGCGACAAAGCTGTTCCAAGCCGCTTTCTCCTTACTAGTGAGCTTCTTGGGGAATTCATTGCACTCCAGGATCTTTTTTATCTGTGGTCCGACGAAGACACCGGCTTTGACCTTTGCCTCAGACAGCTTAGGGAAGAAGTCTTGAAGGTACTTGAAGGCTGCCGACTCCTTATCTAGAGCTCTGACAAATTGTTTCATAAGGCCCAATTTGATGTGCAGGTGGCATCAGCACCTTCCGGGGGTCCACCAGTGGCTCCCACTTGACGTTGTTCCTCCCCACAGAGAACTCTGTCCGCTGTGTTCAGTCCCGCCTGTGGTAGTGCGCCTTGGTGTCCCTGCTGTCCCAAATGCAAAGATAGCAGGGAAACTTGGTAAAACCGCCTTGGAGACCCATCAGGAATGCCACCATTGCAGCCTCTTGATGCCATCTCAGAAAAATGCAGATATGTATCCACTAAGGCAGCTGGAACTAAACTGAACTGGTGGGCTTAAGGCCCCTGTATTTATACTACTATTTATATTACTGGAAAGTTCTAGAAAGTTCTAGAAGTTACTCCAAGTTTACTCAGCACTGAATCTATCTGGAATGTTCTGGAAAATAGGTCAATTTCAAAATATCACTGTCCTGTTCACAAAAGTTTGTGGGGAATAATAGCCATTTTCTATACTTTTGAGGCATAAGCAATCAAGAAATAACACTTACTACCCAGGAACCAAAAAAAAAAAGAATTGTTACACGGTGTTATTGCACTGCTTTGCAGAGTTATTTATCTTGACAAGTGCAGTGCCATCTTGTGGTAGACTTTAAATATGTCAAGATCTTTTCACACAACGCAGATTATTTCAGTTGCTAGTAAAATATTTTTAGGCCTTTTTTTGAGTTGGAGATTACATTTCAGAACTGATTGAAAAATAAAGTAATTCTATGAATGAAACAAAAAAAAAAAACTAGTATAAACTAAACTATTAACATTAATTTAGCATTAAAAACTAGGGTAGTTTTCATTTTCCTGGGTGTCATATTCCACAGGTATACACTTCCTTGCCATCACATGTTGTTATTGTATTCGCTGATTTCTCATTCTTTATGATCATAGGGGTGTTTTACACATTTTTTTCAAATGTATGATTTGTAACAGAAATGTTACAGCATATGTAGATGTATGCTGATTGTATTTGCAAAAATGAGATGTTGGTTTGGAGTCCTTAATAGTATTCATTCATATTTTACCATATGTAATAATATGCATTTATCTGATGTCGTTTAAAATGGGTTTCATTTGTATGCTTGCAGCTTATGGTTTTTTGTACTAGTTAAAGGGAAGTATATCTGTGGCCAGTACATGTCTAGTATATAAGTTCAGTAGCTGTTACTGAATGTTGTGGCATGCAGGAATCGGTTATGTCATATCTTGTTGTTTATTCATATGAACTTGTATTCTATACATTTTCCTTGAAAATGTAGCAAGCAAGTATAACAATATTGATACAGTGATGTTACCCTTCTAGAGACATTTTTAAAAGATGGCTGTTTGCCTAAATGTGAATCAGATTGTGCCGGGGTACCATGACTCAAACATTAGACCTAACAATGTGGACATTTAGTTTTGTAGATTATGTTGGTTTTAGTACTTTGCATAGTTGACAGTACTTACTTTGCAGAGGTTGCACGCACAATCCAAGTCTGTTTTTGTTAATTTTTTCATCTGTGCGTATCCAGGTTGCCTGATGCTCAGCAGAGGGTCGGGGGATTCTTTCTGAACCTGATGCCTCAGATAAAATGCCTCTACATTGCCTACTGTGCTAATCACCCTTCAGCAGTAAATGTCCTTACAGAACACAGGTATGTCATTCAGCGCTTCTGGCTCATATGTTGTTAACTGTAAAAGGCATCTCATATGGAATTAAATGGACACCTATACACTGACTGGATGCACAACTTGCATACACATGTGAATCTGGAAATCACAATGGTGTCCTGAGACACTGCTGAGTGGCATTTCTTTACTACTGGTCATGGTATAAGCACATAAAATGGTATAGGAGGGGTAATTCAGCTTTTATGGTCGTGTTGTTTCAAGAAACTGGCCTCAGCGTCATAATGTCTGTTCTCTTTTGAAACAACAGGATTAATCTGTTGCACCAGTGTAGAAGGTAGTGGAACATAGTTCATCACAATGTATATGAAAACCAGGCAAAACATATACAGTTACTGACATGTAATAAACCTCACTTGGGCTATGTAATCCCCACATCCATTCTAGGTATGGGTTGGAACACCATTGTGATTTTAGGCTATCTTGCAGATAGAAGCAAGACAAATTGGTTGATGTATTTTGTGGTTTGTGATTCAAGTTCCGGTCTCATCGTGCACTGTGTATTTTACACAAGGAGTGATACTGCTAGTCAGCACCTGGGCACATATGAGCGTTATGCAATACGCGACTGACAACACATGTGGCCAAAAGTATTGCATCACCTGGAATGTTAGGATGGAGACATAATTTATATATATATATATATATATATATATATATATATATATATATATATATATATATATATATATATATATATATATATATATATATATATATATATATATATAATGTGTGTATACACTTTAATTTATGATTTGATTGGCTCATGTAATGTGAAATGTGCATATCCCGATTTACCCATAATTCTCTAGTTACTGCTTTCTCCTACCTTAACTCGAAAGCTCCTTGTATTTAGATATACATAATATACTCTCTGTATTGCAGACAGAAATCAGCACTTTAAATAGGTCAACTCGCCTAGTAGCTTACTAGTATGTTTTTAATGGCACACAATAAGATAACGTGCGAGGCAGCTTGCTCGTTATTAACACCAATATACCTTCAGCTGATTCTTTCAAAATAGGGATTTCTGATGCAGGACCATTGAATGAAGGATCGCTTATCTCTTCTACTGATTTTGTATTGTATTTGTTAATACCTATCCTATCATATTTTAAAAGAAGAAACAACAAGCTTTCAGATCAAGTATTCTATTTCTATGAGTTGTCCTTTGAACCAATTTAGCCAGATTAGCTTTTCTATCTATCTGTCGTAATTTATTATTATTTTTTTTTTTTACATTTAAAAAAAAATCTGATTTGCTGTATTAAAAACAACCCTATATTCACTACAAAAGTGTTCGTCTACCTTCGGTAGTTTAATTGTTACAGGGTAGCTAAATGATTGTTCTGTTCTCAGTAAATTCCCTCTACAGCAGTAGCTGACTGCACATTATTGTTTAAGTACAGTGTAAATGCTGTATTTATGGAGAGCCATGTTCTTAAGTGGTGTCAGCTGCAGCCTGGTATTAATGTTATTTTTGCTTTGTTTGTCCTTGACGTGCACCGGTTTCAAAAGTATACCTCACAAAAGGATAATTCAGCCCCTCCTTTTTGTACTGTTGTAAATGTAGAGTTTAGTGCCAGCTCACAGTTTAGAAAGGATAGGCCTTGAAGTCGCTCTTTTTTTTAACCCCTTTCTAGGGCCAAATATTGAGTAAAATATAGATTCTTGCTAGGCCACTATCCAACCATACTTCCTTTAGCTGGAGGTGCTTTAACTTCCTTTTTAAGGTTTGAAGTGGGTTTGAGGGTCTCTCTGTGAGTTTAGGTCCAAGGGTTAATTACCTGTAAACATTTTTAGGAGTCGGGGATCTTCAAAATTGTTTTCCCATTTGAGGGCCTATGTAAATTCTCCCTCGTTTTATACTGGGCCTCTTATTTGTAAAGACGATTTACTTCACCCCACACGATCTTTACGAAACTGGGACCCAGTTTGTGTTTCCCAGTATTGGTAGCTCATCTTATTAGGCAATTGGAAGTCTAACCAAACATATCACATCGTTTCCATTATATCTATTTCAGCATTAAACTGGTGAAGTGCAACCACTATGTGCTTCATGCAGTTGTAATAATAGTAGTATAGTTAGCATGTTGTGTTATCCTTTGTTCTCATTAGAACAATGATTCTGTTTTGATTCAATCAGTGAAGAGCTTGGTGAGTTCATGGAAATGAAAGGAGCCAGCAGTCCAGGGATCCTTATGCTAACCACAGGCCTCAGCAAACCCTTCATGAGACTGGACAAGTACCCAACCCTGCTTAAAGAGCTTGAGCGACACATGGAGGTATGAATCTTTATTCCACCCTTTAACAACGTCATACTTGGAGTGATACAATTGGTAAAAGTATAAAAACCTAGTCATTTATTTATTTAACAACGTTATGTGTTCAGTGCATTTTGCCAATGTAATATATTTTGCATCTATTACTATCTGTAGCCATATATTCAGTTTGTTTTACCCAGACAATAGAGTACTTATGGAGTCACTGTAGTGCCATTTTCAGACGTCAGCCTTGCACCATAAATAATTTGCCGTGGTTCATAATAGACAAGTTTTACTTTTTCTTAATTGTTCTTAAATATTTAACAGACTTCAGGTATTATGGGGAATATGTGTATTACGTTATAAAATATGCTGATTCATGCACAATGTAATGAATCCTTTTCAAGGCAAGCCTGGAGCACCTGCCTATCAGTTAGTGAAAGCTTGCAGTGCTGAATTGTATTTTTAAGGCTTGCCCTTTACAGTGTGATCCTTTACAGTTGACAAGACAAATTGCTGTCAGCATCCATGAGAAAGATGACTCGAGCCAGAGAACTTGAGAGCTAGAAACTGTCTGCCTTTTATATAATGAGGTGGATGATCTGGTGTCGCTGACCTCTCTGCTGGCAAAACCTGAGCCTTTTCCCTCTGTCATATCTGGTGCTGATTTGAAAACCCTCTGTAACAGATTACCTGAATCGGCAATAAAGCTGTCGGCAGTGGGATGATTATAATCTCTGACTGAGACTTACTGCCAAATCATTATGGTTCAAAACAGGGTGTTTTTAAAGGTGTGTGTTTTTTTATTTAGAGTGTTGATATTTCCTTTTACCCAAAGTCCCAAAAGAATATGCACAGTCATAAAGAGATTTGTATTTATTTATTTATTACGTATGACTTTACCCAACTGTGATACTGTAAGAACGTTTCTGGATTATGCAAAATTCACATTCAAATAAACTGTAACACTGGTAACACTATCTGCATTCTTCCCTTTTATAGGACTATCACCCTGATCGACCAGACATTCAGAAATCCATGACAACCTTTAAAAATCTTTCTGTAAGTCCATGTCCTGTTCTGTAGAAGCCTGAGCAATTTACAAGGCGCTCTCTCTATTGCAGAGACCATAAGATTGCAAAAGACAACACAAAATAGTAATGTATATGTGTGCTTGCTCAGCCCACAAGTAAAATTCAAATCTATTTCAAACACAGAAGTTTTGAATGTGTTTAGCAGGTGCAAAGGCATTTAGCCGCACATCGTCCGTGGAATTCGTCAGCTACCTCTGTAACTGGGTATCTTTTTTGTCAGTGCTTCAGTACATTGTATGCCTGATCAGTGCTGTTCCTAATGCAAAGCATGGAGGTAAAACAAAAACAATAGGGTTATTATATTAAAGATCACAAAACAGTGAGAATGAGATGTGTTTCTAGTTTTTGTTTGGAAATGTCATGATTAATTAATAATGAGCAAATTATTCAGTTGTTAGTGTTGTGGTTGGAATTAATTCTGTTCCTTTTTTCCTTCTCTTATTTGCTTTATTTCTAGTATCTGTATTTTTTAAATTTTTCTTATTTGTTATGTTGACTTTGTGAAGCCGGTGGGTTCTCCCTGCAAATTCACGACAACAGCTACAGTAAGAAAATAATTGACACATTCAATACCAGACTGCCGCAGTTGAAGTCAGAGCATGAACTAACTGGGTCATCCTGAAATGCACTCTGATATGGTGTTTAAGATCATCTGTGTGAATTAGCCTTTAGAATGGGCCACTCTGTACCTTCACTATATAAGTAGGCATTCTAGGGCTGGTTTGTAGCTCTTTATGCTAACTGGGTTTTTGCACAAAGCTTCTCTTGTGTTTTATTTAACTGCATCCAATAGGTTTTGGCAGAGATGAATTGTTTTTAGGTATTGTAGTTTAGAGAGGTCTGCCATGCACTGGATTTCCTTGATGAGCTCTTTCTTCATCCCACATGTGCTGTGTTTAGTAGCGACAGATTTGAATATGTTGGAGGCACTTTGGTTTTTTTTCACTCTCTGTGACCTGTGGTGGTGATAGACCTTGAGTCTTGTTTTACCTTGTTTAGTCATGCCAAATGTCATTACTCAGTTGTTTTTTTTTCATTGGCAGGTGATAAAATGTTCATTTTGATTACATTTTTTTAAACCTAGGTTGGCAACATTTAAAGCTGTTATTTCACAGTCCATCTCTGGTTTTATCCCCCATAAAGTTTGTAGATGACAAGTCAAGGCATTTCACTAAATATATTGGGGATATCTATCTATATCTCTATCTTTCTTTCTCTCCGTCCATCATGTCATTTAATATCAGTTAGAGTTCAACATAAACATGGTGTGAAAAGAACATGGACATTAGCAATGTCCAAATTAAACGAATGGTATCCACATTCAAACAGCCATTATGTGTTGATCAATGGTTTGTAATAGTCCTGGTTTAAATTAAATATATCTGAATGAAATGATTCATTTTGGCAGGCGCAGTGTCAAGAGGTACGGAAGAGGAAGGAGCTGGAGCTGCAGATCCTGGCTGAGGCAATTCGCTGCTGGGAGGGAGAAGGCATCAAGACACTGGGCACTGTCCTCTACATGTCACAAGTCATGATACAGTGTGCAGGGAGTGAGGTGAAACACTGGGGACAATGTGTTGTATGTCTGGAGAAATGACAAGATAATTATATACAGTACTGATAACTGACTATTTTGATGATGCAAATCTGAATTATAACTTGTGCAAATTTAGAAAAGTAATAAAAGCCATTATATTGCTCAGAACGCAGACAGAGACAGCATAGTAGCAGGGGGGTGTGGCCCCAGTGTGCGTGCCTTTATTTTACAGCTAGACAGTACAATATGTAACATGTTAAAGTAGAAAAAATATTATCATTTATTACATTCCACATAAGTCGCAACAAAAAATATATAATGTATACAATCTATATAAAAATCACAGCACAACATTTCCAGCAAGTTGGGCACTGTTTAAGCGAGGCATTTCAGAATGACGTGCTTACCTTTTTTCTATCCCATAAGATTCTGACTCCCTCTAAAGCAGTACAATGCTTTTTTGTCCCAGATGGCATTCCATAGAGATCACTATGCAAGCACGTGCATAATCTGGTTTGTTTACTTTTTGCTGTCCACAAATTTTACATAGAGGCTCAAGAGCTGCTGGGTGTATTGTGTTTTTTTATGTATTTGTATTAATCCTCACATCACACTGAGCTCTTTTTCATTTTTAAAACTGTTGCGCAACTTCTGGTGCGGCGGTAAATAACTGGTATAAAGGTATTTTTGCCATTTCTAGCGAATACAAACATCTGATTTGTCCCAGTACTAGTTATAACAATGATACAATTATTCTCTCCTGCATTGTCACACACTGAAGCGAGTCATTTACACATTTCCAGAATTGTAATTTTCTGTTAACAAACCTTTGTGTCTCAATATCTTTTCAGGAAAAGAATGAGAGGTACCTGCTCCTGTTCCCCCATGTATTGCTGATGTTGTCAGCCAGTCCCAGGATGAGTGGCTTCATTTACCAGGCAAGACATTTCTGTTGGTTCATTTCTGAGACGTCAGGGGCCAAGACTCTGAAAGCCTGAGTAAGATGTGAAATGTTTCATCACTATGGTTTAAATAGGCCTGGCGTTTCTTTCTAGGGTAAACTGCCATTAACAGGAATGACAATCTTGAAACTAGAAGACAGTGAAACCAACAAGAATGCTTTTGAAATTTCAGGTAAGGTTAGAGTTTGGAACTCTTCATATATACAATACATTTTATTGGGGGGTGGGGGGGCTGTGTTTTTTTTTTTTTTTTTTTTTTTTGATGAAGTAAAACAAACTATAAAAGTCAACTGTTTTTAAAGTATGTTTAATGGCATGTATGAAACAATCAAGCCAAATATGTCATATGTTGCTTATTATATCTTTAAACTGTATTGTGTATTTCAAAAAAATATATTTAAATTGTTGTACGATATAACAGTGCACTATTAAATTATAGCAATAATTTGTCTAATACAAATTTTTTTTGATAAATACATGTGTGTTAATATATTACCTTTTAATACACATACCTATGTTTGCTATAGGAAATATGATAGAACGGATAGTAGTGACCTGCAACAATCAGGAGGATCTGCATGACTGGGTAGATCATCTCCACAGACAGGCTAAATTCGCTAGTATAGGAACCCCTACTATAAAGCCACTGTCTGTACCGTGTCACACAGTAAGTACTGCATTAGAGAAATTACTGGCTTTAAAATATATATATAAAAACAGTAATTAAATGTAGTATTTATTTATATATTTTTCATTTTCTTAACGGCAGCAGCATATCCTAATACTGCCTGTCTTAACTGCTGTAATAATCCAGCTGGTGTTTTCTCCCCTGGAGTGATTTATTGAACACATTATTAATATGACGACATGCAATAAAAACAAAAGGAAACCAAATGGCTTTTGAAGGTAGTCTTTAGGAATGTGCTTTGTGTCTGAAATCAAATGATTTCAGAGAAAAAAAAAACAAAAACAAACTATCATTAAATTGGTGGGTATGATTTTTAAACCCCTAATGTATGGACAATAATGCAAAATGATCTGTAATTTGAAAAATTTAAATAAGAGTGTAATTTGTTTATTGTGGTGACAGTAATGGCCAGGATAAGACTTTGTGAACTGGACAAAAAGTAGCTGTGTGTGAAAGGTTACTATTTTAAAATAATAATAATAATAAAATACCTTGATATATAATATACTGGGTTAAAGACAACCAATACATTTTCTGCTGTTTAAATCTGCTGTTTTCCTACTGGCTGTTTTTAGTTTTCAAAGCATCTTAACATTCCCTTTTTTTCCTGTTTCTATTCCAGCTCCCTTCACATCCGGTAACACCATCCAGCAGGCATTCAGAGAACAGGCCAGCGACGGGGACTCCTGCCTACCACACCCTCCCCCACCCCTCCTCTCACGGGACCCCTCACAGCACAATGATGTGGGGCCCCCTAGAGCCCCCCAAGACACAGAAACCGTGGAGCCTGAGCTGCTTGCGACCTGCACCCCCTTTGCGACCGTCCGCGGCCCTCTGCTATAAGGAGGTAAAACACCCAAGTTCACTAATCGTATGCTGCAGGACCCATGAATGGCAGGGAAGGTAATAGTATTAACTTTCACTGAACTATACATGAACAATGTCTGCATGTATATGAACCTAAACAATATATTGGTACCTTAAGCATTAATAAAGCACCATGCATTATTCGTCTATGAATGATTATATTTTCGAGATACATAATTTCTTCTTGCCAATTTGGATTTTGGAAAAAAATTAGGCAGGGTGTAAGGGCTAGAGTAATAGTTTAAACTGATTGTACGAATGATTGTGTTTCCATGTTTCCACTCTCTTGCATCCTTTGTTTTTTTTGGGGGAGGTTTAACCTCTATCCTTCCTACACTTGTTTTCTTCCTCTCGGCTTAACCTTCTGCCAAAAACATGAACATAATTATGACTGTCAGCTGATTCCACTTGGGTGCTAGTTACCATGGTAATGAAACAAGTAGAATAATACAATACTTTAAGTGCACACATTATGCATGGAATGTATGGGTTGTAGGTAGATGCAGAAGTACAACGTACTTATTTGCAGTAGAGAATTTAGCACATATCTAAAGCTGAAGTTTTTTGGCAATAATATGTATCCTATTCCAAAAAGGTGAAGTGTAATATATTGTTGAATTGTAAGTGTACAGCTTCATTATTCTGTGATTTATTATTGAACCATGAATTTGTATACTGATTATTTTGGGTATGATCTGTTGCTTTTCTGTTAGATGCACCAAAGGTTAGAGTAGTGGGCTGTTGTGCTCAGTAGTACTGGTGGATAGCACTGAGTCGTTTTAAGCTGAAAGTCTATATTAATTGAACATTTTGTACATCTACAATTTTACTTGTTAATTTTTCGGGGTTCAGCATTAAAACATATGTAAGTGCACAGATCTTTCCCTGTTCTGAGGATGGATTTTATCCAAGAAAAAACTGAGCCCAATAAAGCACAGTTTCAAAATGTGATTTTTTTTGTCTTCTTTTTTTAAAGGATCTTAGTAAAAGTCCTAAAACTATGAAGAAACTGCTTCCTAAACGCAAACCTGAACGTAAACCATCCGATGAAGAGTTCGCAGTGAGAAAGAGTGAGTTGCAGTACTGTACAGCTGCTACATATTGGGTAACCTCAGACCTTACTGAATAAATGCCTTTGGATCTGGGGTATGTTCAGAAGCTTTATTTAAAGAAAAAATAACCCTTTTCAGTTCAAAGACTAGGGCCTAGATTGATGTTGGGAAGTCCCAGGCAGTATTTATTTATTTTTGATATTAGCGACTGTTTGGCTTGGTGCTACCAGGTGCACCAGAGCTTTCCTCCACAGCTCTGTGAACCCTGACCTGGCCCAACTGCCAATTGACCTGGATTATGTGGTGACTGTGCGATGCCGGCTCATTTACAATCAACAGACTGGTTTAACAGGGAGCAAACCCAGCCAGCCATAACATTTCAGAATGCAGCAATTTAGTTAAAATATTTATGTTCCTAAAATTTGCTGTTTTCAAAGTGGGTTTGGAATTGTATTCTTGTGTTTGCTCAACACTTGATCAAAAAATATTTAATATTTAATCCTGTAAGTAATAGGAGCTTAGTTTTTAGAGCTGTTTGTTTTCTCTTTCAGGTACAGCTGCCCTAGAAGAAGATGCTCAGATTCTTAAAGTAATAGAAGCTTACTGTACTAGTGCCAAAACACGTCAGACGCTAAATTCAAGTAAGTCATTAAAACCGTCTTTTTCCACAGAGTGTTTAAAATGGCCCTCGTGACGTTACTTGCAGTGAACAAAGAGATACGTGTGTTGTTGCCAAGGAAACTTTACCGTTCTTCCCAACACACATTCTTATTTGTTGTAATAATGTCTGTTTCTGTGAACAACTATAAACCATGAGATATACCAGGATTAAGATTATTTAATACAAAAATAATTTATAGAAAACACACTCTGATTTAATAAAATAAATGTGTTAGTTTCATACACTTTGAACAAACAGCATGCTCAAAGATGTTTTCAGTAGTTTGGTTCCAGCAAAACTGTGTTTTACTTCAGAGGGGCAGGCATGTAAGCTGTCCAGTAAGAACTGACTTTTCTCATTTTAAACCACTTCATAGTCCTGTTAAAATGTTTACTACACTTGACTGCCCAAGATGAATCCCTTACAGGGTCAAAAAGGGATGAAAAATATCAGCAGGCAGGTACTATGCTTTGTGAAATAGTTTTACTTAAGCCAAAATCCTAGCAGTGATATTGGATTTATTTCTGTACATTCCTAACAAGAAGGAAATTGACAGGGATGTAAGTGAACATTTTTGTGTTTTTACCTTTGATTCCCAGCGACTTTCCTCAGCAATAGAAATTGTATTGAAATGAACAAATGCATTTTTGTTCACATTGCAAAAAAAATCCATGAAATATATATAGCTACATATTCCTTCAAATTTAAGACGCAGCCCAATTTTACCACCCTCAATTTGAGAAAAAAATAAAGCATCAAATAAATATGCATTTACAAAGATACAACCTCAATTATGCTTAAAAACAGTGTTGTTGTAGATTAACCACAGAGCTTGTTTATTGTGCTGCGCACTGTATAATACTTAAGATGGCGTCTCTGTTATACACATTGACAGGGCCTTTTTAAAACGCAGGGTGTGGGCATAGTTGCCTGTCATCTGTTGGATAACACAGGGGAGATTGCTGAATTTAAAACAAGAACCAAGAACAAACTCAAAATGTATCTGTCTGGAGTCTGAACAATTAAAAGAAAGATGAGGAGCACATTAATGTAAACAAAATGACCTGCATATAAGTGTTGCTGTCAGTTGTTTTGTTTCAAGTAGCAGCTGCTGCAAATTAATGTTTTGTTTGGTTTAGTTAAGAACCCTGTTGAGCTAGCTTGTTTGTGTCAGGTGATTTTTGAGAATTATCGTTTGGATATTATTGATATTTGACGTAAATGAAAATTTAAAGAAACAAGGTGCTATGATGACCTATGTTTAACTAACTATCATCAAAGGGAGTTATCATATAGGGTTTCTCATCACCACCTGCTTTCACGAAACTGCATTAGATACATTTTGCTTTTTTTGTGTTTCTGTGTGTGTGTGCACGGTGCTGGTGTGGTCATTGTTCAGTGTTCGGATGAGGATACTGTTCTGTAGGAACCACTGACCGTCGCAACACTCACTGTCATCCCAGTAGCCCAGCAACCACAAGGGCATTGAAATACTGTGTTATTTCTTGGCATATCGAAAAATATTGGTCTGATCAGCATTTCCGATCTGTTCAAGTTGGTACTGTTTGTTAGAAATGCTGAAATTCTAAATGGTTCTCTTGGAATTCCTCAGGAAGCTTAGTTCCTCTTATCAGCAGTAAAAGTCATGTTGCTGCTTGTGTATTCGGGCAGATGCATGTGTTGTCTTTTTTTCTCTGCAGTCAGTCGCATTGCTGTTTGTGTACTTGGATAGTCATGTCTTTTGTTGGCGATTTTATGCATGCATCACTATACTATACTTGAATTTAAGATGCAGGGTATGTTTGAGAAACAAAATTGTTAAAAAAAAATAAAAATATTAAAGAAAAGCTTGTCTTAAATTTGAAGGAATGCGGTATCAGCTTTATATCAATATTTGGGGAATTTAGACGATACAGTGTTGCTCAAACACGTAGCTATAAAAAAGGTTTAAAAAAAACTATAAGCATTTAATTCTTAGCAATCCACCATCTGATTTTTTTTTTTTTATCTGAGCTTTTTAATAATTTGGGAATCAAAGGCTTACATCACCCTGTTTAGTCCTTTTTGTTAATTACCACGATTTTCTATATGGTCAGTATAAAGCCACTATTGGTAGTTTCTGAAAATACGCTTTCTCTGTGTCTCCTGAAATTATACTTACACCTCATTTTTGTATATCTCCATACTAACCCTTTGACATTAACATTTGCCACTTTGAGTTACTGCATGATAGCTTGACTGTCCACGAGTGGATTACTTAAAATACACTTTTCTGTTAAAAAAAAATTAGCAAAAAGGAAAAAGGTCTTGTCAGTCTATGATCCACCTTGAGGGTATTAGAACGTAGAGATCTGCCTTAACATTTGACTTTTTTTTTAACATTGTTTTCTCTCTTCCTTCTCTTCCCTTCACCTTTTGCGTTTTTGTTCTTTTTTTGTTTTGGGTTTGTTGCTTTCACTCTCCCATTCTCCCTTCATGATGTTCTTCTCTGCCCTCCCATCTGTATTATTTCATGTCACCCACACACCCTTAGCATGGCAAGGCACTGACCTGATGCATAATCACGTCTTGGCTGATGACGACCAATCAAGCCTAGAATCGTTGGGTCGTCGCAGTAGTCTTTCCCGCTTGGAACCTTCCGACCTCTCTGAAGACTCTGATTATGACAGTATATGGACAACCCATAGTTACAGAATGGGGTCTACATCTCGTAAGAGCTGTTGCTCATATATCTCTCATCAGAACTAAGGCACTCCTAAACTTTTCTTAACAACTGTTTGTTGCATTGATTGTTTACTGTTTCTGTGCTGTTTTTGCTGCAGTTTGGTGTTTATCTTCTCTACTGTGGTTTTCCAAAGTAAATTGGGAGGAGGAGGGTAAAGGGGGGTATATGTGTGTGTATGTGTGTGTGTATATATATATATATATATATATATATATATATATATATATGTATATATATATATATATATATATATATATATATATATATATATATATATATATATATATATATATACATACATATATACATTTTGCATTATGTTAAGTGACATGTACAGATGGTTCTTGCTTTGATTCCTTGAATGATGAATTTGTAGATTTCTAGTTTTGTGAGTCGAGTGTTCCTTATTTACCACTATGTACATTCATAGTGTTTGCTGTGATGTATTTATTTCCAGGATCCCCACTGGAAGGAACGGAGCTGGATAAAATGATCAGATATTGTACTTGCAACTGCAGTATTGATATATTTTGGTTGGTGTGTGTATGTATGTATGTATATATATACACACACACACACACACACAATGTATACCATTTCCAATTCTTTCCGAACAGAAGTGGGCATCATATCAACGAGCTGTTTTAGTAAATGACCATCAGATATGTTTGCATTATAGAACATAGTTAAGAAGATTTCACCTGTAAATACCTAGAGTTTCTGTTCTTAAGTATGGCTGTACAGTGGCTTGCGAAAGTATTGACCCCCCTTGGCATTTTTCCTATTTTTATCTTACAACCTGGAATTAAAATAGATTTTTATTTGGATTTCATGTAATGGACATACACAAAATAGTCCAAATTGGTGAAGTGAAATGAAAAAAATAACTTGTTTAAAAAAAATTCTAAAAAATAAATAACGGAAAAGTGGTGCGTGCATATGTATTCACCCCCTTTGCTATTAAGCCTCTAAATAAGATCTGGTGCAACCAATTACCTTCAGAAGTCACATAATTAGTTAAATAAAGTCCACCTGTGTGCAATCTAAGTGTCACATGATCTGTCACATGATCTCAGTATATATACACCTGTTCTGAAAGGCCCCAGAGTCTGCAACATCACTAAGCAAGGGGCACCACCAAGCAAGTGGCACCATGAAGACCAAGGAGCTCTCTAAACAGGTCAGGAATAAAGTTGTGGAGAAGTACAGGTCAGGGTTGGGTTATAAAAAAATATCCGAAACTTTGAACATCCCACGGAGCACCATTAAAGCCATTATTAAAAAATGGAAAGAATATGGCACCACAACAAACCTGGCAAGAGAGGCCCGCCCACCAAAACTCACGGACCAGGCAAGGAGGGCATTAATCAGAGAGGCAACAAAGAGACCAAAGATAACCCTGAAGGAGCTACAAAGCTCCACAGCGGAGATTGGAGTATGTATCCATAGGACCACTTTAAGCCATACACTCCACAGAGCTGGGCTTTACGGAAGAGTGGCCAGAAAAAAGCCATTGCTTAAAGAAAAAAATAAGCAAACATGTTTGGTGTTCGCCAAAAGGCATGTGGGAGACTCCCCAAACATAAGGAAGAAGGTACTCTGGTCAGATGAGACTAAAATTGAGCTTTTTGGCCATCAAGGAAAACGCTATGTCTGGTGCAAACCCAACACCTCTCATCACCCAGAGAACACCATCCCCACAGTGAGGCATGGTGGTGGCAGCATCATGCTGTGGGGATGTTTTTCATCGGCAGGGACTGGGAAACTGGTCAGAATTGAAGGAATGATGGATGGCGCTAAATACAGGGAAATTCTTGAGGGAAACCTGTTTCAGTCTTCCAGAGATTTGAGACTGGGACGGAGGTTCACCTTCCAGCAGGACGATGACCCTAAGCATACTGCTAAAGCAACACTCGAGTGGTTTAAGGGGAAACATTTAAATGTCTTGGAATGGCCTAGTCAAAGCACAGACCTCAATCCAATTGAGAATCTGTGGTATGACTTAAAGATTGCTGTACACCAGCGGAACCTATCCAACTTGAAGGAGCTGGAGCAGTTTTGCCTTGAAGAATGGGCAAAAATCCCAGTGACTAGATGTGTCAAGCTTATAGATACATACCCCAAGAGACTTGCAGCTGTAATTGCTGCAAAAGGTGGCTCTACAAAGTATTGACTTTGGGGGGGTGAATACTTATGCATGCTCAAGTTTTCAGTTTTTTTGTCTTATTTCTTGTTTGTTTCACAATAAAAAATATTTTGCATCTTCAAAGTGGTAGGCATGTTGTGTAAATCCAATGATACAAACCCCCAAAAAATCAATTTTAATTCCAGGTTGTAAGGCAACAAAATAGAAAAAATGCCAAAGGGGATCAATACTTTCGCAAGCCACTGTAAATACAAGCACCAGAACAGTATAATACAATATGAGAGAAATTTTGTAGAACCTACTGTTTTTCCAAATGATCTCAAGTGAGCAGTGTTGACTGGTGGACTTCAAAAGAATAACAAAAGTGTTGTGTTGCATAACCTGTTCATGCAACTGTCTCTCTGTTTTAGCATTGTCTGGCGCTTTGTTTTTAATTGCAGCTTTCTTGCACAGCTTGGTAAGTTTTGTTCATGGTTATTTTAAGTGAGGCGTTGGTTTTCCCAGTGGAGTTACTTAAGTCTGGAAACATCAAAGTGTAAATGTTGTGTACTGTGAAATTTACCTATGCCTTATACTTTAGGCTTGATGAGATTAGTTTTACTGTTTTGTGTCTATTAGGGTTATTTATTTAATTACTTATACAAAACATAATGAGTAAACAAACCCATTGTGCTCCTGCTTGTGTTGACTGAGACGCAATGCAGCAGTAGTCATCGTTCTCGCTGGAAAAGATGCTTGTAAAATAGTATTGAATTCTACGGATAATTCTGGTATTTTTCTATTTATTTTAATTTATTTGACTTCTGCTTTTTTATTTATGTATGTATTTATTTATTTATTTATTTGTGTGTTTTTACGATCTGGTCACTTTGAGGTTATCTGGCCCGACACTTGAAAACCTGCTCTATTGCTGATCTTGGTGTATTTCTATTGTGTTCATTGAAGTCAGTCAGGTGGTCAGTGAATCACCATTGATGGTTAACACCAGTTTGATTAATACAGTGGCAGGGTACCCAATTACACCCCATTTTCTCCCAATCATTTTTTCCTTCACCACAGCTCAGGAGAACTGAAAGCTTAGTGGGCGTCCTCTCCCCTGACCGAGCCAGCTTCCTCTTTTACACCCAATGTGTCTAATCAGCAGTGCAAGATTTAACACTAATATTACCTGCATGTTAGAGCAAGTTTAAACAGCCTTTTTTAAATTGGTTTAATTGGAATGTATTTGGAAACAATGACTAATTGCTTATGAATTGGGGTACTTTAGAACTGAATATCTGTATTGTAGTATAGTATTGTAAGAGTAGTAGGAACTGCCACTGTTTTACTGTATGTGAGGTAAACAAAAAAAATCCGACCTACTATTTATTTAGTTTACTTTTTTACTTTTTGTTTTGTAAACTTGCAAATAATTACCTATATTAAATAATAAGGTACTGCTGGGTGATGTATTGAACGTGGTGTGCATATGGGCAGCTATGAATGCTTATGCAAAATAAATGCACATGGCCAGGATATTATTAACTTAAAATAAAAAATAAATAACATGTACTTTAATGTGCAGAAAAAAGAAAAAAAAAACTAGGCCAAATTGAAACGAATTTGGAAATTAGTAAGTTGTTGTAATCATTTTGGCCATATTTATATATAATGTCTTGCATAATGGATCATTTTGCCAAATGTGGTGTGGTGTATTGCAGTTGAGAACAAAATAGTCTTAATATTGTGACATTTTCTCTGTGAATATATATATATATATATATATATATATATATATATATATATATATATATATATATATATATATATAAATAAAGCAAAGCAAATCTTTATATATAAATATAAACTTAACTTTTTTTTTTTTTGTTTTTTTTTTTTTTTTTTTTTTTTTTTGGCTAAAGAGCCAACTTAAATAGGTAATTGCCTTTAAAAAAAATCTTAACTGTATGTATATTTGAATGTTGCATATTTATTGTACAGTGTGTATTATCAGTGTTTTGCAGATGGCAGTGAAGTGTTTTGATTTAAGTCATCTACATTGTAATATACCATTTGAAATAAATTTTGCATTTGTTAGATTTGTTTTTTTTATTATTATTTCTATGGTTGATAAAGATGTATAATTACAATAATATATACTATAGAACACTAATGTTAAAATTATTATATACAGGGCAGTTCTAAACTGATTTATTTCAAAGGGTCACTGGTTAAGATTAACAATACATTGCTGTTTAGTTAACTGAATCACAGAGACCATGGATTTGTTAATTGTTAAATAATTGCGTTTCTTAGACGGAAGGAATGACGAAATAACATGCATCTTCTATTAAGGAGCCAGCACGAATGATTCTGGAATCCTCCGACACACGTTTGTTTTATTCTTTTGAGATTTTGGCTGAAAGGTGCTTAAAATGTAATTTTGTTACCAAATCTTGAATATAATTTTTTTAAATCACATACTCCTTGTACTACTACTCTAATATATATATATATATATATATATATATATATATATATACTCATTTTTAATGGGATGACATGATGATTTCCATCTACATAAGTGTTCTACATCACATGTAATAAAATTGTGTGGATTTAAATTGGTTAAAGGTCCGCACAAATATCCTAAGAATGATTTGAAGTGGTTGGTATACTATGATGGTACATAGCCCAAACCCAGCTTGGTTCAGGTCCAGCCCTGATCAGTAGTAGTTTAAAAATAAAACAAAAACATTGCAATTTGTTTTTGTGGCTCTTGGCACAGTACCTAGTAGACGAGTCACAACATGGAAATCTATCTTGAACCTTTTGTTGGCTGTCGGATTGATGTGGTCTGACAGCTGCTCCCATTATTTGCGATTGCTCCATTCTGGGCAGGGGAGAGTCACGATGCTGGAGAAGCATGAGAAGTGACTAGCTGTGCTGAACTTGTTCTGTGTTTTTGGAGAAGATTCCGGTAACTTTTGACTCTACTTTCATCCCAAGAGATGGGGATCCATCCTATCAAAATACTGCAACTACCTAGCCCCATGGACATAAATTGTTCATACAAAGAAATTATGAAAAATATGATAGCTGTGAACATTGATTAAACTGTATGTTACTGTATATTAAAAAAAAAAGTTAAATTCAATATAGCCCTACTGTAATTTTGCTTTTTGTATTTTCGTGGGAAAACTGGAAGATCAATGCATGTTAAGAATGAAAATCAAAAATGCTTGTGAACTAGTAAGAGTGCTTAGAGTGTAACTGTGGTGTATTTTGCTGAAAGAAGCACAAGGTTACTTGAAACGCCACACTGAAACTGAGCTGTTGACTCTTGTTTTATAACAGGTTATAGGAAAGAATCGGGCCCTCACATGCTGTTTCCCGAAGAGGAGAAGATTATTGTTGAAGAAACCAAAAGCAATGGTCAGACTGTAACAGAAGAGAAGTAAGAGCGGATTATTTATATCCTTATACAAGCTTTATTGGGAGATTTGCAGAAAACGGATAACAAAAAAAGGGATCTGTGTCCAGTTTCTTATTTGAACTTAAATGTTTTGCTTAGTCTGTATGATTAATCTTTTTAAATTAAGAAAAAAAAAAAAACATAACCAGGTAGTTTCCTGCCATGTTCATGTTGGAGAAAAGAGCTGCAAAACACCTGGATCTGTTGAAAAACAAAGAATCAAAATGATATCATGGTCTACTGCAAAGACCTTTTAATTGTGGAAGGGTCAGGCTTGGAACATGCTTCACTGTACCTTTTCTACTGTTTAGTGTTTCAAGAAAATTGCAATGCATATTACAAAATAGAATAAAACAAAATAAATATATTATGTGGTCCAACTCATGACAATGTATTAAAGAAAAAGAAACCACTGTAGGCATTCGGTTCTACCATTTATTGGTACCTGTGTGTATCAATATTAATTGGATCTAAACATTTATTTTTAAAGGAGCCTCGTGGACACAGTTTATGCATTGAAGGATGAAGTACAAGAATTAAAACAGGTAGGTACAGTAGAAAAACACTGTAAGATAGCCTCATTGCTGCACATTTATTGGTGTACAAGTGAGGGTCATTTTAGTGTCTACTGCTGTTTTTTACCCTGAAAGGCAGGCAGATTTGTATGGCATGAGTAGAGCCTGGTAGGTACAATATCTTGTTCTGGGGTGCCCAATAGTAATAGACTTTTGGGAATGCTGTTCAAAATCAATGTGAGCATGCATGTTTGTTTCTATAAATCTCTCCCCTCTCAAATTGGTTGATGTCAAAATTGGCACCTGGACTTTTTGTGACACGTGACCTTTTCAACAAGAAGCATGGGTTCTGCACCTAGAAAGTTTTTGTAATCCAAAACGTTTCATTTAACCTTTTTAAACATTTCTGAATTTAAAAGTTTTTAAATGTGACAACATGTTCTTGTTTAATGCAGGATAACAAGAAGATGAAAAGGTCACTGGAAGAGGAACAAAGAGCCCGTAAAGAACTGGAGAAACTTGTTAAGAAAGTATTAAAGAGCATGAATGATCCATCCTGGGATGAAACCAATTTGTAACTCATTTACCTGGGTGTGTAATAAACAAAACACACACACACACACACACACACACACAAAAACAGCATTGATCGTTCAGCAGGACACGTAACAGATTTAAGACGCTCACAATATTGGAATTAACGGAACTTACCCAAATCTTCAGGGATCAAGCCAGCCATTTGTCTTAAGATTGTGATTGATGTGACAATAAGTGAGAATAATACCAAACTTGAAAGTGGTGTTAACAATTCTCTGTAAAACTTGGTGCTGAGAGGCTGCTTGACGCATTATGGAATCCCCCTGTGATCACAACACTGGCCTTACATGAGCTTGAGGGAAGAAGCATCTAAAAGTTCCTTATCAGTCAACTGTTCAGGGTCCTGTTGCAGATCTGGTGCTGTCAGCCAATCCTGTGAGCAATCTGACATCTGGCATACCAGCAGAAATGACAAGCGTTGGTCTTAAATGTGGCTCTTAACTTGCCCCAGAGGGGACCAAAAACGTAGGGTTTGGAAAGTGAAGATAGAAATCCAATTTTGAAGAACATGCTTCGGAGGGGGCAATGCTTGGTGGAGATGCTGCCTTTGCTATGCCCAAACTGAGAGCACTTCATTCTCCACTGGCCAGGACTGTTGTCCTATGCCTTTAGGAGCACACACTGTAACACAGATTAAAAGAATGGCAAACAGCAGTACAACTCACTGAGAATACTGGACAATTTTCAGGTAAATTGAATAGCGATTGTCTTTCGGGACCTTTTGTAGATTTTGTTTTGAAATTACCTCATTTTGGCGCATGTGTAGTGTTTATTTTGTGGGGGGGGGGGTCTTTTATATTGTTTAATACAAGGTTCTGAAATCTCTTTTTTTGTAAATAACACTGTTCTTTGTGACTTCAGTAATGTATTTCTTAAGGCTCTTCATGTATCCTGTCGTCTTAACGGTCACAGTTTTTATAAGTAGCAGAAAGCTGTTCTCTTGTCAGTTACAGAACGGGAATAAAAGATTACTGTATGAATTGTAGAAGTATATCTGGAAAATCATTGTGCTGACAACACTTTTTATTTTCTAAGTTATGTATTTAAATTAACTTACCGTAATTAAACATTGTAGTAGAAATTCTGAACAAAGAATGTGTTTTTGGATTCCATGTGTGATTGTTACCAGAAACCTTATTTGTCTCTGTTCCTTTACTTGTGACCACTGTATTTATTTTTATGCCTCACTAACATGTAACGTGTTTGTTAATTAAATTTGTAAATAGTTGCCTTTTTGTTGGATTGCTTTTTTGGTTGATAATCCACCACCAGAAAAAGCTTTCTGCCAATACAAAAAAAAGGAGATGTGTGGTGGGGGAATCAAGTGTACCAGTAGTCCTGAGTGGGACGCAACAGCAAGAAGAAATGCACAAGGATGTATAGTGAATCAGAAGGGAGAGTTAAAAGGAAAGAGTAAGATCATGAAACAGAAGGTAGGCTAAAAAGAAAAGAACAAGATAGTATAACAAGAAGAAAATGAGTGACTTGGTGGAAAGAATGAGTAATTAAAGGTGAAAAAAGAACAAGATCGCAACAATGAGAAAATAAACCGCCTACGTTGTAGTAACTGTATTTCTGCTTCACAGACAAGGAAAGCAGGGAGAAACATGATTCTGATTAGTTCTGTCACTGAACATCTACACTCGCTGGCTATATTGTCATAACCTGGCTTTAGAAGATTACAGTTAAATAAGATTAGATTTAGTGATTCTTGGCATACAATGTACTGTATGTGTATAAGGAGAAAATAACGTGAACTGGAGCACACCAGGATGTCATGTTATAAAACTGAGAATAAAAGTAAAGACCAACTGCATTATTGCCATAGCAGTCAATGATACTCTGTGTTAGCCTCGTTCACAGTATACACTTCTGATACTAAGCTCTCATTATGAGGTTACAACCAGCGGTGCAAAGCTGTTTTCACTTGATTGTGTTCTATCTGGGGAAGACTTTTGTTCAAGCTGGTTCACTGACAGAGTCCCTGAAAGCCACACAGCACTCCATCAGCACAGTGCAGCTCTGGGGCACCTGTTCCAACCCAGTTAAATAAGGTGACCAGGCCAAAAGATGGCATTTAAATCATGTGAATTCTAGCAAACATTATTAGCCCCCACCCACTATAAACAGCACCAGAAATATGTTTTGTTTTTTTTGGCAAGTAGCTAAAGAGGAAAGTGTTCTATTAAAAGGATAAGAAAAATCTGACATTTAATTTAATCTCTTGAATCTGCTTTCAAAAGACGTAAAAACAGTCTTAAAATATTAGCTATTGTAACATACATTCAACACAGCAAATTGATATTAATGGCATAATGGAGTGGCAGCACAACCTAATTCATGTTGATGGGTGGAAGGTGCAGGGCTTTGTGCTGATGACACTGTGACATCGGCAGCCTGGGAGGAGATGAGTGAAAGACTGAGTGGATTTTCATTTAATTGGAAAGCCAGCAGAGATCTAAAGCAGTTAAGGTAGAAGATGTGCCTCCACCCCCCTCCCTGCACAACAGCATTGGGTGAAGGTTGTATATAAGGTGGCCTTATTAAAGTGACAAGGCAATTTAATTCCTTTGTGCGCAATGATTCTACTTCATTGATTTACAATGGAAAGGATATAATTTTGCTGGTGTTGGCAAAAAGCTAAAATGTCAGCCTTTTCAAATTGCCATACTTGCCTTGTTCCGGATGAATAATGAATAAGTCACCTTTTGTCTACAGTTAAATATTCCTGCATAAATACAAAGGAACATAAAAAACATAAAAGAGTGCCTGATTTATACTTAAAATATAGATCAAAACCTTTGATAAATGGTGGGTAGGAGCCTCACAGAGACCTGGAGTTGAAGAAAGCTGTGACGTTGAAAGGTATATACAATTCAGTAGTTTAAGGGGAGCACAATACAAATCTGTAGGATTTCAAATGCACATTACTCTCACTGGGTAAAGTTTGAAATGAAGCAGAAATTAGAACACAGCAAACCAGGACAACTAGTTGAAACAGCTTTCACAAATACTTAACTGCTTTCTAATGACAGTGACTATATATTTAACCAAATTATTTTATTTTTATTTGCATAGCACTTTTCTTATTGTATTAAAGGATCTCAAAGGGCAAAATGTTGCTTTCAAGAGTTCAAACCAGTGGCTTGTGTCTAAAAACACCATCCCTTGAAGCTAATGTGCTCACCAGAAAATGTTTAATCCACTACACTCTTCATGTAATTACCTTTATTTGTACAGAGAAAGGGAAGGAGCAACCAGGTGTCCCCACCTGCATGCATGTTTGTTATATATTTATATGTAAATTATGCATGTAAAATGCTACTAAATGTGAACAATGTTTGCAGGCTGTTATCACATTATTTTAGGTGAGACAGGACACGTCAGAGGGGACTGGGTGGTACAAGTTTGGTAGTAGCATGTAACACATAGATTGAGTTATAATGTGTTTTCATTAACAACAAAATCTGTAGGAAAAAATGTGCCATGCTAGCGTTCAAAAAGGTCAAACAAGCTACTTTGGTTAGGATCAAACGACACTGAAAGCAAACTGAGCAACTGTTTCACAAATAAGTTTGGAAAGTGGTCTTAAAATTAAAGTTGTAGTTGAAAATCCTCGGATACAGATTTATATGCAAAGAAAGTTTACTTTGTTACAAAAAATAATGGGGAACGAATATTCTCTGACACTTGCATGAAACGTGTAAAAGAGCTGGGTGTCTGTCCAGTGTTCCAGTGTTCCAGGTTGTTAGTCTGACAATATAAACGTAATGGTCATTTGAGGAGTATCTCCTGGAAAAAAAGAAATAATCTAGGATTGTTGTAATCTTGTGTGCTATCTAAACGTAAAGAATTATTTCTATCAATGTATACTTATATTGTACAATACTAGTCAATACATTATATTATGTAACTCTCTTTCAATGATTGCGTCTTAGTCAGTATGTGATTCTCATGATTTCTGCAACCAGGTAATCAAGTACACACTGCATACAAAAGACAACAACAACCTGTTGATTCTCCACAGCTTGGGTGCTGTTCCTATGTAAACACACTTTCATAAAGTATGGCTCTTTCACAAGCAAAAATCCGAGAGTCAGTGCATTCAAGATAAGACCTGTAAACTAACCGATTAGACTGAAGACCTTTAACTTGAACCTAATGCATGTGCTAAATACAGCGGACAGGTTTTGAAATATATACCGATCATTTTTTATTGAGACACACATTCAATGCCGCAAATTAATATTAATGACAGAACGGGTCGCTCGTCAGTCTGGCACACCTTGTTTAACTGTAACTCAACCAGCACTCTTTATGGTATTTTAAGGAGGATTATTTTCTTACAGTTTGATTCTCTAAACTGACAAATCTGTTGGAGAAGGTACACAAGAGTCGTATTTGTTTCTATCCCTCCAAATCTGGTAAATGTAGAAGATTGCATTCTATTGTCTATTTCACAGTTTACCTACAGACAACTAACAAATACATGTGTAAATCATAATAATGGGAAAAAAATGGCTTTTGGATTTTTGCATTAAAACAAAAGATTAATTAATAATAGGAATCTGTGCTGTATTGCATTGTAAAAAATAAATAAATAAAAATAAAAATTTATGCTGGAATATAATGCAGGGGGAATGTTTGTAAAATCATTTTGTGGGTCCCCTGCAGTTTAAAAAACATGGGGCGGGGTGGGAGCAGTTGTCATTGATGCTGCTTGAAAGTTCAAGGTTACTCACAACAGAAGACTCCACAGCAGACATGGCAGAGTTTGTTTCTGGCAATAAAGATTTGTCTGCTGAAGCAAGGCTTGTTGTTGATGGAGGTTTGCATCTAATTGAGAGCTGTGCAATAGCACTTGGAGCTCACTGAACAATCACAGAAAGCTGCCTGAAAACGAAGCAGCATTTATTACTGTTCCTATGACGTTTAATGTTGGAGGACGGTGCTTTAAATGGCACCTTTACTGTGTATAGTAACGGTAATAGGAGACGTGGTGGTCCAGTTGTCAAAGAAAATGGCTTAATACCAAGAGGTTCCTGCTTCAGATCCCAGCCACTGGACTCACTGTGTGCGACCCTGAGCAAGTCAGTGCACCGTTGTGAGACGTAACAACAAGGTCATATTGTAAGTGAATCTGCAGCAGCAATTGTTGAGATCCATAGTTCACCCCCTAGTCGTAAGCTGCTTTGGATAAAAGCACTTGCTAAATGACTAATTAATAATGTAATAGTTAGCATTGCCGTGACCTGAATCATGTACAGTATGTTCTCAAACTATATAATTAGCAGGGCATATGCAAATAGTAAAATCAGAATAAACTAGGGAAACACAGTCCATTTTGCTTGGTTGAAATGTTGCTTTTTTAGATGTATGCCTTACTTTCTGCACCTGTAGTTCCTAGATCCCTGGTGTAAAACATGTTGGATAATGACAGAAAGAGGGATGGATGATATAAGATGTGCAAGAGATCTAGGAAGTCAAGCATAACTATCTTAAAACAGGCATGCAAATTGAGAGCAATCTTTGACCTAGTATGGTGTCAGATATATATTTTTTAATGAAAATACATGTTTGCTGTAACATGTGCTTCTTTTAAAGGTGAGGCCTACAGCTATGGACAGGTAGAGTTTTAGGATTGAGAAAAACTATATGAACATAATTTAGATCCTTTTTTATTTAACATCACGTAATCAATGAAACTACAAAATGATACCGTTAAGTATATGGAAAACTGCAAAGCGGTATGGAATTCAATATGTTTACATAACATTATTCAGCAGGTGTCATTTGACTTTATGAAACAAAATAAGTTAATTCTGTAGGGTGATGCAAAAAACTTTGGCCATGGCTGTAGATTGTGAATGGAAGTGACAACAGGTGGAATGATTTATTTAGCTATTTTATTAAACCTTTATAGTTATGCATATTTACTTGTTTCCCCAAGTGTTTCATCAATAGTGCCATCCTCGTACCCATCTCTGGCTGGTTTCCCTTCCTCTGTCGTATTGCTCAGTGTTTTTGACTGTTCCTGAAAGATAGCCCTCTGGCAACTGATTCCTATTCCAATGCCAAAGATCTGCTCCCCACTGCTATCACGAATAACTTTGGTTTCAGGTCCTCCCTCATAATAAAAGCCTACGAGTGGCACGTGTGTATGTTGTAACATTATTGACAAAACCCGCAAATCACTGGTACCTGGAATAAAAATACAAGCTCTGTGTTTTGATTTCCTCGTCATCCTGAATTGCTTATAAAATCTACTGCAGAGACCTCTTTTTAACTGTTGGGCAAATTTAAACTCTCTCTGTAGTGTAGTGTTCATTGCTCATGGTTAAATATGTATTGTATAAAGAGAATACTGAATTTGCAGAATGCACAAAATGAACTGTTTGAATTATCAGGATCATTTTTGTGTATATTGCAAATTCTACTCTTTTTATTCATGGTCTCTATATAGCATTAACTGAATAACTGGCATTTTATTATAAGAATTATTTTTTAATGTGCTGTTGTTTTCATCACTATAATTTATTTAGTTCTAGTTTGGGGATTTGCACACATTCTCTTATTTTTATGCAAATATGATTTTTTGAACTCATTAGACAGGCAGAGCTTTTGTTTTGTTTTGTTTTTTCTTAATTATTTTCTTTGCTAGCCTGTTTGTGATGCAATGGAGCCCGCCAAAGCAGACAAAGCACTTGCTGAATTGTATGTTTGAATGCTGTTCTTTAGAATGTTTTTATTTTTTGGAAAGCATCTGGTTTTTAGTGACATTTTGTCTATGCAGTCATTTCTCGATCAGTCCTGGCAAATTGTGGTGCAGTAAACTCATCAAGGTGTCTTTCTTTCCTGAACCTTGAATCAATCAGTTGTAACCCCCCTGTTCTATTCAGTGGTTAGTGATAATTTAGATTTGACATGTATTGTTAGACCTTAGCTTGGTTCCTCTCTGTAGCCTGTCATTAATTTCAGTCTCTGCTATTCGAAAGTAGAGTGAAGGATGGATATGGGCTCATTGCCTCTTTATTGCACAAAATAGCGGCGCAATAATTTTTTGTCAATGTTTTACTCTAAAAGCTTTCCACGTCAGCTTTGAAAAGAAAGCAATAAAGCCCATTCAATGGCATGAATAAAAAAATCCTTTGGGGGTTTGGCCACAGGCCTTCTTTTCTTTAGCTGGTAATCAAATTGGAACTGAAATGAAATGGTTTTCTTATGAAAATAGCCTTTGTTGCAGGGAAGGCTGGTAATTCATAAACAATAACCTGCTCCTTTGTGTGGATAATAATATATTCATGTTCTCTGAGTAGGGTAAAAGCCAGAGCTGAAGCATTATGGTACAGTATATAAAAGACAGCAGGAGCTGCCTTGAACAGTCTCTCTCGATCTGCTGCCAGCTTTGTGTAGCTTGCTTCGGGCTGCTTTTGCTCCTGCCTCCTCCTTCTCCCCTCTCTCTCGACAAACTTTTGCTTTGTTTTAACACTCAGCAAGGAGGATGCTGGCTGATCCATGGTCCTTCCCACCTTGTACTTATTGTGGGAGACCTTCAAGCTTGCCTTGGTTGCCTGGGAAGGATGCTTACTATCAGCTGGAAAGGGAAGCATCACTATTACAGGATATACATCATTCACAGAAACAGCCTCCCCAGGGTGAGTGGCACAGGTCTATGCCCACCGGGGATGCTTCCACTGGGGCAGGTAGAAGTCTTTCCCACCACGGAGACACCGAGAGGAAACGCAATTGAGCTCTCTGTCTCCAAGCTTTTTTTTTTTTTCAGCAATTTTGTTTTTTTATTTCTTTTGACAAGATGGCTTCTGTTATATAAAACAGGTGTTTAAGAAAAAAAAAAGAAGAGCTTTCACTGTGAACTGCAAACCAGAGCCTTCACTGTGACTTCAGACCTGTATCTATTCTGAACTGCAGGTGGACTTCTGAACAAAAAAATAGTAAGACTTATCTTTGCTACAATTGTTGTTTGTTGTGGTGTATGAACTTGCCTATTTATGCTCCTCCATGCCCAGGTAAAAGATACTTTTTAAAGGTATAAATTGCAGTGCTGTATGGAGTTTGCTTCTTGGCTTCTGTTTGTGTTTACAAATATTTTGTGGTAGTTGAGGGCAAACTATTGGGAGATACTAGTTTCTAGATATGGGACAGCTGAACTGAGTCATTAAAAAAAAGGTTTGTGAGTGGATATATTTGCTTTGAGTAAGATATTTTTTAATATAGTCTACTTTCTGCTGAGGAGTTTAATGGTTAAGATTTTTATTCTGATTCGCTGATGCTTAGAAGACATCAATGTCTTTTTATAAATGCAATAGTGATAACTGTGCTGCTCAAGGGAAAGCAAGAAGAGGGCTGAGTGCTAAATTGCTGTAAACCTTTACTTAACTGTAACTGGTAAATATTAAAAACAAGAGAGCGACTCTGTATTACTTTCTTTAGGTTTACTTCTAAAATGGTGCAATCCTTCCCACAGTTAAAGGGAAAGTGGAGCAATGCTTTGCACCTGTTTGAAGATCAGAACTGACTAATTCCTTATTTAGACTTCACTTTGAGCATTTTCTGGTCCAGGAAAAAGCTGCTCAACACTAAAATGGTTGGTATACAGTGAAGGCTGTTCATGCTGTTTTTGGAGCACGCTGCTTAAATGTTTATATCTTATTTGTTGAAGTTCAGGCTTACATTTTCAGAAGTAATCCAACCAGTACTGGTGCTGTGCAGTATCTTCTCAATGCAAGCTGCTTGTTGTTTTTTTTAGTTGTGCTTTATGTTCATTAGAAGTCAATCCCAAACTACAGTACTGGTAAACATGTTTTCCCAGGGCTGGGTCTGTCAGGTAATTGAAGTTATCATACTTTAATATTACCATAAAGGTACACTTCAATTTCATTTCAGACAAATGTGTTTTTAAATTATTTGTGACTTCTTGTTGCAACACTAAAAATGACAATCACAATACAGATCATGTTTGCTGTACTTTTCTATATGAATTTCTACTCTCATGGTGCTGTAATTAGGGCCAATCAGCCTCATAATAGAGTCTAATCAAGGCCAATTTTAAATGCAAGAATGATTTTTGTTCTATAGTCCAAACTTTCCATTTACTCTACCAAACATTTTAGTTTTGATTTTAATGTTACAAGTACACCTTTAGCATGCTATTACATGTCATCCTGTGCAAATGAAGAGATGCTGCTGTACCCACTTAGCATAGCATGATAGGTTTGTTTCACACAACTAAGCTTTGGTATTCATATGGTGTGTGAAATGATGTTTTAATGTGACAATGGAGGTCATTGGTTGTGATAATAATCATATAGGGGATACATTTTAATTATCTGGAATCTTTACCAAAAAAATTCTTAAAAAAGGCAAAGCAGCAGTAAAACCAGCTTTAATGTTCATGTAACAGGACTTTGTTATGGACACACTGTGATCTTCTCTCATCTCCTCTCTTACACTGATGAAGGCACTAGACGAAATGTTTGTCTGCTTGATTTATTGATTACCAGATTTTCCTTGTATTTTGATAGATTGTTCTGAAGTTACAGATTAATCAATCTTACTATAACTTTTAGTTCTTGCCTTGTTTTCCAATGCTTTTGTACTGCAGCTCTTAGTTACACTTACAGGAGATGTTTTGGGTGTGTGAGTAAACAAGATATTGTAGCTGTCCATTTGCATAATTAAGTCATGTGAGACATTTGAAAATCTCAGGACATTTGCTGTACAAGAGCATCATGCAACTGTACCATGTCAAGTACTTTTGGTATTAGGGAATTGCCCACCCCATTGTTGCAAGCACATTATGATTTCATATGCATCTCCATGTGTTAAGTATTGTCACACTATAAGCTTTAGCCCCCCAAATCTCTAATCATTTTCTCCTAGTCATATAGCAAAGACCAATTAACCATTACTGTTTTATGATATTTGCACAATCAATGATTAATTCTATTTCACTATAGCTGTAAGTTATTAGCTTTCAGCTAAATGAAATTTTTATTTCTTTGATTTCAGCTTCATGGTTTGTCCGAGAGACTATTCAAACAACTAGTGCTAAGCCTATACTATAAGTTTATTTGCATGTTGAGTTATAGAAAAGTAGAGTACACTTTTTATATAACATTACTGGATTGCACATAATTAGCAGATGTATTTTTCATAATGCTTCACTGTTCTCTGTCTCTGCCGGGGTACTTAGTGCTATTCTTCAAAGTTGAAAAATGCAGGACAGACAGGATGTTACTGTTTGAGGTTCCATTGTCAGGCTGTGCAATTGAATGTGAAGGGCTTGTTGTCCTCCTGAAATTGCTCCTTTAAAAGCCGTTGTCATTGAGATGACATCTGTGAGTCTCACTGTATAGTCTAGTTTAATCTTGATTACAGCACTCATGGAGAAAGATGCAACTCGCATGAATAAAAGAAAGACGGAGGAACAAAATAATACAAAAACGGTCTTGGTGCATGCTTTATTCTTCTGCTAGGACAATATGCAAGAGCATAAATTGAAAGTGATAATGAATTTGAGGCATTCACAGCGTTCTTTTTATTCTCACAGGATGGGATCAGGATGTTCGAAGGTGTACAGCAGAGGCAATGGGAGGGAAAGCAGAGTGGAGGGAAGGAAAGAGGGAGTAGAAGAGAGAGAGGGAGTGCTATTGATTATCTGCTCCTCAGCCACAGTATCTACGATGCATTTGCTTTACATTGCTTCTATAACATTATAACAAGGGATGGACTGATTGGTATTGACTAAAACCTGTGATATGTAGCACATACTGTGAGGGGAGTTCCTCACATAACTGATTCATTTGTTATGTAAAAGTAATCCCAGACATGCATTCTGTTGTACAGTATATAAAAGCCGTATCTCCTTGCTGCAAGTCAGGTTCAGTCACTAATGGGAAGGCGGCACATCTGAAAGACAGAGTAAACAATGGTTTGCTTTAACGTCCATGTGTCAACCTGTTGTTTTCTCTCAAAGAACAGCTTCTAAATCCCTCAGTTTCAATATTACATTGAATTAGGGCTGTCCTGACTGCCTGATGTGGTCCTACACTTATTGGCAGTGCAATGGCAGGTGTTTCTAAATGAAATAAATTGCAAATGAACACATAGTTAGATGAACACTTAACATTAACAACCAAAGAAAATCCAGGCTTGTAGAAAAGCCAAAAATTTTAACTGTTATTTTCATCTATGTTTACATTAATTAGCAATTTAGCAGACACTTTTATACAAAGCGACTTAACATTCTCAACTGTTTTTTTTTTAAATCTATGTTATTATTAATTAATCATTTAGCAGACACATTTATTCAAAGCAACTTAACATTCTCAAGTGTTTTTTTAATCTATGTTATTATTAATTAGTCATTTAACAGATGCTTTTATTCAAAGTGACTTAACATTCTAAACTGTTTTTTTTTCAATCTATGTTATTAATAAGTAGTCATTTAGCAGACTTACAGAGGCTATGGTATGAACTCTGCATCAACAATTGCTGCTACAGTCACTTAAAATAAGACCTCAGTTTTACGTCTCATCCAAAGGATGGAGCACAAGGGGGTGAAGGGACTTGCTCAGAGTCACGCACACTGAGTCTGTGGTTGAGCTGGGTTTGAATTGGGAACATCCTGGTAATAAGCCCCTTTCTCTAACCACTAGACTACCATGCCTCTGTGGCTGAACTCACTCTGTTCCATGGGTGTAACTCTTGCAAATTGTATAATATTATAATAATAATAATAATAATAATAATAATAATAATAATAATAATAATATATAATAATAATTGAACATAACAGAGGTGAAAGAAAGTTGTTATAAGGGTTGGGAGAGAATCACCCCATTTATTAGTTATAGTTCTCACAATTCAGTTTAAAATGTAATTCCCCACTTGAACTTTTAACAAAATTCAATTTGAAACAAGTGCTCTGAATTATTCAAGGGTTTGTGATACTGTGAATCCATTCAAATAAGTACTCCAGTGTACCTTTGCAGTCGTGTTTTAACTGACACATATTCTGCAGTTACAACAACCACCCAGATTGCCATCAGTGGCATTTAGACCTTCAAAGGCATCTGTGATTATGCGGAGGAAGATGTGCCAGTCACAATGCTCCCATTACCAAATGTCAAGTTCTTCATAATTACACTTCAGTGTTTATTGTTTCCAAAAAGATCATTCCAAATGCCTGCTTTGTGGCACCTGGAGCAAAAATGGGCTAGCCTGCACATCTGTAGTGTGCTGAAATGTAAAGATGTAACACCTTAAACAATGACATGCATCTGTAACGCTGACTGTTTTATCTACTGACAGCCTTCTGTAAATGTGCCTGTTTGCAACACTCTTATTTTTTTTTCGGTCATTCTGCATTGTTTTGTCATTTTTGTGCACTTTATTCGCTCTTCGTCAGCTCGACATGATGGGCAGACGCGCCCCATTTACTGTTTCCACACGCACCTCATTATGCTCCCTTAATCATGTGGTCAACAGTGTTTCTTAACTGCCCTCCGGAACTTCGTTCCCGCTACCAGGGCTTCAGAACAGAGCTGTCCCCTTGATTCCCTGCTCACAATGTCACTAATGCCCCACATGACAACTAAACGGAGCAGAAACCCCACGAAACCAAACTGACCTGTTTCCTCCTGTTGCCTGAAGGGCTTGGGGTCTTTGCTCCGGCGCGGAATTGCTTGCCCGGTCCATGCATTGGCACTACTATTCTTTTTCTTCCTGTCTTTTAACCCTCTTTCTCAGGCTCGTCCTCTGCGCTTCCTTGCTCCTTCACCGCCGAAGGGCTGTTGCGTTGCATATTTCGCAACTACCCTCCACTGGCCACTCACCCCCCCCGTGCCATCCGCTCAGTTAGAATCATGGGCCGGCCCCCTGCCCTGGTAGTGGTGGAACCCAGCTCTCCCCAGCTGTGCACCCCAGACTTGCCTGTGTGCCTGTCCTCTTTAGCTGGCCGTGTTGGTGCTGCGGCCGGCACCCACCATCCCCACAGCTAACACCATGCCTGCCTTTTGATGTCATCATCCTCTCCTCATAATACAATCCTCATCTCATCTACTCATCCTACTCATACCCCACAACCCAGTTTCCTCTGTGCGCGCTTTCTGCACAACGTCTGTATCGCCTTCTGCATTCTGTTCGTCCTTTCACTGATGCATAGCCTTGGTGCTTCCCCCTGTGTGTTAGCTTTCAATCACTAAACCACGCGTGTTGTAGTGTCGGCTTGTACCAGCTGCTCGCAAACTCACCCTCCGCCGGCGAGTAGAAACTGTTCTCTCCTCTGTTTCCACTGTAACATTCTGCCACTTCATCCCGTTTCCCGTGGGCCTTGCCCACAAGTTGTTATAAGGGTTGGGAGAGAATCACCCCATTTATTAGTTATAGTTCTCACAATTCAGTTTAAAATGTAATTCCCCACTTGAACTTTTAACAAAATTCAATTTGAAACAAGTGCTCTGAATTATTCAAGGGTTTGTGATACTGTGAATCCATTCAAATAAGTACTCCAGTGTACCTTTGCAGTCGTGTTTTAACTGACACATATTCTGCAGTTACAACAACCACCCAGATTGCCATCAGTGGCATTTAGACCTTCAAAGGCATCTGTGATTATGCGGAGGAAGATGTGCCAGTCACAATGCTCCCATTACCAAATGTCAAGTTCTTCATAATTACACTTCAGTGTTTATTGTTTCCAAAAAGATCATTCCAAATGCCTGCTTTGTGGCACCTGGAGCAAAAATGGGCTAGCCTGCACATCTGTAGTGTGCTGAAATGTAAAGATGTAACACCTTAAACAATGACATGCATCTGTAACGCTGACTGTTTTATCTACTGACAGCCTTCTGTAAATGTGCCTGTTTGCAACACATTTTCACAGGCAGTCTGCTACAGTTACACAGCTGCATTTTCCCCTAATTTTATAATTGTTTTTAAAACAGTGCAACTTTAAAAAAAAAAACTTTTTTGGAAAATATCAGCTTGACTTCCCCTTACTGGAACAGGACTTGACAATTTATTCTTCTCTCAGATATCAATCCTTTGCAGGAAAGAACTACCTGTTGCTTCTCACCCATTAAGCCTTAGTTGTCTTTAGGGAGGCTAACCATCCACACAGCTGTCCTTGCTGGCACAAGATATACAATATGTTATATTTTTTCAATTGAAACATATTTAAGAAATGAGGCCTAAAACACCCATTCCATTACAGATGCCAGCCCTCACTTATTTTGTGTCATTTGTATTATTATTTTTTTTTAGGTCATTTATCTGATTGTTTTGTCATTTTTGTGCATCTTTATTTCAGCTCTTAGTCAGCCTCCCAGAAATGATTGGGCAGAAAGAGCCACATTACTGTTTCCACACGAAACTCATATGCTCATTAATAATGCTTGTCAGTGTTTCCTTAACTGACCTCAGGACCTTAGTACAGATACCAGGAGCTTCAGAAATCCAGAGTGTAACCTTGCATTACCTGCTACTGTAATTGCCACGATGGAGGCCCATGACTGTTTAATTCATTGTTTGAATGCAAGGAGATTGGGTCATTTGATAAGGAGAGGATTGATTGAAAGGTCAATGAATTGGCAATACTATTTATTTTTCTTAATGTATTTTAAAATATTTATACAGGATAGTCCTATGAGATTCCATTGCTCATTCACAGCAGAAGGATGTTGCGTTGAATCATTTAGAAAACTAAATAAACTTGACACTAAAACACAACAGTGACATAAGCTATGTTAGAATAAATTGTGCAGTGAACAATGACATTGTAGTGGTGAAACCATGACTCTAAACCAGATGTGAAAACCAGACTTGACATGTGTGCATGATTCATAGTTTAGATGGAAGCTGTTGGGTGCTGCTGCAGGCACCAAAATAAACTACAGCTAATCAACATGCCTGCATTTCTGATTTAATAATAATAATAATAATAATAATAATAATAATAATAATAATAATAATAAACAACAAACAGTTTCCTATGTGAGAGAATTTCTGCAAATGTCTGTATAGAATTATGAATTCTGTAGTCATTTCAATGATCGCAGAATTGGTGATTAAACCTGTTTGTTTATGATTAAAACAGAGTGTAGTGTCGGATGTAAAGATGTACGCAAACTAAAATAAAGAAGGCGAGTAGAAAATGTTCTTATTACATACTGTTTCATACATGCTAACATTCTGACAATTACATACAGTTCAATATTGAACACTTGAGTTTATATGTTTGATGTTTAGAAATAAAGGTTAAATTAACGTTTGGGGAGGGGGGCCCACAATAAGGTCCTGCACCGGGGCCCATCTTCCTCTTCCTCCACACGACTGTAAGTATCATACTATTAGTATATATAATATATTATTATATACACAAAAACGTTTTCTATAATGATATAACGTTCCATATATAAAGGTATATTTCGACAATAACCAACTTGACTTGTGAAAAATTACTCTTCAAATTGAAAGTCGTTTTGACGTTTCTTTTACAGTTTGACTTTAAATGACGACGATGCATAAGTCGGGGAAATTCAGCATTATCTATATATATATAGTGGTTTGCAAAAGTATGTTGAATTACATATTGTTGCAATGTATGCACGTTTTTCCAAAAAACTTTTTTTATTCAAAGCTGTAGTGGTTGAACTGAACACTGTTATATGAGAAGAGGTTAAATGTCAGCAAAACTTGCAAAGAAAATGTACAAAATGAAATTTACTGGCTGCATAAGTATTCAGCCCCTTAAGTCAGTACTTGGTAGAAGCACATTCTTTTTGGATAGTTCTCTACTAGCTATGCACAGTAGGATGGTAAAATTTTTGCCCATTGTTCATGGTAAAATTTCTCCAGTTCTGATAAGTTTGTTGGGGATCGTCGATGGACTGCAATCTTCAAGTCTCGCCATAAATTTTCAATTAGATTTAGTCAAGAGAGGGATAATCAGCGCCTTTGAAATTTTCTTGTACCCTTCTCCTGCTCTGTGCCTCTCTATCACTTTATCCCTGACTTGTTTCAAAAGCTCCTTGGTCTTCCTGGTTGCTTTGTTGGATCACTATGTGAGTTGCAGCTTTCTACAAGTTAAACCACTTTGAGTACACACAGGCTGAAACCATTTCACTAATTTTGGGACCTTTCAAACAAATCATTTGCACCTGAGCTGATTTAGGGCTGCAGTAGTAAAGGGGTTAAATACTTAGGGGTTAAATTCAGGGGCAGAGCATAAACACATATCCCATTGGTCCTTGGCTGCACACTTTGGACCCATGGGAGCACAAAAGCAGGCTAGAATTACACACACACACACACACATACACACACAGATAAACACAGCAGCGGCGGGAAATAAAGAGCGGGAATACAGGGAGGGAAACACAAATGCACAGATCGCTACAACAATGTGTCTTTTGAGTAAGCTACGTATAGAGTCGGATTTGCTGCTGAGTTTTCAGTGGTTTAACAGTGACAGTATGGATGTGTGTGTATATCTCGACTTAAGCAATAATGACAGACAGGCAGGGCATTTCTTGTCCTTTATGCCCCGGCTGGGAGAGTTGAAAGCCCGAGGCCTAAGCGAGGGACTTCCAGCTGGGGCATTAACGGCCAGCAAATATCATGCCTGGAGGTCATTATTGCTATTATAAACCATCTTCATGGTTCTAACAGCAATAACATTAAGATTTATAACCTTTTATTAATTTTTTCTGTATTCCTGCGGTGCCCATCCCGTGCTGCTGCAGCGGTTCTTCGACGGTATAATTCCGCTGTGAACAGAGAAGGGAACTATTTTTTCTTGACAAACAAACCAAACATTATATATATATATATATATATATATATATATATATATATATATATATATATATATATATATATATATATATATAAATACAGTTTCGTTTTGATTTATTAAAGACAGGGAAAACACTTAATACTGTTGTGTTTCGTCTGCCTTTTCGAAAAGAAAAGTTACAGTTTTATATTGGTAAATATATCAAACTGATTCAATGACTAACAGTATTATTAAACACATGAATTTATTCTTAAAAGAAAGGAATTAAGTTTGTTTATTTCAGAATTGCAGGTTTCCTGTGAAAGTGCAATTTTGTTATATGGCGGATATGTTCGTGGCTGAGATTTCTGAGGGTGGAGCAAAGCACTGGGGTTCGGTTTTTGAATGTGCTTTTGCAGGTTTGTAGTTTTTTCGCAGGTTAGCTGCTGATTTCCAGCAATTGACGGCTGGTGGACATCAATAATTGCAGGAGTTAAGACACTGGAAAGATGTGAAGACCATTCTCGTTTGTTGGATAAAGATAAAGATAAAAGAGCCAGTAATTTTTTTTAGAGGTGACTTATTTTTGTAACATTATTTCATGTGTTTGTTGTGGTTCTAACAGTTGACAGTTATAGTAAATGTTCTAAGGTCATTTCACACCGAGCGCGTCTCGTTAAGGTGTCAAAGTTCGGCGTAAATTATTAGTATTATTTTTTTTCGAATACAATAATCCTATGGAGGCATTCACACTGGCCGCGTTGCGTAAAACAGCCAGCGTCAAAAATAGACCTTGTCCTCCACGTCCGCACGACAACATCGACAGGTATCCCCTACTGTATTTCATTAACACAAACAGAGATTGGCCTAATGAAAAAGAATAGTTTAAAGCAGTAGATATTGCCGAAATGAAAAGTTTCCTTAAAGATAATAGAAACAAATAGAGCTACAGTAAAGAAAACAAGAAAACTTTCAAGGATTGTTAACACAAAATAAGACCCGTTGTGTTAAAATAAACCTCCATCTGAATTAAATGAATACATGTATAAATACAATGTATATGATCTTTATGTTTATGTACACTTTACATTATTTACAGACAGTAAATACATTAATGTCTAGTCATCAAAATGCATACTACTTATTTGGGGAGAACGGCGTGATTATAAAGCCCTGTGTTTCAAACACAAACTATCTTTAAATTGAATAGTTGTATAAAGTTTTATTTTTTATGATTAAGAACTTCAACTGTAGCCTACATATTAAAAATACTATACTGTTGATTGTTTTATGTTTGTTGCTTGTGGGCCGGCAGTAAGAAATATAAAACCATGGAAATACAGGCTACAAATGAGGTTCGCTTTCAATTGAATGACAACCATTACCGAATGGGAAAAAGCCCTCTCTGACCGCCAATCACTGAGCGGGCTCGCGGCGTCGTCCTCTATGCCGACTTAATCGGCCACAGTGACCACAAAAAAAAAAAAAAAAACGACGCTTGCTACGCTTGCCCTCGACGACCACGCCGACTGAATTGGCTGCATACCCCGGCATCGATCGCGGTTTTCCCGTCAAACTTGAGGCAGAGAAAAACAGCGCATACCTGGTCCCGACTGACTCGGCACTGGTGTAACCATCTTCGGCACCACCTACAGCCCGGCACCAACAGTGCTCTCCTCGACGCCGATCCTGGCACCGATTAACTCGGCACCGGTTGACTAGTTTCTGAGCCGTCTACAGGCTGGCACTGACTGTGCTACTCATCGGCACCGACCTCGGCCCCGATTGACTCAGCACTGACCTCTCGGCACCGACCGCGCTCTTCTCGACGCCAATCCCGGCACTGACTGATTCGCGCTACACATCGGCACTGACCTCGGCACTGATTGACTCGGCACCGATCGTGTTAAGAGCCGTTTATAGCCCGGCACCAACCACGCTACTATCAGCATCGAGCGCAGCAGCTTCGCCTACGACGCCATGTCAGTACAATCAACTGGGTTCCACCAGTGCGACCAATGCGTGGCAAAGCTACCGAGGCGGTACCGCTCAAGGGGACGCTCATCAGAGGACAGGTGGTCACTGTGCAGGCACCTCACGCCTTCCCCACGCAGGCACAGACAATCCCTGTCAGAGTCGCCTCGGAGGAGCCCAAGCTCGGCTGAACGGCGCTTTGTGGAGTTAACGGAGACTGTAAGGGCTCAGCAGACCATGCTAGGGACCCTACTAAAATCTCAGGGCAGCTTGCCCCATACCACCGGGCAGCCCCAATCACCCCAGTCCCAATCTCCATCTCCGGTACACAGACCACTGAGCCCAGACAAGCTGTCGTTCACAGAATCCAGGTTGGACGTGTCCGAACCCGCCACATCAGTTACACAGGCCACAGTGGGAGGCTCTATACCACCTCTTCCGCATGTATCACAGGGGAAGGAGTTCCGGGCCTTGGTGCAGCATGCAGCTGCTGCCGCGGACATTCCCTGGCCAGCAGAGCAGGAGGGAAAGGGGAACAGAAGGGGCATCCACATCATGCCGTCCCCTTGTGCCAGGACTTTCTGGAGCTGGTGCGCTCATCCTGGAGCAACCCAGCATCCGCTCCCTCAGCCTCTAGGACAGCAGAGGCCCTACTCCACACTGCAGGAGCCCAAGAAGCAGGTCTAGGAATGTTCCCCACCATCAGGGACACAGTCACAGTACTGGTGCAGGGGTCCTCCTTTACCGAAGACCCTACCTGCCCTTCCAAGCCGTACAGAACAACAGACACCATGATGAAAAAGGCATACGTGTCCACGGCACTATCAGCTAGAGCGGCTAATGCAATGGCTATACTAGTCCTGTACCAGACACAGCTGGTTAAGAGGCTGCAGGAGCGAGCAACGGAGGCAGACACAGGGGAGTTACTGGTGGTAACAACGGCGATGATCGACCTAATGGGGGAGTTAGGTCAGGCATCAGACAGGTCTCTAGCAGCGCTGGTAGCCACGCGCAGACATCTCTGACTAACACAGGCCAAGGTTGTGAGGCTGAGAAGGCAGCACTACTAGATGCCCCTATTACACTTGGGCAGACATTCGGAACGACCATTGATGTGAGCCTTGAAAGGTCCCACAAGGCCACGGAGGTCACTTCCAAGTTCTCGCGCCTTCCTGCCTACCGCCAGCGCCCAAGGTGGCATGCACAGCCTACGGGGGCAACAGGGCCTGAACACCGCCCACCACCCCAAAACAGACAAGCAGGCAGAGGCAGAGCCGGTCCCTTGCCGCCGGCCACAGGTAAACGGTTCTCCAGCTGGAGACCGAGGCCGGGGCATAAGAAACACATGGATATGCTCTACAATTTCGCATAGGTCTGCCACCCTTCAAGGGTGTACTCCGCACCACCGTTGAACCAGCGAAAGCAATACTCTTTCAACAGGAGGTCACCAATCTCAACAGAAGAACTCTTTGCGCTTGGTAGATCCAAGCAATGCCCTCATCGGCTTTTACTCCAGGTACTTCCTCGTGCCAAAAAGGGACAGCAGTTTCAGACCTATTCTGGACATCAGGGTCCTCAATTTGTTCCTCAAACAAAGGAAGGTCAGCATGCTGACAGCACAGCATATCCTCCAGTCCGTCCAACTGGGTGACTGGTTCACATTGATCGACCTGCAAGATGCCTACTTTCACGTCCTGATCTGTCCCGCGCACAGAAAATATCTGCGCTTTACCTTTCAAGGCAACGCGTACGAATTCTGCGTGCTGCCATTTGGCCTCTCGCTGGCACCCTGCACATTTTCAAAGTGCATGGATGCAGCACTGACTCCACTCCACGCTGCGGGGTATTCAGATCCTAAACTATCTGCATGATTGGTTAATTTGCGCGCATTCAAAAGCACGAGCAGAGGCGCACACAAAACAGGTCATAGATCATGTGACGAAGTTAAGGCTCTCAACAGAAGAGCAACTTCGTATCGTCTCAGTCCACAGTGTTCCTGGGGATCGAACTGAACTCTTTCGAGCATGCTTGCCTCATTGTCGGAAGACAGGATTCTGTCGTTGGAGGGCACACTTTCCCTATTCAGAGAGGACGCTCTCCTACAGTTCAGAGTATATCAAAGGTTGTTGGGGCTGATGGCAGCCACCTCAAGAATCTTTCCACTATGGCTACTTAGAATGCGCCCGCTTCAAGCCTGGTTAAATACACTCAAGGTGCACCTGGTCCGAGATCGATACCGGCTGGTGCAAGTGTCAGACAATGCCAGAAGACACTGGAGTGGTGGCTCCATCCTGGCAATCTGCACCTCGGATCTCCCCTCGGATCCCCTCACAGAAAGGAAGTGATCACGACAGACGCCTCCAGCCTGGGCTGGGGAGCAGTCTGGAATGGGAGAGGAATAAGAGGTCAGTGGAAATGCCCAAGAGCTGCAAGCAGTGAACCTGGCGTTGACTCATTTTCGCCAGCAGTTAGTGCACAAACGTGCTAGTCCAGATGGACAATACTACAGTGGTAGCCTACATAAACAACCAAGACGGCCTGCGATCGCCGGGCCTTCACCACGCAGTGCACAGACTCCTGTCCTGGATGCACAGCAACTTGTGTTCCATCAGGGCGGTTCACCTCTCCGGTGTTGACAAGGCAGCAGACCTCCTGTCCAGAAGAGCTCCAGACAGCTAGGAATGGAGGCTGCAACCTCAAGTGATGAAACAGATTTGGGAGAGGTTTCGACCTGCACCAGTCGACCTCTTTGCCACAGCCGAGTCCACTCACTGCCCCCTATGGTTCTCCATGGAGAGAGACGGGGGCCTCCTGGGATTAGACGCACTAACTCACCCCTGGCCACAGTGGCTCTTGTACGCGTTCCCTCCGCTACCATTATAACCCCTGACACTAGAGAGGATCAGGGTGGACAGAGCACAGGATTTGCTTGTTGCACCCAGATTGCCGAGACGCCCCTGATTTGCTCTCCTCTCCAACATGTTGTCGGATCAGCCATGGCAGCTCCCGCCGCGCAAGGAACTCCTAAGACGAGCTTTGGTACAGCTTTCCCATTCGGTAATGGTTGTCATTCAAGTGAAAGGGAACGTTAGGTTATTACCATAACCCTGGTTCCCTGAAAGAGAATGACAACCATTACCCTTTGAGGTCGTGTCCCCAGCTGACCTCTGTTTTCGAAAGAAAATGGCGATGTGCTACTGTGAGGACGTCTCCTCTTGTACAGTAGGTGGGAGGGACTTCCCCCTCACAGCAGGGCCCTGATAGGGCAGCTTTTTTTATATATGCTCAGTGATTGACAGGTCAGAAAAGGCGCTTTCCTATTTGGTAATGTTTGTCATTCTCTTTCAGGGAACCAGCGTTATTGTAATAACAACGTTTTTGAAGCAACATCTGGAAATGAAAAGAGTCAGCAGTGGAGTTATTATTATTATTATTATTATTATTATTATTATTATTATTATAATAATAATAATAATAATAATAATAATAATAATAATAATAATAATATAATAAGCCAGTATTTTTTTTTCTTATTATTTCCGCTGTGTTCTTATATTTATTTGTTTTAACTATGGCTGTTTAGGTTTTTATTTTAAGGGACAGTGCTCCATCATACAAATGAACAAGTTGTAATTAATAAGTATATTATTTAATAAAAAATATATCTCGTCTTCTAGTGCATCACAGCTTTGCCGTTTCTTGCGTTCTAATTATATGAATGCCTTTGGCGTGAAAGCAACTTGACTGCGTCAAAACACGCTAGAAGCTGACGCTTTGAGCTCAGTGTGAAAACACCTTGACTGTATTTTATCGGTGATAGTTGTATGGACATTCTGAAGGCATTTCTTGGCCATTAATGCCGTCTACAGCAACCAATCAGAAGACAGCATTTCCGTTATCTTCGTCTGACAAGTTTATAATAACAATATCATTTGTTGCATTTGTTGTTTCAAAATCTAAATATTTAACATCTGCTTTAGAATCAGTGTTAAGGTTTTGCTAGATGAATATGATATATGGATTTCTATTTGCAAACCACCAGCGCTGATTTGTCACCAGACAGTTTAAATGATCTTTCTGACGACACCGTGCCTGCAACTGCATGTAGATCTGGAACTTTGTTAATGGCTTGACCTTTACCAATGTTTAGTTGTATTAAAATGAGTGTTCTTTTTTGCTTTAGCCAATGATAGAACGAGGAGTGGAAGCACAGAGGCTCAACAGTGACTAAAGATTAGGCGATATTGCCATCTAGCGGACAGGGGCCATATTTGAAACATCGAAAACTGGTGAAGTAGAAAATTAGAAACATACACCGTTTATTCACCTACCAGAAGTATATAATGTAAGAATAATGTTGCTGAAAAAAAAAAAAGTTCCTGTTCAGAGATATTCCATCTCTCTCAAGCAAAAAAGTGTGTTCGTGTGTCTGATAGTTTAGAGAAACATGCAGCCAAAATGAGACAGAAAAGTTATTCTTGTTCTTATCCTGCTTGTTAAATAAAATTAAAAATAATAATACAAAATAAATAAAACATTAATAAAATATTAAGGAGGGTTTTAATGAAAGGCTGCACATGAGAAGTAGTGCACATCTCAAGGTGCTAGGTTACCTTTAAGGGTCAGTATACAAGACAAAACACAGGGAGTTGAACTAACTGTATGCCTGCCTCAGATTTTGATGGAACAAGACATGTTGAGGCCTATCTTTAAAAACAAAACAAAACAAACAAACAAAAAAAAAAACATGTTATATCCTGTTTTGAGTAAGTATATTCAAATTACATTTACATATGATTGATAAGTCTGTGTTTAAGGTCAACATTTGCTCTTCAGTTCTAAGTGGCAGATATACATGCAGTATATGTAACATACATATATGCCAATTGTAGCTGTACATACACACTTAGGTAAGGCTAAATCAGTCTTTAAACAAGCAAATGCCAACACCATCTAATAAACATCCATGTATAGCCAGCAATACAAAGCTGATTTTCACTAGATGATGCTTGCGCTTACTAATAGATACACTATGGTTGATCTAGCTTATCTGGTTGACATGTATAGCTTTGGCTGGCGGCTAGAACTGAAAAAATGCTTCTGAACTCATGGCAGTGTTTCATAAACATAGATCTATCACAAGACAAAAACATGTTATTTGGGTAATTGCAAAAAACAGGATTAAACATAATAAGGCAAGGGGGCAGTAAAAAAAAAGAACCATGAAATGCCATTTGAAGCTGCATACTCTCAATATTATTTAAATAAAGATGTGATGTTCAAAGTCTCCAAACGTTGGGTATGATGACCTCATAGTTTCAGCACCACATGGTATGCATGATCTCACATTACTCTTTTGCCAGGGCTTGTCCCATTTGAATTTAAATTAACAGCAAGAATGCTAACGAAAAATAAAACGAGTGCTTGATTACTGTGGGTTGAACTTTTTCCATTTCAGTTGTACAGCTGTTATATCTTAAATGTCCAGAAGGTGGTGCTGGTGTGCACATTTTTCACTATTGTATTTGGTACCATAGATACAGTATGCATTCATACGAGATAATGATGCTTCATAATAATAACAATACAAAAAAAGATCAACTAGAATTAATAATGATGAAATGTGACAGATTTTATACAACCTGCAGTAAACGCACAACAGACTGTTTAATCTATAGATAACATACATAATGCCAGATTTAAAATGGAACATGCCACAGAACATAATCTGAAATCACTACACTTTCAAAACAATAGATATTGAACTTTTATTTATGCAAAATATCTAAATTAAACTACACATTGTGCAGCTAACAATAATACTTTATGTGGTTTACAACATATACCGTTGTTATTGAGGAGGTCTAATTAACAAAGATATTATGAGCTAATATATTTTAAACCCTGCATTGTTTCATTTTTTAACACACCCTTGCCCACGTCTGCTATATAATTAAATTCAATAAAACATAGAATAAGCATAAGAAGCAATGTTGATTTATCAAACTCGAAGTTTGCCCTGGTGTGCCGTGCAGTGGCCTGAAACCTAGTCTCCTGAAACTAAGTTACAAGCCACAAAGTGGCTTTGTGTTCCCTCAGCTTAATAAAAAAAAAACCCACAAAAAACACGAGTGAGCTAATCCTTTTAAAATCTTAAAAGAAGATGACATTTGAGCTGTGTAATCTTAGGTATTATTAACCACCCCCCCACCCCTAGATTTCACCTTCAGATACCCCACCTGCGAAGTGTGTATCTGCCCCAGACTAATGTAAAAGGATTAGGACGTTATTGTGTTTAAACAAATTATATGGATGGAGTTACAACTAATACAGTGTGTAGCTTTTGCTGGATTTCCTAGCCCATTACATAGGCCACTGTTTAACCACAGCTATTAGGGTACTTAAATAGATTTTCCTCCCTGGTTAGATGACATTAAACATGTTTTGAATTGGTGTTTCAATGGAAGCTCGACGAGCAGACTGATTCTGTACTTCCATCAATCAACCCATATGTCACATTTTTCCATATATCTGGAGAACTGTTCATCCAATTATCATGGAACTTGGTATACACATTATTAAGTAGAAGTTATTGAGAGTATGAGATTCTGGCAATATGTGGAGTTTCTGTCTGTTCATCTATCAATCTGCATGTCACACTTACGTTTTTTCATATACATCTTGTGAAGAAGATAAGCATAACAATCTGCCATTCATGTTCATTGGGATTCCAAATGATGTTATTCCTGCAGTAAAACAATATAGTACAGTTTGGATGAACAAACCTCATAAAGAGTCCATTGACAGCATACTGTAGCAACAGTACACAGCAGCCGGTCACCAAGCCAAATAAATGATTCAGTTGGTGTCTAACTTTGTCCATACCTTAAATACAGATACACCTTTCAGGAATACTACTTTAAAATAAATGTATACTAGCTTGCACATTGATTCAATTGCTCTGAATTACAAAGGCTCAACCTAAAACTGAACTGCAAATATGCAAGTCTTATAAAACTACAGAGCACCAAACAACTTTAATTTTAGTGATCTAAACAGCACTCCTCATTCAGTGTATTTTATTGCAGCTAGTATGATAATAATTAGGCCAAAATCGGGAGGTATTAAAAGCTGACTCTGTTTAGATTACTAAAATAGACCCCACATTCTGCATTCCTCAGATAAAACACAATGCATCTCTAGAAGGCTTTGTTACATGCTGATATGTGTTAAATATCACATCATAGTATGACCTATCGGGTAATACCTTACTGATTCTACTAACTTCACCTATATCTTGTCATTATAGGCCTTTTACATTAGAATTCTGAAACTTTGGAATAATAATACAAGGCAATACCTCTAAAAGTTCACAAATGTCCTAAACTTCAAAACCCAAATGTCTTACATTATTGAATAATATCTAATTAACTAGATAGGGATGTAATAGTTTACTGTATGTACCTTCAACAACAACTACTGAAACTGTGATCTCTGATATCCTACAGCTAAGAGCATTTTGTCAGTCTGCTAACAACAGTATACTATACAGCTTAAAGTCTTGTACTTGGTATAATTCATGTAATGTAGAGTTCACAGAACTTTTTAACTAACATCTCAGCCCCTAAGGAGGATATAGAATGCTTCTAGGGATAAACACATTGATTTACCCTTTAGTGGTTTACTGTGACTTTGAATAATGCAGGCAGTGGATTAGTTCGGACAATGTTACAGCAGTCCACTTGTTCCATGCATCCATCATCATTAACTATCGTGCTGATTATGTGGTGAAGCATCACCTTCCATAGCTAGTTTGTTTGTGACGCTCCACTTCTCAAACAGCATAAAATCACATCATTCAAGCTGTCAATATCTACCCCAGGGTGATCACATTGTGGGCTGGTTGTTGTTAAGAAAACGCAGCATACAGCATATAAAGTGTACTATCATTATAATTCCAATATACTATTAGCATGTATGATGTCTGTGTGGGATTTGTGACTGTCATCACCACTGTAGCTTGAAATATCTGGGTGGTAAATTATGATTTATTTGGAGAGCAGTTTTTGAGATTAATGACTTACTCCTGATGTAGATGTTTCCTCCTATGGGATATGTATTTATTTACACATTATTCAGTGTATCATTTATCCATAGAATGAAGGTCAATATAAACTCTGGTAGTTTCATTCTTTCACTTCAATAAATTCAGATTTTACCATCAAACCACAACAGTCACCATTACTTTTAATTAACCATTGGTTTTCCAGCTATGCAATTATTTAATTTAATATTGATGTTTTTAATCTTTGAGTATATATCAAAAATAGAAACTCATATATATAGTAATATATTATATATATATATATATATATATATATAATATATATAATATATATATATATATATATGTACTATACTGGTTTTATGGGAGAAGAATATCAAAATGATGTTCTCTAAAAATCCACTAGGTGGCACTTGGTTTTTAGTTTAGTCCACGTGATTGTGCAACAATTTTGTATTAAAACGCCTACAAAATATTCGGATGGTTTAAAGCAATGTCCAATTTTCATTACATAAAGAGGACACCCTGTGGAAAAGATCTAGGAACTATATATATATATCTATCATATATATATATATATATATATATATATATATATATATATATATTTGTTTTATTTTAACAAAATAATTTGTTTTCTTATTTTTTTAAATTTGCACATTTCAAGAGTGTTTACTCACGTACATAAGGAATTTGTTACTGGGGACGCCTAAATACTGTAAACACGGATTTGTTAGATAATTCTATTCTGTGTTGCCGTGGAAACAGAACGCTATATTAAATATATACCTTCATTCTATGGATAAATGATACGCTGAATAATGTGTAAATAAATACATATCCCATAGGAGGAAACATCTACATCAGGAGTAAGTCATTAATCTCAAAAACTGCTCTCCAAATAAATCATAATTTACCACCCAGATATTTCAAGCTACAGTGGTGATGACAGTCACAAATCCCACACAGACATCATACATGCTAATAGTATATTGGAATTATAATGATAGTTCACTTTATATGCTGTATGCTGCATAAAATAAAGTGTTTTATTTCTATGTTAATTATAAACCGCTGAAATAATTTATATTTTAAAATGATAAACTTTGAGTAATATAGCTAATATTTAACTTATTTCTTTTGATAGAACAAAATGACAGTTTTATAAAAATAAATAAATATTGCTTGAATTAATAATGATGACATGTCACAGGCTTTATACAAACTGCCAAAAACGCATAACAAACTGTTTAATGTATGGATAACATACATGATGCCAGATTTAAAATGGAACCTGCCACAGAACATAATCTGAAATCACTACACTTTTAAAACAATACACATTGAACTTTTATATATGCAAAATATCTGTTAAACTTTCATTTCACATAGTGTAGCTAACAAAATGATTTATTTATTTAATACAGTAGTGATACTTCAAAGAACATTAACGCTATTGCATATTTTAAATATTAATATAATCGGTATATCATATTATTAGAGACAGATAGATGTAGCTGTTGTTACAGGTATTCTGCTACTGCTATTGTCTTTTGCACAGCGATGACCTTTGTGGCACCATACTGGTTGGTAGACAGCTGCAGCTGCTATGGGGTACATGTGTGTCTAAATAAATGACGTATAATGAAGTTGTGCATACACTGGGCTGGTAAGTAAAGGGAGATGAGTGATAGAAGAACATTTATTCAGAAAGTGGTCTGCGTGAAATAAGGTTCATTGTGAGAGCAAAATGTGTACAGTGCAGCTGAGTAAATAGAGTAGATTGTAGCAATTGTGGGATGCTGGCATGAGCGTGGTAATAAGGAACAGAGTAAATATGGTGGCAGCAGTGGGAGAAATCTGATCAGATTGTCCCTTAATTTACTTGTTGAACATTAAACGTAGAAAACAGTTTGTGTGTGTTTGCACACACGTATGTGTGTATGTGTGTGTGTGTGTGTAAATTTCATTTGCTGTAGTCTATCATTTTCATGCACCACGTATGGCGGTCTGGGGGACAGAGAAGTGTTTCTGAATAGCCTATACCTGATATTCTTATTAAAATAAATTAATGCATGTATCACAGTGCATTTTGAATATTTACAAAATAAGCTTTTAAAATGTAATCACAGGCATTCTCGTCTGCTTTGCTGGTCTAATAGCACTTGCTGTGGGACCAGGAGATGAAGGGTTGCACTGTTGCAGCTGTGTGCATTAGAGAGCTAATAAAAGGTGAAAAACAGTGTGCTTTCAAAACAGAAAACAAGGTCAGGTAACAGGGCAGTCAGTCACGAAGGAGAGCTGTTCCCTCGCTGCCCTTGCAATTCACCCAGCTGGATTAGTTCTGCATTGGTACCCTCTACATGTTCTCTTGTCTTTGGCCTTTTTGAACTGCCAAATTAGGTGCAAAGGTGCCAAGTTTTGTGAGTTGGACTATAATTCAGGAAATAACTGGGGCAGCAAAACAAACTGCCTTTATTTCACAAAATAAATAGCTTTAATGGTACAGCGACCTGGGTCAAGTTGCTGTCATTAATTATTTATGATAATTATATGATTATTTATTTAAAGCGCTGAAATTAAAAATGATAAGGGTGCTTGTGTAAAACAGTGCAGTAAAAGTTTTCCCTCCTGTTGGTTTTGTTTTATTTTCATGGTGGGCGCCCTCCTCAGGGTACAGCAGATGTTTCGTCTGTGCCGTGGCGTTTCTCGAAATAAAAGATATTTGCCTTTCAGTGCAGCATGTTGGCTTAGTCAGTGTTTGCAGTTATTGAATGTGTTGTTGTTCTAGAATGACAGGACCGGTTTTACGCTGTTTGTACAGGGTTCGTTTCTTTCACCTGTGCTGTCTGTGTCACCTTAGATGGGTAAAAGTATTAGGATACTCTAATGATGCAGGAGGCCATGGACAACAAGCTCAAACTGGTAGGAAACCATCCTGCTGACTGAGGTAGTTTGTCCCCTTCCCTCTCCATACAGCATATGCAAAATGCAATCTGTTGTTACTTGGGGTCACAACAGGTATATTCAATATATAGTTTATATATTTACAATACAGCCTATACTAGGGCAAAAACAATATCTGTTAGGAGAAAAATGGGGTTTAACTGCACCGAAGGGGGCTCTTTGCAAAGAAAGTTAAGATCATTTTATAAATACAGGTAAAACATTGAGCAAGGAGTCATTTTTTTGCACACATTTTTATTTTACTAAACACATTTTTTCAAATTAAAACTGAAAAAGTGAGCCATTAGTTTAGGTAAACTGTATTATTTCTTAATCTAAAGTGTGTTCAGCTCTACAGCATAGAGCTCTATAGATACAAATTACATGGAAGTGTGGTTGTATTTGGTTTGGGGTTGGTGAAGAAAAATTCAAACTAAACAAAAACCCTGAGGAAATTGACATTTTTATCCTGAATCGCATCTAATGGAGTTATCATTCTTACTGACCCAATCCTTTGAATGTACATTTGACCCTGGGTTTGTTTTAATGTTAACAGGCTGGGATGTGGGTGACTGCTAATATTCTTGAATCCTGTTGGTATTGTAGCTCCATACTGTAGATCCTCTAATATTGAGATTTGCTGTTGTTAAAGTAAAACACAATATCACAGTCAGGTAAAGATCCCATACTGTGTGTAGCATGATGAATAGATTAGCCTCAATTAGAGTATTGTGAAGGTAATTAAGAGGATTTCGTAAACAGCGAGCATGAGTAATTCCTTTATTATACTTCAAATGTTTGCTTCTTATTTAGCTGTTTGGTGGTTTTGCGAGTAATAGTGCTCTTGTTGTTTGTGTTTTGGAACTGGCAGTTGGTAATGATATTTGAAACTGTTTATTAATTCTTTTTGACGCTGAGAATTCTGTGTGTGTCTTATGAAGAGACAACGCATAAGGATACTGGCATTGTGGCATGAACGTGAAAGGAATACAGGGATATATTTCACTGCCGTTTACAGGGTAACAAGTCTTAATCTGAAGTTATTAAAACAAATTATATTAATCTATTCTGAAATTACATCACATAAATAGCAAACCCCCCCCCCCAATTCTGTACATTATATTTTTAAAAATATTTTATTGTACTTGTTTCGGTTTTACTGATGAAATGATTTAAAACTCATAAGGCATTCTTTTTCTCACAAGTCCTATGTGTGTTGCCCAAATCATTGCTATGTTCTGACTGAATACAATTGAAGTTAAGTTGAACATTGATCCTGCCAGAGTATTCACCAGGTATTGTAACAGTGGTTTTAGGACCAATAAAAGCAATCTTTCACAGGGTTGTGCTTTTTTTTGTATCATTACAACATATACAGTAAATCTGTTTGGCTTTCCTTTTCAGATAAACATTGAATGTATCTTTAAAATAGCACAGTCTGGTACTACAAGGGCTAAATAGATTAAAACAAACAGTAATACCTTAACAGGATGTGCTGGATGTATGGAACACAACCCTGTCATCTAAAAGTGGTATTAAAATATATATTTTATGTAAACAGGCTAGCTCTGGATCAGCTTCCACTCAGGCTCTTTACTCCACAGCAGCAACAGTACCGAGCACACTGGCTGCTTTCCTTAAATACCCTGCACCTGGCTGTAATTTACAATGACAGCCAGGTGCAGGGGATAATTAACAATAAATCAATTAACACAAATAATACAATTAAACAAACAAACTAAACAAAAGCAATTAAATCAAACAAAATGTGCTGTTGTTGATTTATATTTTCTGTATGTTTTCTTATTAGATATTCTGAGACTTCTGAAACAGGAGTGTGAAATGCACACAGTTGGATGCATCCATAATTGCTTTCTTCCACCCAGCTGTCCTGTATAGAATTGCAAGCTATCAGACTTGGAGTTGGTTTTGAGGAATAGCACTGTAGATTTTCAAATTGTGCATAAATGTATATTATGGAAACAGATTTCCGAAAACACTGTTGAATTCACTCTGTCCAATGGCTCTTCAGCCATGACAGTATATTAAGCCATTTTTGCTGGTTAACCCTTCTCTTTGCGCCAAGGGGGCCAGAGTTATTCATTTATAATTGACAGCTATTCACAGCTGCATGTGTGGAAGTAGCTGTTTGACTTGTGAAGCCCAGCATGGCAAATAGCGCAATTATTTTAGTGCAATTATCCCTGTGGATTGCCACCTAGCTTTCAGCGTTCTGTGGGCTGTTCACACAGTCACTTGATAGGTAAGACTGCCATTAGTTGAGTTCTTTTTTTAGGATTTTGATGGGGGGAGCAAGGAGGGGCACAGACCACACAGACAGAAGTCTAAGTGGTGTCCCTCAGAACACACTGTGCATCCCTAATGCTTTCACTTGTCTTGCTTGTGATTGCTTGACAATGCATAACAATTACATTAGTGATCAAATGGATATCTGAAATATATATAGTACGTAGTAAAACACAAGAAAAAAATCTTATTAACGCTTTATTTGAAGCATCACTTATTAGGCATGCATTACTAATGTATTTTAAATTCATGGATTGCTGCTGTATAGGACTTTATTAGGTACTTATTACGCTTATCCCAAAATATGCCTTATTAACAGGTAATTGATCATTAATAGAGGATTTTACATCCCCTATACTGAAGTGAAGACTATTCTGAAGTCCACATTTAATGACTTCAAAAAAAAAAAACTGAGTAAAAACTTAGTGTCATGCATGAGATATAAGGTCATACAACAACACTTCATAAAACTTGTAAGTAAAATCATTTAAATAATTTAATTTATTAACGTTTGTGTATATCGAATTGGAGAGACGTTTTTGATTCAACAAACAATTCAGGCCTGGATTGCTTTCGTAACGGTGTCTCTAAATTAAAAAAAAACCCTCTTAAAAACGACATTTCCTGGAACGACTACCAGAGAATTCCCACATCAAGTACTGATAAGTATCTCTTAAGGTGATTGTAGCTAACTAAATAATTCCAGAATATGTTTCTATATTGCACTTCCTGAATTACCTTGGCCAATTGTGCACTGCCCTCTTGGAACTTCCATCCATGGTCAGCAATGAAATAGCCTGGACTTGAGCCAGCGACCTCCAGGCTATAGGACGCATCCTGCACTCCATTACTGGATGCGCCACTCGGGAGCCTTCTCATTCCATTTTTTTTTAAAAAAAAAAAAAAAAAAAAAAAAAAAATATATATATATATATATATATATATATATATATATATATATATATATATATATATATATATATATATATATATATACAGTACTGTGCAAAAGTTTTAGGCAGGTGTGAAAAAATGCTGTAAAGTAAGAATGCTTTCAAAAATAGACATGTTAATAGATTATATTTATCAATTAACTAAATGCAAAGTGAGTGAACAGAAGAAAAATCTAAATCAAATCCATATTTGGTGTGACCACCCTTTGCCTTCAAAACAGCATCAATTCTTCTAGGTACACTTGCACAAAGTCAGGGATTTTGTAGGCATATAGTCAGGTGTATGATTAAACAATTATACCAAACAGGTGCTAATGATCATCAATTCAATATGTAGGTTGAAACACAATCATTAACTGAAACAGAAACAGCTGTGTAGGAGGAATAAAACTGGGTGAGGAACAGCCAAACTCAGCTAACAAGGTGAGGTTGCTGAAGACAGTTTACTGTCAAAAGTCATACACCATGGCAAGACTGAGCACAGCAACAAGACACAAGGTAGTTATACTGCATCAGCAAGGTCTCTCCCAGGCAGAAATTTCAAGGCAGACAGGGGTTTCCAGATGTGCTGTCCAAGCTCTTTTGAAGAAGCACAAAGAAACTGGCAACGTTGAGGACCGTAGACGCAGTGGTCGGCCAAGGAAACTTACTGCAGCAGATGAAAGACACATAGTGCTTACTTCCCTTCGCAATCGGAAGATGTCCAGCAATGCCATCAGCTCAGAATTGGCAGAAAACAGTGGGACCCTGGTACACCTATCTACTGTCCGGAGAAGTCTGGTCAGAAGTGGCCTTCATGGAAGACTTGCGGCCAAAAAGCCATACCTCCGACGTGGAAACAAGGCCAAGCGACTCAACTATGCACGAAAACACAGGAACTGGGGTGCAGAAAAATGGCAACAGGTGCTCTGGACTGATGAGTCAAAATGTGAAATATTTGGCTGTAGCAGAAGGCAATTTGTTCACCGAAGGGCTGGAGAGCGGTACACGAATGAGTGTCTGCAGGCAACAGTGAAGCATGGTGGAGGTTCCTTGCAAGTTTGGGGCTACATTTCTGCAAATGGAGTTGGGGATTTGGTCAGAAATAATGGTCTCCTCAATGCTGAGAAGTACAGGCAGATACTTATCCATCATGCAATACCATCAGGGAGGCATCTGATTGGCCCCAAATTTATTCTGCAGCATGACAATGACCCCAAACATACAGCGAAAGGCATTAAGAACTATCTTCAGCGTAAAGAAGAACAAGGAGTCCTGGAAGTGATGGTATGGCCCCCCACAGAGCCCTGATCTCAACATCATCGAGTCTGTCTGGGATTACATGAAGAGAGAGAAGCAACTGAGGCTGCCTAAATCCACAGAAGAACTGTGGTTAGTTCTCCAGTGGTTAGTTAGTTAGTTAGTTAGTGGTTAGTTGTGGTAAGATGTTTGGGCCAACCTACCTGCCGAGTTCCTTCAAAAACTGTGTGCAAGTGTACCTAGAAGAATTGATGCTGTTTTGAAGGCAAAGGGTGGTCACACCAAATATTGATTTGATGTAGGTTTTTCTTCTGTTCACTCACTTTGCATTTTGTTAATTGATAAATATAATCTATTAACATGTCTATTTTTGAAAGCATTCTTACTTTACAGCATTTTTTCACACCTGCCTAAAACTTTTGCACAGTACTGTGTGTGTGTGTATATATATATATATATATATATATATATATATATATATATATATATATATATATATATGATATATTGATCTAGGATCTGAACGAAGCACTGCTTGGGGTTTGATGAAAATTAGCAGTGCCTTGGTTCCCTGGGATTGCTTTAAAATACAGCAGTTCTTTCCCTTGTCCATCAAAATGGTTGGCAGTGTTCACTCTCAAGGAAAATAACTTTTGAAATAACTAAAGGCTCGATTTGTTAAACTTGTACAGATCAGGAACAAAGAAAAAAAAAGTGGGGAAAAAATTAATCTGACAACAAAATAAGCAATATAAATATTGTAAAACTTTTGTTAGATTGGGCACTACATTTTAGTTAGACTAAAATGTAGTACAATATAAATGTATATAACGCTCCACTTGGTGGTCTAATGCAGGGTCCATACACCCTAGTGGGTCTTTCTGCAGTATTTGATGTGTTCAATGGTCTATGGGGCTAAAAGCTTTTCCCACCCCTAATACAGATACAGAAATACTGCAACTGCACAGTGATCCCTCTGTGTGAAAGAGCTCCCAACAAACACAATCCCAAAACTGCCTGTCTCGTTCCACGTGAATATTTGGAGGAAGAGGAGGCAGGTGGATTTAATTCAAATTATTAAGCATGGACCCACATTTCGAGACAACCTGTATGATCCAAGTTAAACAAAACCAGGGCATTATGAGTGGTGAGCTGGGATACATTTTACATATCTATTCAATTGCCAGATAACCTATTGGTGAACAAACGCTGTAGAACTTGATAGGTTAATGGAAAGGAATCTGTCGGACACTTTTGTAATTGGACATCATAAATCTAAAGGGACAATGACAGTTAGACAAAAGCTAAGATTCTTCTGTATCAGTACATCCCAAGTTAGGACTATATATTTACCTAAATGTGAATGGAGATTGAAAGGGACAATTTATATATTACACTTCGAGATCTATCGCTGCTGCCCTATACATTGATTTCCTCCCCATGGCCTATTCTTGACGAGGAAATAGACAAACACAGCAGTGATAATGTGGGGTTTCGTTATCAGATCATAAGCAGCTCCAGATTCCGTCAGTAACTATTAACCTTGCATTTTATCTGACTTTAGTGATTAGTACAAAGAACATAAAACTGTATTGATGGGCAGAACAGGGTTAGAATGGGGAGCTGAATTATTAGAGGTTAGTTTAGGATTTGCTGACTCTGTGATACAAATGATAGTATTATGCTGCTGCTTTTGGAATTGCTAATTTGTCATTTCTTTCTTGGTGTAGTCAATGAGGTGACACTAATGAATGTAGTGCATAATTGTAGAATAGTCTTATCTTTTTTTTTTTTTTTAAGCAACAGTGCCCTGGCTAACTATATTCAAAGGAGAAAAAAACAGGTATAACAGGTATAATTAATTTGGTATAACGCTGTAAAGTCTCAACACAGTGTTGATGAAATCATTACGGTATATTATTCCAGTAACACAGCTACCATTTCTGAGAATCTGCACCCAGCTTTTAAAGACAAAAAAACATATTGCTTGTCTTTTAGACTTAAAAATCTATTACACAGCAGATTGACTGTGCTCCGCATGATAATTTGCGCTAAAATAAGGTTTGTTTTTCATTATTTTAATGCTGGTGGACTTAAGGGTTCTATAGCTAGGGTCCAGACAGAATTGAATTAACAGGAATTCCTGCATGCAGTTATTTGAGGATTGAGAATCTCGATGGTTCTAGTAGGCTAATCTGGGAAGTGCACCTACAATACTGTAAAATACACATTAAATATGCTTTTAAGCAAAATTATGATAATTCTGCTAAACATTTCAGCCATCAGCTGATGATAGACAATACATTGATAAGAGTCACTCAATGAGGGAGTCAGCTCTTCTGTGTAACAGCTGCAATTATCAAACTCTACATAAACTACTATTGATTCTGTTCGCATTGGGTGATAACAGGGCATTTTCCACTTATTACAAGTGCTGTTCGCTTGAAACACTTATCAATAGAGAGGAGTAGAAGGACTTGCTCAAATACTGTTGGAACCAAGCAAATATTGGTTCCCAATTGATTTTCATGTTATTAAGACACATACAAAAGCAGTATTATTATGAAGCAGGAATATTTTCTACACCATTTCTGGATACAATATTTACATTGTAACTGTTTTTAAATGTCTATCAAAGGTTATTGAGGATTTTTGTTTATGAATTACATTTTACAGTTTGTGTATCTTAACATATTAATTGGAATGTATTTAATAATTAATACATTTAACATTGACTTGTAGTCATAACGTGTACAAACTCATACAGCAGCTTTCGTTTGGCCAAGATAGGCTTCATATTTGCACAAACCAGCAAGTGTGTTATTATGTTTTAGAAGCCTTGTAATTCTTTGGGCTTCATCCAATGCACCATTAAATAAATCCCAGGGCAACATGCTGTTTGGGGGCAATATCATCTGTTAGACTGTCTAAACTACAAGAACAGTCTTTTACACGTGCAAATGTAGTCAGTTATACAGTAGTTGAAAAATGTGTTATGTTTTATACAAAATTAATTCCTTATAAAAGCATTTTTTAATTGGCACAATATGGACATCGCTCTTGACACAGGGGTCTGTTCAGTTGATCTAAACAATGACACTGAGTTACACAAATGAAAACAGTTAAGAAACGCAAACTCCCAACATTGCATATGATTCTCTTGAGTGTATTTCTGTCCACAAAAATATTTAACTCACCTGAGAGGGTATATTTTAAAGGCATTTAAATCTGCCGCTGTTCCGATGAATTGAGCTTTAAATATTCTTGATCTTGTTATGTTATCAATAATCAAAACCCATTAAAAGGATCATGTTTAATCTTTATTTATTCCTGATTGTTAATAGCCAACTAATAGATTTGTTTCAAATTTTTTGATGCTCATCCATGATTTTATTTTGATGAATTTCAGATCAGGTTTTAATAAACCTAACTATTATTTTGCTTTCCTGTGAGGGGAGTTTATATGAATTTACACATTTCCTGCCACCAGTTCTGCAACTGCTAATATCTCAATTTTAGCTTAACTTCATATTTTCAGTATTATGGAAATATCTTAGGCACGATGCAATCACACCTTTCACTTTGCCCTCAGACCTAAGATAGCTGCCATAATGGGGTCATGTGACTTTTTGCTTTTTGGATGATAAAAATCACACACTTAGAGATATTGGTTTCATACTCAGTACATACCTGTATTCTACAATTTTCTATGTCAAGTTCAATCGTAGGTATCGTACATGAAAATTGTAACTTTTAATGTCACTTATTTAAAAGCTGCCATTCCCACAGTGTCAAAGCCTTACTGTATATCTCAGAAAACAGTTGAGTTGGTGACTTCATACTGTATTTGGGTGGTCTTTATACACCCTCCATGATAAATGGTTTGATGACCATACCATTGACCTCTGACTTAAAATGGCTGCCATATTGTGATCATGTGACTTTTTAAATTCCTGCTGTAAAGAGGTGTGCTTGAGTTATTTTCTTAATGTTTAGTACACAGTTGTATTTATTTTTATGTTCTTTGTTATGTTCCATTGCCAGTTTTTCAAGTAACAATTAACCCATTCAGTTCCACATAAATATGAAAGAGTAAGCTATACATAGCTATAAAGACATTAATAAATTAGGGTTAATAAAGTGTTTATTAATAGACCTTATAAAGCATTAATAATTACATTTATAATGTGCTTGAATAATCTCAGTTCCGTATGCTGATTTGTCCGTAATAACCTAATTTAGAAATGACTTTATAGATATTTATACCTTGCTCTTTCATATTTGTGTAGCATCTATTAATTATTAGTAAATGATTAATAAAGTATTTATTAGTGGACCTTATGAAGCATTAATAATGATGCTAGTAAGGTGCTTTACTATTTATAGCCTATTTGTTCATAGTTCATATACAATTCATATTCGTCATCTGTAAAGGATTAATAAAGTGTTTATTACTGGACCTTATTGTAAAGAGCTACCAATAATTTTACCACAGGAATAAAGCAAGTGACAATTAGCCAGTGAAGAACATTATTACAAGATTAAATATATATTTTTTGTTTTCCTGAGGTATTTTTTTCGACATACTATTGTCTTTAAAAAAAAAAAGTAGCCCCTTATTTTTCATTAATTAAGAAATTGACATTTCAAACATTGTTGTTTCAATTTGCATATGGACTGTAATTGTTTAGATTGAACTGCAGAGATAAGCCCTGGTGGGGTCAGAGGTAACTATTCAGGTTGGAGGGGTCCTCTCTGTGTGAGCTGGATTTAGTGCCTCAATTGCAATGCCTTGTGTTGCAAATAGGTGGCACTTTTGACATGTATTGAAACTGGGAATATTCAAAGAATAGCAGTATTCAGCATCTTGTTTTATATTGCTACAGATTCTTGGCTTGTTTGTAAAAGGCCTTTTGTGCGTTTCTTTTGTGTAATCATGTGAACTAGCCACCAACAATTAAGCCACTTATTGCTTTTGCATTTTTCTAAGAAGATAGATATGGAGGTGCAAGCAAAAACAGGAGTAGTTTATTTTAAAAGCAAACTGTATTTTACTTGTTTAAGGGTAGATTCATTAAACATGGACCAATTAAGTGATACTTCATTTTAAGCAACTAAAGAACAATAACATCTGAAATATATTACAGAACGGGTGCTTCTTTAGAAACAACAAGTATCCTTGAGTTAAAAAACAGAAAAAAATAGATTAATGTACCTTTCTTGAAATAATGCTACATCCAGTTTTTTACAAAAATACATAAGGCTAATAAAATTCTGGAACAAATGTATTCATGTCATTACCTGACAATCGACGCTATATCAATGCATGGTTAATAATAATAACAAATAAAAAACAGTATACCTTTTTAAAATGCACTTTTTAATCAGCATGCACTAACAATTAACAAGGAGGCAAACAACCAGTCTAGCATAAAAAAGCAAATATTTTGGTTTCTACCAAGCTAAAACAATTTTCTTTTTTTTCTTTCTTTTTTTTTTTTAATCTTGCAAAGTGAGCGCAAAAAAACCAGGCTGTTGTCTACCAAGTATTGCTTATCATATTAATTAAAATCTGGTGACACAATCACACTGGCAGCTGTGTGGGAAAGCGGGGGAAATTAAGAAGCGTTTGATTTGTTGTGTTGCTAATGTGACACTTATTATACAGGTCACCGTAAAACAATGCCACAGCCAAAATATGCTAATGCTGGCGCACAGTCTCGGCAGTTGTACAAACATTGCCGTTTAGCAAAATATCACACGGTCTTCACAAATAATGAACTATTATTATTAAAGACAAAAATGTAGCCGTTGAAACTTCTTATTTTATGACTACAAGGTAGCAACTGCAGCAGCTGTCGAATATGGGTGTCATTCAGCCCTAACTTAGCCGTTACAGGTAGCAGGAAAACGTTTGTATTATTTATGTGTGTGAAAAAAAACAAAAATCTGTAGTGACATGTAAATTGAAGCCAGTACAAGAGGAAAAATAGTGGGCACGTACAGAATTAAAAATAAAAATGACAGCATTATTTAAGACAAAGATGAACACGTTAAACATTATGAAAAGATACATTTCCACATTTTCTTAAGATAGACGTGATTAATTATGGTCTTGTGGTGCACTCATTATTTACTGCATCTTCATTGTTAGGATATCTAATTTATTTGATTAATGATGTTTTATTTTGGTAGCATGTATGAAAAAAAGTCAAAGTTGAAAGACATGTGTTAGTTGAATGAATGGCGGTTTAGTGTGTTTTAGCTTTTAGTTTTTGGAGTAGGGAACAGCTTTTGAATAGGTGATTTATTTTTCTATTATACAGGGTGTACACATGCTCGGTAGTTAAATGTGTTGACCTGTTACTTACATTGATTGCCTCACGCTTAATATACTTGTTATCTTTTAAAGTTGTATTATAAATGTGAATTTGCAGTTTTCCACCATGATTTCTTTTCTCTGTGATAGAAAAAAAAAAGATTTTCCTCTGCTGTTTTGATCATTTTACTGAAATGGGGTGGAAGAAGTCAACCATTTGTTTGACAGTCTTTGACAGCAAATTATGTAGATTTTGCTTGAAAAGACACTCTTTTCACTCTTGTCATTTGGAAGTGAATTCTGAGTGAGCAGTCTGGATCGAAGGTCAAAGGAGAGGGTATAAATGGGGCTGGTATTTCACCTTGTAGTGGGAGAGGACCGACAAAGAGCAAAATAATCAAATGTTGGTGGCAGCACAGAGGTGACACAAAAGGTGATTCAATTCCACAGTTTTTACAGCCCGAGATTGTATACGAGTCCTTTTGAACCTATTCCACGCACAGGTAAAAATAAATAAATACATAATAATAGTAATAATAAGAAGAATGACAGACTACACTGGACGATGGGAAATGCAAATGTGCTACTTAACTTTAATAAAGTAGAATTTGGGGCTGTCTTAAATAATTGGATTTTATGGAAAAAAAAAAAAAAAACTAACTGTTTGAAAGTTGATATGTATAGTTTTTTTGTGTAATGTAATATTACCTATTGAAGTAAATAAATACCCTGTGCAAAATTTAGGTATTTGGAGTGCAATGTATATTTTTTTGATATATTGGGCCATATTTTAAAAGTCTGTTTATTGTTTATACAATGTTGCTTTGTGCTTAATTGCATCAAATATTGTAAACATGACGTATAATGCCCATGATAATAAACCTGGCACCTTGCAGACCTGCAGAAACAGTATTGAAGTGTAACATAGATGTTGCCATAGCCTATAATTACTGCCCCTTGAGGTGGCATTAAATGTGTGGCACAGCAAGCAGGGTGGTTTTTTTGCAATTCTCTTAATTTACCAACAGCTGCCTGTAAATGTAATTTGAGTCTAAAAAAGGGACATTTTAATTAGTTGAAATACCCTAGAGGAAGCTATAATTATGAGTCGTGATGATCTCCATAAAACAAAAAAAAAAGAAAAAAACAAACAAAAAAAACAACCTCCCTCATTTCTGCTGTGCAATCAGACTAAAAAAGATTTTCTACTGACCCATTGAACAAAACAGCCTGAGCAGCCGTGCTATCTGACCCAGGGAAGAGTCATATGGAATTCTGTCCATTAGCACCCTGGCTCACTACATGTCTGCATCATACAAGATTAACACTTGTGGTTTCACCTTCTGTTTCAACACCCTGGGCTCAGATTTAAGACACTGGTTGTTTGTCTTGCATATGCATTACACATGGTACTGTACTTAAACAACTCCTATATTATGGAGAGAATAACATGCATATACAGTGCACTCATTACATAGCACTCACTTGTGTACACTGTCTTCTATATGTAACATATACTTATTCAGTTTCCAGCATTAATTTTCCATAATCTCATGTCCTTGTTCTTTCTTTGTGGCTCATTGGCATCACACAGACAGGCAATAATAATAATAGTAATAATAATAATAATAATAATAATAATAATAATAATAATAATAATAATAATAATATAATAATAAAAAAATGATATAAATAAAATTATGTTAATCAGGTGACCAGAATTGTAAATGAATTTTAAAACTCCCTTAACATTTTGTAAAATGTTAAAGTGTACTGTTTTGAGTGCTGCAGGTATTTCAAAAAGAAATACGACAACCAAAAACATCATTATTGTCAGGATTTGTGTAGTAATATAACAGTCCTATCTTGTACAGTGAGATCTGTATATATATATATATATTATATATATATATATATATATATATATATATATATATATGGACCTACTTTCCTTTTCCTACACAAAAATGTGGAGACATATCACGGTGATTAAATATTTCTCCAGAAAAAATAAAATAATAAAACACCCTCCTGATGTTCCAGTGGAAGTCTGAAAAAGAGTACGGGGGGCAGCCCACATATTAGTTGTGTATGTCTGGCATGTACTGTGTGTACTGTAAATGTGCTCACACCCAGTGTATACAAACACCACTCCTCTTTACACATCAGCCCATCATTTGACATGTTCTCAGAAGGGCCTTTGCAATCTAGAGGCACTTTTGAAGTTCCTGAGTGGTTGCAAGTTTGCAGATGCAACCAGCTCCCTTCCTATCCTCACTGGAAAGCAAGCATTCTGAACTGCACTCTCCCAGGGAGCTGACATCACAAACAGTAAAAATGATAAACGGCTTTGGCCTCGGTAATTTTCATTAAACACGAAGTGTCACATTTAACCTGCATTATGGGAATCAATTACCCGCATATCAACAGCCAAGCAGAGTAGAAACGGGATGCCTGGAGCGACGGCCTGATGCTCCATCTGGGAATAAGGGTTTTCAATTAGAAGGTAAATAACTGGAGAGGGGATCAAATCCTACAGTGACTCCCTGAGGGGCCTAGCAGAAGTAAAGACTTCATATCCAAGTAATAGTAACATAGCACTCCCAGCCATCTGGTGCTAGAGCTGTGTTTACTTTCTGAAATCTCAATGTTTACCGAATGCTGATCAGCCCCCGGGAATGGGGTGGCTGACTGCCAGGGCGTTGGGGGAAATTCATTTTAAAGGTGTGTTTCATCAGGCTAATTAATTTACAAGCACCTGTTTCATCACTGGGAGCTTCTGGCAGGGCGGGTGAGCAGCCATGGCGATGAAGTCTTTTTATCCAAACTAAATAGATTTCAATTGATTTTAATTTGCTGATGGCACAGCTGTAGGTTTCATGTGAGCACAGCCTGCAGGATTGTTTACAAGGCAGTCGAATGGTTTGCTATCAGTGGCTACAAAATGATATGTAATTTCCGATTTTGCCATTCCTGTACAAATACCAGCCTCCTAATTACAACAACATGCTTAAAAGAAAATGTCACTGAAAGGGCTCAAACATGAATGAATTCACTCCTGTGTGATGAACTCATCTGCCAGTGGTATCAATTGTGTTTATTCTGCCACTTTAATGTTTTTTAAAAGACGTTCACCAGGAAAGTGAAGTCTGGCATTTCCATTGTACCACCATGTTTCTATGTAGTGGCTTTGTGATCCTACTGTACTACAATAAGGCTGTTTTAAGTTAAAAACTGGTACCGCTAAGCAAAGTTTGACTCATTAGAAGAAAGGCAAAGTTTCCTTTCATATAAACTATAACCATCCGTTAACATCGGGGTTGTCCTGGAAACTTACTTTCATCTAATTAAAAGGACAAATCCTAGGTTATGCACGACATGCATCGTGATGCAGAGCTCATCCACATACCCACAAAGATGAGTGAGTTCAGAAACTTGAGCACTTGAGCTTGTACTGTACCGCCTGCACCTCTTTCTTGTCTTCCTTTTTGAAATACAGTATAAGTGATATACAGTAACTCCCTTTGGCTTTATGTGGGTGCAATGTATTTAAAAATCCTAGATGCAAGGTTATTAATCCCATACCTTATTATTGGGAAATCCATTTTGTCTTTAGTCTTCATTGTTATTCTTTGAGGTGCTGGGTTTTTGGGATGAGGAGCTGCAATCCATTCATAGCGAGACTACTGCATTCTTTTAGACAAGGAAGACTTATTCTGCTTCCTGGCATCTATTTCACTAGGCACTGGTTTAATTCTGAGATACACACACTCAGGAGTGCTACTTGGTTCTGGCTTCCTTGCTGGTTGTCAGTGTAGGTCCAGAGAGGCCCTTTGGGTTAACAAAATTTAATGTGATGGTGCCACTTTTTGGATGAGTGGCACTGACTTAGAAAACCTTCAAGGAGCTGTCTCTGGGCTCTTTGGCCTTAACTAAACAGTAATTTCCCTGTTAAATTAAGAAAAAGAAAGAGAAACAAACAACAAAATATTTTTGAATTCTTAGCAACTTGGTCCTGGGGCACTCTTAAATATCAGAGCTCAAATGATACTGTCCATTCTACTCTGTGATTTTTGGAACGTCTGAAGCAAAGAGTGTCATGGGTCCTAATGTGTTGCCAAGGAGAGTAAATATTGCTTTTGTGTTTCAATTTCTGGACTGAAACAAGGAAGCAGAGTGGTGGCGCTTCTGTTGATTCCAAAGAGTCCCTTATAAAAGCATAGTGAAAGCATGGGAAAGCAGAGGTAAGAATTGTAAAGAATAGTGAGGTATTGTAAAGCATATTAAAAAACATGGCAAACCAGGATAAACTATGGTAAATAATAGTATAACCATGAGAAAAGCATGGTAGAACTGCAAAAATACTGTGCAAAAATAGAGTGGTAAACTTTTATAAGAGGCTCCCCTCTGTAGAGCTCTTATCACCTCTTTATTAATACATTCTCTCAGGAAGTGTCAGAACCAGCTGTAATTGATGCACATTCGTAGATGCAAGGTGATGCTTGTGTGATGCTAGCACAGCTGCTTTCAAAATTATCTAGATGATTGCAATGGAACTTGAATACACCTTAATATCGTCAGTTTTTACTCCATACTGTCTATCAAAATATCTATATTTTTTTTTTAGCTCCAACCCTTTCAAGGTCTACTTCAGAGTGGTCCAGCTTCCCTCAAATATATTGAGGCATCCTGCCTTACGCACTTTCTATATGTTCAGTGAACTGAAGGAATAGTTTAGAATTTGAAATCCTCCTGGTTCAGCCTGTACTTATTGTTGCTGTTCACAAGTTGTCAAGCATACCGTAAATAAGGATCTTCACGGTATGCCCTACAAGAAAATATTATGACGGCCCTTCTTGAATAGGTTTTGCTGAAACCCAATATGGAAGAACAGATCTGCGTGAGCATATGCCCTTCATTTAAAGCTGTGTATTTTTTGTCAGTGTTACGAATATGTCCAAACCCCTTAAAACTATTCTTAATCCATCCTTTGCTGTAACTAGCAGCCCACATCTCAAAAAGCTCAGCAGTACTAAAATAAGAAGGATCATGATTGTTATCAATATGGTTTAGGGGTAAGGGGATCAAGCGTGATCCAGAGGGATTTTAAGAAGTAAAAGTCTGATGGGTTAGTCTCCAGCCATTCCATCAGATGTCTGTCACAAACAACAGATGGATTTCCCTGGTTATCTCAGACCCTTGTGATGTACTAGACTATAAGGCTGTATATAAAATATCTATCTTAACATTCATTTCCATGTGTTCACAAACAGCCAAGCAATAATTAAATCATCAGATACATACAAAAAAAGGCCAAGTTTGAAAAGTTTTTCTTTTGTAATGGTGTCATTTCTCAATTATTTTATAACCAACAATGTTTAATCCTAACAGGCCCCTTAAAGAGTAAGTAGTAGGGTTTACACGTCCCCACATGTTGCTACAACTGTTTAAATAATGTGTCTGCCATTTTTCTTTTCATTGTTAATCTCTTTTCAAAATGCCCGCTCTAGTGCATTGGGGTTTGAGATCTGTCTTCTAAATCACTGCAGGAAGAGCGATTAAAAAAACAACAACAACAACATAACAAGTACTCTGGCTTTTTTGTTCCGTACCACATCACAGATTGTTATTGATGTGTTACCTATGTGGGCATTAATCCTTACACTATCAGTGCACTGGAGCGGCCATTTTGAAAAGAGCTTTGAAACAGACTTTAAAGTTGTAAGTGTAAAAGGTCTTCAGGAGGTTAACAATGAAAATAAATTACAGGTATGCTATTTAGACAGTTGTATCAACACGTGGGGACGTGTAACGCTAAAAAGGATACTTTTTAAAATTTTATTTAGCACTATTTTGTGTTTAATAGTTATATTAGCTTGTAGTTTGTTATCGGCTGTTTCATTCGTTCTTCTTTCAGTGGTTATACATACCTCAGAGCTCCATGGTCGCTGCAGCAAATATAAAAAATAAATCCACAATGTCTTTAGGTAAACTGTACATGTGCTACAAGGCTGAATTAGAAAGACCACCTGTAGAATGATTAATAGAAAGAAAACTTTCTGATTTCATGGTCACTGAAGATACAGTACTTTTGTCTGAGGGCAGACAGAACATACCATGCCTGTTACCGCCAATGCATTTTCAAAGACAAATTATTGTTAATAACAGGAATTATAAACCAAAATATAAATAGACCATGTTGGCTGTGTTTTGCTTTGCCTTAATAGTTGGTTCAAAATGAATTACTTACTTGAGAGATGCAAACAGCACGCTTTATCATTGATGGGTAAAATGTAGTTGTCCTATTTGTATCCAAGTTAAATAGTCTCTTTCAGAAACAGGATTATTGTTTGGTGCCCCTGGTGTTTAATGAAATTTGCCAAACCTAGGTCTGCGACTGCAGACATATCACAGTAACAGGACTGGAATTCCAATGTGCTTTAGTATTACAAAAACACCACAGTTTCCTGGTGACTAACCAGAATTGCTCTTTGATTGCATAACACCTGATCAATGAAGACTCCACGAGCAGACAGGTTTCTAATCCCACAGGAATGCTGCTGTTAAGTCTGTTACCAGTAGGTACTGTATCGATGTAACACCAACATTGTGAACTATGCATTTTCTCCAATTTTGTTTTTAAATAAAACTTGTTACAAGCATTTCCTAGCACAAATTGTTCAGATTATTAATCTAGATCAGAAAAGCCTTATTTCGATTGCGTTCTGGCCTCTGATTGATTGGGCTAATGATGCCTAGGCTATACCTCCAGAATTACTTGCTAAAGTTATTATTATTATTTACTTCTTCTACAGGGCGACTTACAGTTGCAAAATATAAAAATGCAAAATATCACATTACAGATGAGCGCAGTTACAAAATACAATAAAATCAGTAGTAAGAGCAAATTCAAATGAGATAAAATAAAAAGTACAGTAAATAATTACTTTTGAGAGTGATTACGACTAAGAGCTGTTAAACTAAAAAATATTTGATTATAAGAGTAAATTTCATTAAGAGCAAGTAGTAAGTGCAATAAATGGATAAGAACGATTTCAAATAAGAGCAAATTACAAAAAACGTGAATACGGTTCCCTTTAAGAGTAACATCAAGCACACAATACAGAAAATATAGTTATGATTCGGAGCAGTAGTAGAATATAGCAAAGTGTGGCGCAGTTAAGTACAAGTACAAGATGATCTTGCACAAGTAAAAAGAAAAACATTTCACAATACCTTTTTAGAAAATGTGGCCATTTGTATCAAAATAAAAAAGTGCAGTACACTAATTTTACACTACAGAGTGTAAAGATGCATGGATTGCAGTTATTATTGCTGTATGGTACAATAGTATATTGTAGTTCTGTTTTTGTACGTGTAAGGGGTCTATTCTGAATTAACCTATTGCTATTAATGGGTAATAATTTTGTTTAAACATATGATAACAATTCCCTACACATGAAGAGATAAATAAATATATATATATATATATATATATATATATATATATATATATATATATATATATATATATATACACACACACACACACACACACACACACATATATATATATATATATATATATATATATATATATATATATATATAATAAAACAAATGTAAATGTAAAAAGAAGTTGCAGTTTGGCACATTATCTCCAGGTAAAGATTTGCATTATAAAATATTGTCAACTGCTGATCTTGAAAGGAACAGTGTTACAGATAAAATGACCCAGTGGGGGGGAACTGCAGTATGTTTGCTTACGACACGAATAAAACTTGAAAGAAAATAAAGCAATACACCACACAGCTGGGGTGGTAGCTGTATGATTGAAATCACTAGTGAAATGTACTGCACCTATTGTGTTGACACACTGTTAGCATCATAATTACAGTATATAGACAGAATGCAGTGTAGAAAACAACACTGCATAACTTGTCCATTGGGATTAGGTACCTCTTTGTGTTCAATTCTGGACAGATTCTAGAAAACAAAATACACATGCTGGCCTCCAACAAGTATTGGGTTAATACGGGGACACCCTGTTGGAGGGTACAAGTCATGTACAGGACGTTTTGTGTGTATAAAGCGATAAATCTTCTGAGCAGGTACAATCAGATTTGAGGATTGTATACTAACGAGGGAGGCGACTCTCTCCATGTGCAATATGCTGTATGCACCCTGTTGGTATAGCTATACATGGACATGTATTCACAATTGAAGTGAATGGCAGACAAATTCTACTTTTCACACAATACAGAAAAGTGACCTCTGCCAGAGCTGTTTAGATGAATATTTCACATTTCCTCCCTGAGAATCAAATGCCTTTTATATGACCTGGTCAGAATGGGTTATTTTAAATTTCATAAACTTGTGACCTGAGACGGTTGCATGTCATCGTGCTATTATTTATGAGTATTACCTCTGCTGCATGGCATTGGTTTAAATAGTACGCTTTATGAATTAGTCAGGATGTAATTGTTCTAAACAACAAACACTCCATTTATCCCGCTTTTTCAGTTTTGTGTGGCATCATGAAGCCATCTGTTCCTGATGTGAGGTCACAGTGACTCTGTGTCACCCATGTCATTTACAGCTGTCTTTCCAAACGATTGCTCTTTAGACACATCTAGTGTGCGGTGGCAATCACAAGCTGACACATATTATTTATTGCAGATTGATTTTTCTCACTAATTGAGGTTGAAAAGCTTCTATGTGCATGTCTGCTGTGGTTTTGCCTTGCATTGGTGTTGGCCAGACTGCTTGTGACTTGGGCAGCCTGCTAGGACTGCTAATTAGGGTTTTGAAACATTTAAAAAAACATTTTCTTACCGCTTAGCTTATTAGCACAAGCAATATTACCAGCATTCAGCAGGTTGACAGTATCTCTGCATTTGAAACATTCGCATATAGTATCTTAAATTAACATAATGCTTTAAAAAGGGGACCAGAAATGTTATTAAAGCTAGTAAGAGGTAAGAACATTTAGATTTTTAAATAAATGGTTAGCTCTACTTTAAATGGAGACGACTGTCAGTTTATTACAGTTATACTGTATCTGTAGCTGTTTCTTCCTATGTATTAAATGACAAAGCAGAGCTGATGGGAACAGGCTGCTGTAGAAGATAGGATGCATTTTAGGTCTGAGTGAGAGGCTCTCATTTTGTCTTCATCAGAAACACCCCTGAATGACCCCCATTTTATAGGCTTGGTGGAGGATTCATTTGACCAGTTTCCCCTTTTCCAGCTACAACATGTGGAGAAGAATGTATATATTTCCAGAGCAATCAAGTTTGAATGCCTAGTTTAACATTCATTCCAAATTACTTTGAGTATATTGACAAATCATGTATTACCAAGTTTGTAAAATGGATAGGAAGAAACATACAATGTGCATGCACGTTGTCTTAAATTAACCATATGTAACTTTCTATTTTCAATATGTGCATAGAGTATTCTGTGCATATAAAAAGGGCAATATATAGTATGGGGGAAAAAAGGTATGCTTAAATCTAAATTAAAATGCAGAATTCGTAGAATTACTTTCCTTAGATCCATGTCTGTTTAGCAATGTGGTGTAATTTAGAACAGTGAGATTCGCACAGTCATTCTGCTATTGGATTTGAATGCATGCAAGGCAGATTACAGAATGAGACCAGGTTTAGAAAAACACCCAATATCTTTGAATATGAAACAGTTTTCAAAGCTAGAACTCTTAATACTTGTGTAAATGTTTATTTTTAATGTTTTAACACTGGGACGGAAATATCAAGGTTCTTTATTATTATTATTATTATTATTATTATTATTATTATTATTAATAATAATAATAATAATAATAATAATAATAATAATAATAATAATAATAATAAATATTTTTTTTATTTATTAAACGTGTTTTCACTGAAAGTACAGTATGTCTTTGAAAATAAATTAAATATTTAGTTAACTAGTACATTCATATTGTACATTTAAATGATTGATTGAGTCTGAAACTGACTGTCAATACTTATACTAATCTGATGGACTTGCACCTGACCCATGGAGTACAGAGCCTTTATTTCATTGGCATATGGATTAAGTCTGTCTGTGTTGTAGAATATTTTATAATATACTGTAGTCAAAACAGTCAATTTGGCTCATTTTGATGGTGTTTTTTTGTTATTGTCTCATTCCTTTTTTCTCTTTTTCATGACATGACAAAAAGAGAAAAAAATGTAATTCATTCTAACGTTGAAACGTGTAAAATATGTGTACATTTACATAAGTGTCTTACATAAGGAAACTCTCAGGGTTGTGCTGTTTTATTTTCGGTATGGAAGTGAATAAATCCTTGTGTAAAACAATAAGTGATATCATAAACACTGTAGAGGTGAAACTATAAATATCACTTAAGTAATACATCCTTCCATCTGTGTCCAGTCTTGTTATCAGTCAAACCAGATCAGAAATAAAAACTCCACAGGAGTGCAAATGGTAATACAGCTTATGAACGATTGCCAAATGGCTTTTAAAATCCTGATATCTATAGACATTGTTTTAGTTCTGTTTGGCATCAGATACCGTCCTTAATCTGCAGTCAAGAACATCTGTAAATAACCATCTTCATTTAAAATTAAAGTCTCTTATACAGTAGGCCTTCTCTGCAACCTGACATAGTTAACACCTACCTATACTGTAACTTCCATTTTCTGATTTTAGGCCCTTTTTCTGAGACTTCAGACACACTCATACGGTTATTTTTGGAAGATGGTAGGCGGTTTTCCATTGAAGAGTGTGGGTGAACCATTTATTTAACATGAAAATACTACATTTTATAATTTACTTTCTGCTTTCTTTACTTAGCAGATTTTGATGTTGACACAGTCTAATCATGTAAATTTGCAAACAAGACAGTTACACAATTATTTTCAAAACTTGGTAGGGGTTACTTTACCGAAATTATGTCAAGTAAATATACGCCACTTCAATAGATGGTGTATAAAGAAATTACACAACCCACATAAAGCTGTGGAAAGAATAGCATCACTGGCAAGGCGTGCTATTGTCAGGAAGCAGACCCAGAGACAGAAGCTGCAGTTTAAAACGCTAACACTAAACGCTACTGGTGGCGGCACTGTTCACTCTGGCAGTGGCAAAGCTGGCAGCGGCAAAGCTGGCAGCGGCAATGCTGACAGCAGCGCGAGGCACTCCACCAGAGGCAATACTCGTAGCGAAATGATGGCAGTGGCCATTCCGGACATACAGATGGCAATGGCATGGTGCACTCCAGCAGTGACCATGCTGGCCCCTCCTCTTCATCTTGAAGGGGGCAGCACATCATGTAACGCCTGAGCTCTCCACAGACGAGGCACCATCCTACACTCCTTGGTAGTAGAAGAGGGCATTCAATCCAGAGATGCCCACCTCCAGCTTACTGGTTTTCAGTGCTGAGCACCCCGGCTGTGGTGACAGTGGCTCCTCCCTCTTTGGCTCTGGAGCTGGCACCGCCTCTGGGAGGTGCAGAAAACTCCCCACAAGCCTCTTCGTCTTTTAGATGCAACTGTCTCTTATCTGTGTTTTTTTTTTCTTCATTTTCTCCTTTCTTTTCTTTCTTGTTTTAAACCGCAGTCCTGCTCTGAGTCTCTAGGGCGCTTTCACGCTTCTGACACCAAGTTTGAAAAGGATAGTGTCACTGGCAAGGAGTGCTATTGTCAGGAAGCAGACCCAGAGACAGAAGCTGCAGTTTAAAACGTGAATGCACTTTTTTAATAAGAAATAACCAAAAACAATAAACAAAAACACTGGAATAAGATAAACAGGCACAGTGGACAAAACAAACATTGGTTTGGTTTATATGCACTTGAAAATCGACTCTACAATACTGACTGTGTAACGTTGTCACGCGACTATATCGTGAAACGGCAAAAGGACGTCCTTTTGGCAGTGCAACTTTAAGGGCAGGGTTAATCGATTTCTCATGATAAAAATAGCTGTAGAAACCCATGTAAAGTGGAGGAGGAATCGTGCTTGTGGCGCACGAGATTTCAGAAGTCAAAATCACGTTCTTCTGAATTAATCTCATGTAATCTCCTGCAGAAAGGACCTCTAACTATTTCAACACTAGAACTGCTGCGATTATACGCATACCAACGGGATGCCATGTGTAAAAACGTGTCTTTACACGTGTGTCTTTTTTTACCAGATTTATAAATGTTGTGACAATGAATACATATTTTTTTTTAAATATGTACATTCAGATATAATTTATAAAATAAATCTTAAAATTTCTATTTCTTGAAAATAACATGTAAAAAGCTTATTTATTTTAAAAAACAAGAAAGAAATCTAAGTAACACCTGTTTTATGTGCTTCTGCAACTCTTGCTTTGAAAAACAGTGAATATGCTGTGTGAATACACACACACACACACACAGCATATGGACTATAGTAGTATATACCAATCGATAATTACAGCAGATCGGCGTACAAGGTATTTTTTTTAAGTGTGTGCCGTGTATGTAAGGTACTGTACTTAATATTGTAACGACCCGGCGAGCTGTCAAGAGGATTGTTTATGAGAAGAGTAGAGGAAACGCCTGAGACAGACAATACCCAAAACAAATTAAGAGAAATTCTAATTAAAGGGTTTTATTATTTTAGCATGGACTGTGGCTGACAGCGGTTGTGTTAATTGTAAAAAAGTACTGTCAATTTCGGAAAACAAAGACCCTGTTTGCGTCTGCTTTATTTTAACACAACGCTATGGTATTGTAGCGTTCTCGGTTAACACAAGCAGGCACATTACACAGGGCGGAGCAATCCACATACAGGCGGAGGGCGGGTGCGAACTCGGGACCTCTTTCACAAAAGCATAGCATTGATACTGTTACCAGTAGCCAGTACGCTAAAGTATAAAGAAAGTGCGCTATAGCTGTGGATATTTGTTTGAGTTTATGTACTTATTTATTTCAAATAAATGTAGCACATATGTGTGTTTTTTAAACAGGACACCTCATTTTTTTGGCCCAAAATGGATTTTGATACAAAAACAGCAGGCACACATGGCACAGATGGCAAGTTGGCATGGGGTTTGGTGCAGTATTTCAAAGTAGATATCCATTGGAAGCCCTGTACGTGATCCACATGTACTCTTCCCTGTCTAACAATTTTTTTAAGAAATGCAACCTATTTTAGCCAACTGAGTTTAGTGCTTTTCCCATTTAAGTACACTGTTGTGGAAAAATCTTAGACGTGTTGCATTTTTCTACTCTGATGCATTCATCATTATGGACATCAACAATTTACTCAAAGCCTCTGCTAGTGTGTTCTACTATTACAACAACCTTGACTTGCATAAAGAAGAAAAAAAACACTGAGTGAAATAGCTTGCATCACTTGATTTTCAAGGTGTGGTATCCGAAGCATAATCTACAAGTACAGAAAAACATCATCTGTAATTGACAAACCCAGGACTGGAAGACCCAAAAAGTTGTCCAACAAGGCAGAAGGCAACAGTCCAAAGCACCTTTGACCATTGTTCCATAGTCCAATTTCTGTGTTCTTGTGCTTATTTTATCCTTTTAGTCTTGTTCCCCTTTCTTAACAGAGGTATTCTCACTGCAACACATCCTTTAAGTCCTGATTTCAAGAGTGATCTTCGTACTGTTGATTTGATGGACAACGACACCTGTGCCTTCTGCCAGTTCTGTGGTCAATTCAACAATTGTCTTCTTTCTATTCCTTAAGGATATTATCTTCAAGTATCACTCATCCTTGTTAGACAGCTTTTTGGGTCTTCCAGTCCTGGGTTTGTCAATTACAGATGATGTTTCTCTTTACCTGTTGATTATGTTTCAGATACGACACCTTGAAAATCAAGTGATGCAAGCTATTTCACTCAATGTTTTTCCTTCTTTATGCAAGTCAAGGTTGTTATAATAGTATACACACTAGTGGAGGCTTTGAGTAAATTGTTGATGCACGTAATGCACCAGAGTAGAAAAATGCAACACATCTAAGACTTTTGCATAGCAGTGTACTTAAATGGGAAAAGCACTCTGTGAGAATCAACTTTGCAATAAGTGGCCTAAAGCAAATTAACCCCTGAAATACCCCAGTTACATGTTCAATTTGTGTTACATTTGCGAGATGCGAATAAGAAGCTGGCGAACAAAAAGCCAACTTCAGCATCATTTGGCGGAACACCTTAGGGTAGTGGCTAAGCATAATAGAAATACATTTCAGTGCAAGGTATAGATAGCAGTTCATTACATATTGTGGAATAAAGATGGAGACTGCTTTTTGACAACAAGAAAGCCTTAAATGTTTTTATTTTAGATGATGACAACTTTGGTAATTAACATTTTCGAAAGAAACCATATTGAGAGCTCCACTGGGCTACTGAGCCTCATTTTAAAACACTGTTTTGATTGTTTAGAACTTTAGATAATAACAGTCAGGTAAAATTAAAGTAGTTCAATCAAATTAGATACATACTGTATAAAGAAACCATAATAATAACTCATTAAAAAAAAATCACAATTTAGATTAGAACGTTTGTTTTCTTTCGGTACTTCGTTCAAAGTTAGGAATGAACTATCAGACAATTGAAATTCATTCCAACTGTAAAAAACTCCATCAGACCGAAGACCTAAGAAGCCATCTCTTTTTTTCTGTATTGTTTTGTGCTTGTTTGGTATTTTACAATTCACAATTTGATTATATCGCTTTACTCAGTTTGATTATATCGCTTTACTCAATTTGATTATATCGCTTTACTCAATTTGATTGTATCACTTTACTTTAATTATATCCCTTTACTCAAATTAATTATATAGCTTTACTCAACGACCGAAGAAACTGTTTCTTCTTTTCTGTTTCGTTCTTTGCTTGTTTGATGTTTTCCATAATGTGCTCAAAGATTGAAATAACCTTTCATTTTGTACTTTGATAAATTTTAAATTTTGGTTGTTTTTTGTTGGTGATTGACCGAATCCTGACTCCGAGTGTAACGTATCATCTGTTTTCATCTGATGAAGGGCTTTTGTTTTAGTGATAATTCGGCAGCTCAGAGTAGCTATTTATCAGAACCACTAAGGGCTATGTAATTGAACAGATTGCATCTGATTTTAATGATATGTTTCCTTTGGGACTCCATTGAGAAGGAGATAGATGACTCAATTGGGTTTTCCCGGTTAAGGTTTTGAATAAATTTGAGTAATTATGAAAGATAAAAAATAGACCAGTCCTTAATCCTTATCTCCTGTCCTGGTTATCCCTGGCCAGACATCAGCTAAGAAATCAGGAATGGAAACCCCATCTTATAGATATTGTGAAGCACAATTAGATGCTTCATAATAGTCATTTTTTTCATACTATTTAGGAAGGGCAAACGGCACATATGGAGATTGCTGTTTGAGTATTTACACTTTATTGAAAAAGCAATAGGTGAGTGAAATACACGAGAGAAGCTAGCTATGAATTACCGTTACACTTTAGAGTTTCACATAGTAGTGCAGGGAGTAGGATTAAACCTAGTGGATCAACATTTAATAACGTGCATTGTTGGGGTTTTGTAAAATGAAGACGTTTGTTAAATAATAAAAAGGATTAGAAGCTTAAATCATTATTATGTTAATATATATCTGCAAGTATACAGATAAATGGTAACTTACCTTATCATATTAAACACCTTTAAATCCAAGTTATTTGCCGGGATCACACAGGGATTGGTTTATTTTAGCGGATTTAGACTTGAAAAATGTGAAAAATAATGATATCATTATTTGTAAGAATGGATGGATTTTTGCTTTCCTAGAGTTACAGTAAATGTGATTTTTTTCCATCCAAGTAGAATCATAATGGTCTGGGCAAAATGTGCAGCAGTTACAATTTGGACAACCGGATAAGATAACTGCCCTTTCAGCTTCATTGAATTTCCACCAGAGCTTCACAGTTCTAGCCTACAAATGTTGTATTCTTTCAAGTATTAAAGTTGTACCCACAGCTGGTAACCCTTTGTGTTCCTGGATGCCACTGAAGTAATAGCTGGTGCTATAAGACACCACCCTGTAGTTGTGATCTCACATTTCCCTTCATGCATCACTGGAATCTGATTACATTTTCTTTAACTTGTAACGACGTTGGTTCCTTTTTCAGACAGGTATGTGGGAACACATTGTATATTTGTGTATAAAAAAGCAGGTTACTTTCTAATCCATAACAGGCTAATCCATAACATGGAAATCAGAAAGTGATTTGACAGTGAAAGTCAAACCTTACATGTGCGATTTATATAATTTTGCTAGAAAATGGCATCAGTAGATCTTAAAAGAATATTTCGAGCTGCCGTGTGACCAACTATTTGTAATTGTAATTAGTTACAATTTTGTTCAAGTAACTTGTAACTGTGACAGATTACTTTTTAAAAGTAACTTCCCCAATACTGAATACAAATGTATCTATATTGCTGTTGCTTATTATTATCAACATCTTATCGTAATGCTGAATGGGTAAATGGGTAACATTTCTGTTGCCACAGTTCAGAAAGGAAATCATCAGAGCAATTATTTGAGAACTGGAAGACTTTCAAAAGTATTCAAAGATGATGTGGATGCCTGTCCTCAACTGAACATAAATGAGAGAAATGACATGAAAGCAAGGATAAAACAGCTACCATGCACAGTGAAAAAATATCTTACCCTCAATTTGCTGGTACAGTACATTGTTATTATCTTTTGCAAGAAATATATAGGCCTATATTATTTTTTTTTTTAGTCATATCAGTTTTCATGTAGGACCTGGGTTAACATCAACAGGGCAAAACCCTGCGTCGATAGCAGTATTCCCCTAGCTGACAAGTGGATGAGTAAACAATTCCTGCACCCTGTCTATTACTGGCTCAAAGTCGTTTTTTGTTTACTGGAGTCCTTTTTCTTCCCATAGATACAGAGAGATAACTTCCAACTTTGTTTTGACACTTTTGATTAAGGACTATTGAAGGAACACCTGTACAGTTTTTAACAATGACTTGGTCCTTAGAAAGATTGATTTTCTACATTAAAAAGGAGGCTTTGTCTAAAACAAGCTTTTGTTATGTTAATGAGGCATGGAAGATTTCCAATTCAATTTCACCTGAGCGGTGGTCAGCTACTGTTTCTTTTGTGTGTTGTCCCCTGGGCCCCTCCTTGTCTTTTTAAACTGCAATTTAGCTGGAGCGGCAGGCAGAGTAAATTGACAGCCGCTGGTACACTTCTGGTGATATTACAGCCATCGTCTTGTATTCAATCACAGGGGAAGATAGTTGCTCAGTCTATATAAGAAATAACCGATTCCAAGTCTATAGTCATAGCAAAAACATGAAAGAAACGGCAATGATATAAAAATGCTAATCCTGTTAAATAACTCTTTTAAACAGTACGTCTTTTCAGTTCTGTCAGTGTAAAACAGAATGTGAGCTGCTGTGTAGATTCCTTGAGGGCAAATGGCACAATAGCAATTAAATAGCAATCGCATAAAGTGGGCATATCCACTGCTGCATTAGAGTCAAACAAGCCCCTATACCTGACAATCTACGGTAATGAGTTTTGAAAGTGAGGATTTTTTGGAATTAAGTTAGACAGGCTCAGCTAACTGCATTTATCATTTTCTGTGCAAACTTTTCTGTGCATCTCCTGCAAGCCTAAGAGATTGTATTTTAATGAGAAATATTTCATCTGGTAATTTGTAGATTTGTACCAGAATAATAATTTAACATGTGTGCCAGACTGGTATATGTTACTGTATGTGAAACCACATTTGTAATACTTATTTATAGGGGTAACTTATCTATGGGAGAGGCATGGAGTCACACACATATACCTTCCTAAGTAGTTACTTTAATACTACTATGTTTGAGTAATGTTACACTACAAAATTGAGCACTGAAATTAAATCTGTCTTCTTGTTCATAGTATTGGAGCCAACTGGACAGATGAAAGTTTTGAAGTGAACATTTATGCAACAGAATAAATAAACATGTCTGCTTAGTTATATCTATGTATCAGTTTAATAAATAAATAGGATCAATATTGGGTGCATTCTGTAGCTCTGATTTATTTTTTGTAATTTATTTAAAAAATAATAGCAATTGACAAATCCATTTTTTGTTATATAACAGTCTACTAAAACTTTTTAAATTTGTATTTTTATTTTAAGTAAATACACTTACATTATTAGAAAACATATGCTTTTACCCTGTCGTAGGTTGCACATATCCATCATACGCATACAAGTAGCTTTTTTTTTTCTTTTTCCTGCAGCACGGTACCCATTATTTAATATGTGTAATAAAACTGTCAGAGTATTGGACGTAAGCCGTCATCTTGAAGTCTAGAAATGGGATGTGATTAGTGTTTAACATTAGCAGAGACACAAAAGGACGAACAGTCCTCTTAAAAGAAGATACAAGATACAAGACTTGACAAGGTTGGTGTAATAGCAATTTTTGTATGGATGTATACCACCGACCCTTGACAAGAGCACTTGCTATAATTATAGCATTTTAGATGGTGTAGGTAGGCTTGTCAGTGATTGAATGTCCATGTTTGCACTTTAGATTTAGATATAAACCAAAAAGTGACAAAAAAAACGTACTGTTACGCAAGCATGTACTGTTAGACATTTAAAACAAGCTATGGATTTTTATTTGTAACTTTGTTTAGCCTTTAATAGTAGTACCATAGAAAAAGAAAAAAAAAAACATTTATGGTAACTTGATGTGATTACGTGAGAAGAGCCTTTTCTCTACATGCTGGTAATAGTTGCATTATAGCAAAGAGAAGATTATTTGGGGTCTGATTTACACCATAATTAAAGATATCTATGGCAGCACTTTGAGGCCATGGAAGAAAAACAATCTTGGTTATATTTAACTGCTGGGATACCTTATCTTGTGATCCGGAGATAACGGAATGGTGATATCGAGATCCTGAGATAAATGATCTTGTGATCAGGAGATAACGGAATGGTGAAATCGAGATCCTGAGATAAATGGTCTTGTGATCAGGAGATAGCGGAATGGTGAAATCGAGATCCTGAGATAAATGATCTTGTGATCAGGAGATAACGGAATGGTGAAATCGAGATCCTGAGATAAATGATCTTGTGATCAGGAGATAACGGAATAGTGAAATCGAGATCCTGAGATAAATGATCTTGTGATCAGGAGAAAACGGAATGGTGAAATCGAGATCCTGAGATAAATGATCTTGTGATCAGGAGAAAACGGAATGGTGAAATCGAGATCCTGAGATAAATGATCTTGTGATCAGGAGATAACGGAATGGTGACATCGAGATCCTGAGATAAATGATCTTGTGATCAGGAGATAACGGAATGGTGATATCGACATCCTGAGATGAATGATCTCAACATCCTGCACTTTACTTGGGGATCTTTATGTACTTCCACTTCTCCAAATATAGAAAAAATTGACACATTTGTACCTAAAATAAAGAAACAAGGACACTGAATGTACCATATGTAAAGCTTGGTAGGACCAATAGCATTCCAGGAATGTAACAAAAGGCTTTCTTTTTGCAAACATTATTAAGAACAGCTCAATGGGGACTCCAGCGTGGGTGTTTCTGTGCTGTGTGGTTGACAGTATCAGTGGAAGCAGTTTGGGTTATGGAAGTCTGCAGATAGTCATTTAAAGTAGTCTTACTCTTGTCAGAGCAATGGCAAAAGCAGTATATTCATATAATTATACTGGATTATGGTTTTGGTTTAACACTTGTGTTGACAGAGATGTGCAACTGGAATAAGCAAAACAAATCATTTGTATGTAATACAAAATAGATAACTAAACACATACATTGGTTATATTGACTGAAACATGCCTGTCATCATGTGACACTCCCATAACAGTATAAAATATGTATAAAGTACAAAGCAAATCGCTAAAGCAAAATCTGCAACAAAATAACATGTTATTATTTGTAATAATGGTGCTTTCCGGTCATGAAGAAACATTCAGTTTAAAATGAATTAAAGAATAAAGAGCAGTTGACATGTTTCCTGATTAGAATTAAAGGTTAATTTATAAACAGAAAGGTACCGGATCTTATAATTAAGGAAGAGGGATAGCATTTTGGTTTATATAACTAATGTACTGACCTTGATTTATAGTAGCTCTGTGGCAGTGTGCCCCTCCATGTGTGTATTATGTGTTATATTTTTTTGTGTGTGTGTATATATATATATATATATATATATATATATATATATATATATATATATATATATTGGTGCACGGGATATAATGTGGGATATTCAACATGAGTGTTGTTAAAATATATAGTTGTATTTAGGCACGGGGATTGCACAATCACTTCATGTGCTGATAAAATATGTATTAATATGTGAGCAAGGATCACCGCTGGAGGGAATGCTCCGAGGTTCCACCAAGCTGGTGCGGGCGATGTGAGGAAGGGGGGGCATGACTGGTCAGGTTGCCCCTATGCCAAACCTGCAACGCCTAGGGCTGCCAAGCCTGTACTGACTAGGGCTGCCGAGCCACCATCGCCTGGGGATGCTAGTTTGCCATTGCCTGGAAATGCCTGCATGTCACCTCCCGGGTATGCGTCCAAGTTACCGCCCAGGGATACCTGCATGACACCGCCTGGGGATGCCTTCATGTCACTGCCCCGGGAAGCTTCCATGACACTGCCCAGAGATGCCTCCACAACACCACCTGGGGATGCCTCCACAACACCACCTGGGGATGCATCCATGACACTGCTCGGGGATGCCTCCACAACACCACCCGAGGATGCTTCCATGACACTGCCTGGGGATGCTTCCACAACACTGTCCAGGGATGCTTGCATGACACCGCCTGGGGATGCCTGCAAGTCACCGCCAGAGGATGCCCATGCGCTACTGCCGGAAGAGATGTGTTCTCGAGGTTGTTTGCTGCTGACCTCCTGGGATTTTCTGGGGTTGGAGGAGTCATCCTTAGAGCTAACAACATTGTAGCTGACAGTACTGCCACTGGTAGCATTACCGCTGCCAGGATCACCTCACCTGGAGGAGCCAGCTTTAGAGCTGCCATCACATCTGCTGACAGCCTTGCCATTGGCAGCATTTCCGCTGCCAGTGGTGCAACAGGAGGAGCCAGCCTTGGTGCTGTCAGCAAGTCGACTGACTACTTTGCCATTAGCAGCCTTTCTGCTGCTGCCACCCTGATATCAGCCTTTCCACTACAAGTGGGTCATGGGAGGAAGCAGCTTTTCCACTGCCAGGACTGCCCTGGCTGAAGGAGTCAGTCTGAGAGCTGTCAGTGGACCTGCTGACAGCTCTCAGACTGACTCCTTCAGCCAGGGCAGTTGCCCTTGCCCTTGGCAGTATTTCCGCTTCCAGGGGTGCTAATGGAGGAATCAGCCTTTTTGCTGCCAGGACTACCCTGACTGGAGAAGCCAGACTGGGAGCCATTAATGGCTCCACTGGCAGTATTTCCGCTCTCAGCTGGGAAGCCACGAGGAGCAGAAGAGTGGCAGGAGTATGCCACCCTGTTGTCAGCATTGATGCTGACAGCCTTATAACCTATGGGCCCCTTGAAGCATCCGGTTCTGGCCAAGGACTTTGTGCTGGACTTTGGGGCTTTTAAGGGGGAGGTATGTGGAGTGTTCCCCGCACATGTGTGTAGTCTGTGTGTTATCTGTTGTGTGTGATTGTAATGTTGGTGTGTATATATATATATATATATATATATATATATATATATATATATATATATATATATATATATATATATATATTGGTGCATGGGATATAATGTGGGATATTTAGCATGAGTGTTGTTAAAATACATAGTTTTATTTAGTCGTGGGGATTGCACAATCACATCACGTGCAGATAAAATGTGTTTTAATATGTGAGCACAGGGAATGAACAAATTAGTTTACATGTTGAGATTCAAGTGAATATTTAATTAGTAATTGAATCCCAGCACAGCTGTATAAATAGTTGTACATTTCACTCATTTGGGGTTGTGTGTTCAGGAGTGGAGAACGGGAGAGAGAAGGAAAAAATAATTAAAAACTAAAAACAAAACATTCTACTCATGCTAGAGGACTCACACGATATTTGTTTTGGGGTTCATCCACTGTTTGTTAGTCTGTCTATTTATTTTGTCTTATTGTTGGTGTTGGTAGCTGCATGCCCACCTTTTCCTAGCCATGTTTTAACATAATCTTCAGGTCTGAACAATGCTAGTGGTGGGCTGACTAATCTGATGAACAGAAAGCGTCGACACTGTTGTTGTTTAAAATGCTTAAAATGAAATTAATTTTCTGACTTAGTATCCTAAAATATATTGTTACAGTACACTTTTGTCATTCAATTCATGGAACAGGAAAGCATTTTATTTAATTGTACATATTATGTACATAAAGTTGATTTTTTTCATAGGTTTTGTCATTTTCAAACTGTAATTCTCATCTGTCAAGCAAAAAGGTTCCGGATCTGATTACAATGCTATGTAGCATGGCCTACTGTAGTTAGTGTTAACATTTGCAGTCTTGATTAGAGTTGTTAAAAACACACTAAAAAAAGCAACCTTTTGCAGCCATTGTGTTTTTCTTAGTATGTCATTTTATAATTAGCTGTTTACACATGTAAGACATGGAATATCAGTCACCATCTCAGATTTTGATTGTAGCAGACTTCAACACTGCAGTAGTCCTGTTGTAAAAGAGATATTTACTGTATGTAAAAAGTCAGTTAGAAATTATTTTATGTGTGATTGACATTGTATAATTTATTGATATAGTTTGACAATTTACTTGCAGTGATTTGTTATAACCAATAATGTTGTTTCATTGATGGCAGGAACGTTTTTTAATGTTCTTTTAGGTTATGCTTTGGACTGCATTGCTTGATAAGTCTGCTTGGAATTTATGTTTCAAGTCAATTCCAAGCATCTACCAAGCATCTACCACAGATATTTTCCGCTCTAATGGGAACCGATCAGATGAGACGACCCATGAGGTATAACTCATTTTAAAGGCTTGGTTTCACTCCTTTAAAGGCTGGGAGTGTTTTGATATGTAGGTCATTACATATGGTTTTAGATCATTAAAGTAAACCCAGCAGTACTCTTCAAGGTGGCCAGGCTAACACTGTTGAGCCTAATTGATCTTTATTTTTGTGATACTTTAATGAACTAATCAACTAATTTTATGAGGAGTCAAAATGTTCCCTATTTTTAAAACCATTAAAGCAAATGCTGTTTCAGTGCAACGTTTTTGTTTTGTTTTCAATGTTTTTGTTTTGTTTTCAATTTAAGACCTGCTGTGCACTATGTCAAGTACCACTGTCTTTTCAGCATTCCCAATCACTATGGAAACAAAAATATTTCATCACCTACATAGGCAGCATAAATCCTATTAATTCACTATCTGAACAGTTTATATGCTGAGGAAGGGAATAGTTGAGATTAGCTGTTGCTGTTAAGGCTAAAACAGTTGTCAAGACAACTGACAATGGGCCCAAAGATGTTCTAAACAGCAGAATTTAATTGAATCCTAAAACTATGTAAGGTCATTACTATTTAGCAAAAGGTGAAGCTGGTTCATAATAATCTGAAACCAACTGAATACAATATTTTATTGACTTTGGGTAACACTTTACATTAAGTGTCTTGAATTACTGGGTATTTACATAGTAGTTAATTAGTAAAAATACATGTGTACTTACAATGTTATTAATGTATAAATCTTTTTGCACGCTATAACTCTAACCCTAAACCTTACGTGATACAAATATGTACTTACTTATGTCGTGCAGGAAGATTTATACATGAAATACCGTATTCCTTTGAATTTAAGACTCTGTTTTTTAACCATTTTTTGCTTCTCAAAAATAGCCTGCATCTTAAATGAAAGTGCAATAGTGATGCTTGTATTAAAATTGCCAACAAAAGACGTGCCTACCCGGGTACACAAACAGCAACGTGACTGACTGCCGAGAAGAGATGAACAAAGACGTCTCTGCCTGAATACACAAGCAGCAACGTGACACACTGCCGAGAAAAGATGAACCAAAACGTTATTGACCGATCTTGAATCATCCATAACATACAGACATTTTCTAACAAACTGTACCAGCTTGGACAGATCGGAAATGCTGACCAAACTCCAGTATTTTTCGACATGCCAAGCAATACCACAGTTCACAAAATGGGAGAATAACAGGTATGAGTAATCACCTCTGGAAACGAGAAGCAGTACATAAGTGTAGTGCTCTGTGTGATAACAGACGGCCGCAAACTGCCTCCATATGCGTAATTGAGGTAGTATCTTTATAAATGCATCTTTGTTTGATGTTTTATTCTTTCCTCAAATTGAGGGTTGGGAATTTGGGCTGCATCTTAAATTCAAGGGCATCTAAAAATTTGAAGGAATACGGTACATTTAACAATGCATAATAACATTGTAATTATGTGCAAGTACAGTATTTACTATATAACTACCAGGGCTGTAACTAGGGCAAGGCAACCGGAGTGAATACTGTATTGGTGTAAAACAAAAAAAAATAACAAAAATAAATAAATACCAGTAAAAAACAGATAAATGATTTTAATAGACACAGAAACAAAGAAAACAGAGACAAACTAATAATAATAATAATAATAATAATAATAATAATAATAATAATATAATAATAATAATAATAATAATAATAATAACAACAAAAATATAATACACCCCACAACAAAACATGTTATGGAAAGTTCTACTTAATGTCTTTCTGTTGATATATTGGGTTTTAGTTTCTGATATAAGGTTATCAAAACTACAAGCGCTAGAACAGAACGTTGTCGTATTTATTCCTAATTATGTCATTCAGCATTGGCAAAAGGGTTCAATACCACTGCAGCAAAGCAGTCCGACAGTTCGAGCGAGTGCTGTTGCGTCAATATTTTATTTTTTATATTTTTTTTAACATTTTTTATTAACAATACACATTTACAAAAGAAAAAAATAGGCAGATATCAACATACAATACTTATTATAAATCATTATACTGTATCAATTCATATACATTACATATCCTAACTCATATAACGCCAAAAAAAAAAACGGTAGGGGCCACAAATATTCTTGCTCGCCCTGGGCGGTAAAAACATCTGGTTATGGCTCTGGTAACTATTATGTAAATCTGCAGTAATTAGAGACCTTTAATGTAAAGTGTTACCCGACTTTGTTCTTCTTGTTATAGATATTTAAAAAAATCAGTTATCTTAACTAATATATTATTCTTGCGATTTCAATTCAATTTCTATTTTAGTCATCACACCCCAGTGATTTCTTAAATCTCAGAAATTTAAAGCACCCCTATAGATTCAACAGAGCTCTTAGAAACATGTCTGATTTTGAGTACATCTGTAACACCAAGCTGTAATCATTATCCTGCCCCTAGTGTTGCATGGGGGACAGGTTAGAATGAAAGCATTGTGACCTTCAGGAATTTGATTTTTGTTGAGGAAAGACATTTACATATTTAGAAATATTCTAAATAAACATGTATTCAAATTACTGTCTACCAATTAATTCAGTAACATCCTTGAAGGAAGTCTTGACAAATCACAGGACAGTATACTCTGATTAGTACTAATATTGGACTACTGTACCTAAAATAACATAAGGTAGTCCAAGATGGAAAATGTAAGTGTATTTATTTATTTCTCTGTTTTTTTTTTTTTTTTAAATTTGCTTTTGCTTCAGCATTTAGGAAGATTGCACACTCAAACCAGCTTGTAGCGCACAATGGTTCTCAAGTGGGGGTGGAGGTCATGAAATAACCCAATCACAAGCATGCCTGCTCGGTCAAATGGAGAAACCGCAAGCAAGCCCATGCAATCAGATGGCCCAATCAAAACATTCTGCTCAATCAAACGGCTCAATAGCAATTTGTGTCCTTCGGGAGAATTGACGAACTGTGTAATGACAGGCCGACTTACCCTGTACGTTAATCCCAACAGGTAGACTTCTGAAGGAAGAGTGTGACAGTCATGGGTCTAGTGAGGTGCTCTGTTAATCCGTTTTGAGTGGCCATCAATACAGACCTTATTTTAAAGATCCATTGGTGTAAACTGTTTCTCACATGTCGATTAAACTCCTATTAGAGGTTTATTTTCAAGTCCCTTACTCCCCAGTGGATGCTTGTAAATGTTATTCACTTATAAAAGCATGTTTCAAGCATATATATTCCTTTACGGGTATAAAGGGGAGGGGGTCCCATCTAGGAAATGTTTGAAAATGAATTTCTCAAATTAGTGCTGGGGGTGACTATGTGTCTCTCCTTTTACTAGTAAATAGATTAGTAATTAGTAAAACTATAACACACATGTAACTTTATGTTAGTGTCTATTTTCTATGACAGCCTGTTGATTGGGGTTAGGAAGTGGAATTTGATTACTTCAATCAGAACAACAATATAAAAAAGTGCATGTTACAATTACAAGCCATCACTGGCAACAGCCACAACACAGATAAGATAAAAATGTAAGCTTTGAAAATATAATATGATAGCAGTATTAAACACTTGCATTCCTGAATTAGAGCATCTCTACCTGAATTTCTGAGAGCATTGGAACCCTCGCTCTCCATATTGAAGACGTCACTCTGGTGATGCGAGGCATCGTTTCTCCTCCCAGCTTCAGTGAACACCAGTACAACCACTAACTTGGGAAAAATGTTCTAAATAAATCTAGCTGTTTAAGAATGAGTTTCAGCAGTGACCACTTACCTCCAGCTGAGTTCTGATCACCGTTGCTGATGTGTTGCTGAGGAACAGTGCACTCATGCACTACCCTCAAGCTGTTTCACGTTGCTTTAACATTTAATTTAGCATTTTATGACATAATAGTTTAGTACAGTTTATTAACTAAACTATACTTTCTTATTGGATCCACATTTTTCATCCAACAGTGCCTGACAGACACACAGCTGACAATACAGTCACTGATTCAAGAATCTTGTTCTCTGTGCCTTCTCAACAGGAGCAAAGGTAAATATTTTTATGCATAAACCCGCAGGTTTCCGAAGAGTATATGTCTTTCAAAGCTGACACCTGTATCATTCTCTTGTCCACTGTAACCATGCAATAATCTTGGGGTATAACAGTAAATATAATCAGCTGTAAGGAAAAAAAAAAAATGTGTTGAGTATTCGCCCTGGACTAATCCACAATTAATCTGCTGTTGACAAGATGTAAAGATGGGTCTCTTCAAGCACTGTTTTTTACTTGGCATTCCCTTATAAAAGTTTCCCATAATATTTTTGCATGGTAATTTTGTAGTTTTCCCATGATTTTCCCATTTTATACTATGCATTTACTTACCATGTTTATTGATATGTTTTACCATACCACGCAGGCCTTTGCAATGCTTACCTATGTTTTACCATGCTCTCACTAGGCTATGCTTTTACTATGGTAAACATTTAAGAGGGGTTTTGCCTCTGTTTCTTTGTCTTTAATACAGTACATTCAAGCAATCTCTAAGTAAGCTCTCAAAGTTTTTCCTAGCTGGATCCTTTTTGAAGTGACTTGGGTCTGATGTAACCACCCTGGACTTGAATCCACTACTTATATTGTGCTGTAATACTTCTAGATGTGTATTTTGACAGTGTGATGTGGACTAACATTAATAATGAATTAATTAGACAGATTGTAGTGTTCTTAATCTGACAATTTCAGAATGTCTACTTTCTATAAAAGCCCTGCTGCAATGTAGCCACTACATTTAGTAATTCAGCTTGTGATGTGGTCATTCTGTGACGCCCCCGTGGCGGGTCCTGACCTCCACTTTGTGAACCTCTGACTGCCTATAAAAATAATTCATACCCACCTACTCTTTGTCCTTTTTTTTGTCTTTATACTGGGAGCTTTTGCACAAATTATGAAAGGAAGTTCTTGGAAAACAGAATGATTCACCCTAATGAGCATTTCTCTGATTAATAATGTATATAAATAAGACATAACGACGGCATCCAAAAGCAAACATTCATTAGTCTATAAGGGCACACTGACATTACTGATTAGATTCCCTTTTCAAACAAAGAATAGGGTGCTTTACAAAATTAAACAAAGAATTATACAAGCTGACTACTTCAGTTATAGAAACTGCTTACAAATGAGTGGTATTGATCCTGATATAGTCTGCTACATATCAAACCAGTGCAATTACAAAAGGTAAAATGTAATTCTATCATCTTTTTATTTGCTTAATAGTGTTATTGAGTTATTTGTATGTGTCCTGGTACTGTATGTAAGTAGATCACACACAATTAGCCAGTTAACCTTGAAATAGAAATTGAAATAATTCAGTTAAGGCTTCATTTGCACAAAGCAAGCTCCCCAGTTCTAAGGATAAAATGAGAATTATGCATGCGACTGCAGTTTAGCATTTCTGCATGATCGATGTTAATGCAGCTATTTTGGATATAATGTTGAATGTATGTGTCTGATGGCTGCCAGTGAGGAGACGAATGCCTTGGAGAATAGAAGTGACTTACAGTGTCTCTGTAGGCTCCCCACCCCCCAACAGAGACGGTTCCAATCTCCAGCTTGTCATTCTTGATCCTCTAACAGTTGGGACTGCAAAACTAGATTAATTAAGAGCACTCATGTAAATTGGGATGTAGGCTAAGACTGATTAATATAAGATTTTTTTTTTTTTGCTCTCATTTTTTTTGGAATACTAAACTGCTTTCTTCTGAGATGAATTACTCATGACCGTTTACTGTGGTGCAGGTGAGCAAGAAACACATATAGGTTATTATTAACTCACTGCAGCAATGAAAAAAAAAAACAACCAAACCCAGTATTCAGAAGCACAAACAACAAACTACCTTCCAATCATGGAATGTCATACTGCTGACGTCACTGTGAGTTACCCATAATTCCAGCTGACTGGAAACCATGTCAGTAAAGCCAGACATTGAGAAATACACACACACACGTTTCTTATTAAGCTATATCACAGTGATTAGAGGGCATTACTATCTGGTAGTTGAGCACGTCAGGTCAGCTACCAATGGCAATGCACGATAATCAGGGTTTTGTTGCAAGTAGAAACTGGTAAACAGTGTCTTTATTGTTTTTGATACATTTTGAAATGTTTTGCTTTTTCTGACAGCTATCTGAAAGTTCTACTGTCAGATACCATGTGGGTGTGTCCTGCAGAGAAGCTTCCTGATTGGTAGCTGAAAGTGGTGATGTTTCTAATGTTCTTTAGTAGTATTAATATTTATTTCATGATTGAGTGTTTTAATCTTTTTGTTCTTCCTCCATTAAGGGTCATTGAAAAAAAAAGTACTGGAATGGAATTATCAGTAGGTGCCATAACTTCTTTTTGATTTGATAGTACATACTGTAGAAGTTTTGTTTTAAGTAAGGTACCAGGTACAAGTATACAGCCCTTTGTATCTATCGTGCTGTCTCTATTGCTTTTTAGTGTATACAGCCAATCGGATATGCATTACATTATGGATTTTCGGTATAAAATAACTGCCGGTTAAGTAAGTCATTTTAACAAAATGGTTCTTCACAAAAAATAACTCAAGAAAATCAAAAATCATACAACGTTAATTGTTATAACTGGCTTCTAAAGTAGTCATTCCCTCTGGTTTGCTGTATTGTGTCCTGAAATGGCTTTGCTGCCTGGTAATTAGATGGGCAAGTTGATTCCTGGGAGTCGGTCTTTACCAATTAAGTCCTTGTAATCCTCAGATTTTCTTACATTGGGACAACAGCTTGTTGGCATGTAATTAGATCAGGATGTCACTCTGTCAATATCAGTGTAAACATCACTGAGTAAGTAGCTGATCCTTATAAAGATCAGTAACCGAATCTCCTTTCATAAGCCAAGGAGCTTTGCTTATCCTTAGGCTTATCATCCTCACTTGACTTACTGATAGTTGCACAAGGAAGGCATCTGGTATGCAGCAGTGCTTTGGAATATACCATATACAAACACTGCTTCTTTTAAATGCAATATAGAACTGTATAGTGTGGACTCGTCTGTATTTAGGGTTCTGAGTTTTATTACAGTAGTGGCCTATATGGATCAGCTGGAGGTGCACGGTATCACAGCTCACACATTCTCGGATGAAAATGGCAATAGAAGTAACAGATTTGAAGATTTGATACCGTTTATTAGCAGAGGTGTAACAATATACTGATGTCACGATATGATACATATCGCGATATGTTGGTCAAGATATATATATATATATATATATATATATATATATATATATATATATATATATATATATATATATGATACATGTGATGGTCCAGATTGGCTACTTGTATGACAAATAATAAGATGAAATGTTCACTGTTAAAAATGTAAAGTAAACGAGACAGGAAGGGTATGTATTCATACAATCTATAAAACCATCTTATTCTTCATTCAGGAACAATTCCAATGAGCTCTTTTGTGCACAAACCACACATACTTTTATTACGATGTGATATATTATGTAAGGAAAGTGTCATGATTCATTGATACACAGTGAGTCGTGACACCCCTATTTCTTAGACAGACGTCTCTTCTTAGAATTAGAATTACCTCTCGCTTGGTGGTTATTGTGTTGCTTCTTAATCGATAGTGGATGCTCCTGGCAGAACTGTAAGATACGCAGTCTTTCGCTCCTGTGCATTGATGTTTACAGAAAATACCCTCCCTTGCCTTGCAAGCAAAGATTGCATTGTTCAGTTTAGCTCATGATTACTTTAATGTTGTCTGATTAGAAATGAATTAAAATAATGAAGTTAATCTTTGGAGGAATAAAAACATCACAGCGGAAATGCTGGAGTGCTTCTATTGATAGTCACAAGGAGAATTTATTTCAACAGACAGGAGAATCCACATGACGCCTCTTTAGGTAATCAGCTTGGTGCATTTTTATGCATCCTAATGAAATCAATAATAGATTTCAAACGTTTCTGTTAGTAATGTCTTTACATCTACAGGCCACGAGTTTGCTACTTGATGGAAATGCTTAAGAACAGTCTATCAAAAATGTTATAAACCTGTAGTTTAATGTCAAATTTGTAAAGACCATAAAAATGCACGTATATTTCCTTACCCAATAAATTCTGTATATTTGAATTTGAATACTGCAGGTTCTGAGTAATGTGAACTGTTGAATTAATTTAACTAAAGATAGGATTAGGTTTGCATTTTAAAAGAAAGAAAAAGAAAGGAGGGAATTCGACCTCCAAATTGAACTTCAAAGCTATCTATTAATGAAACGTGTGACCTCCTTTAGTCATAATTGTACTCACTTCTTGCTTATACTGAAACACAAATGCAAGAGGCTGTGTGGTCCAGTGGTTAAAGAAATGGGCTTGTAATTAGGAGTGGTCCCGGTTCAAATCACAGCTCAGTCACTGACTCATTGTGTGACCCAGAGCAAGTCACTTAACCTTCTTGTGCTCCATCTTTCAGGTGAGATGTTCTTTTAAGTGACTCTGCAACTGATGCATTGTTCACAACCCCGAGTCTCGTATCTTGTAAATCACTTTGTAATGGTGATCCACTATAGAAGGCGCTATATAAAAATAAAGATTATTATAAAGTTAGACATTGTGTGTAAACACTTTTCTAATCATTGCAACACCTGTTCCAAATGTCACATACAATATTAGAAGTCTGAATGGTTAGAAGTGATCTGACATTGAATATCCTTGTAGTTTATTATGTTAATAATTACTCAGAAAAAAAACATAATAGCTGACTTAATGTAATTATTATCTAACCGCCTTGTATCATGGCTACATAAAGCCTAGAACATTAATTTCAGCAACTTTTATTTATTCATTTTTTTCTGCTATTATATGCTTTTTAGCCATTTTCCCCAGCTCCAGCATTTGAGTTGAGAAACTGTTCCGCACAGCACTAGAAACATTACAGCACATTAAAAACAAAGTGATTTGTCATGCATTATAAACTTCAGCGACCGTTACTATTATTATGTGCAATATAGTCGTTCTTTTTGCACTGGCCATGAATTACTTGTTGAAATGCTTGTTTATTATGCAACCGATACCAAACCTTGAAAATCGAGTGATGCAAACTATTCTACTCAGTGTTTTTCCTTCTTTATGCAAGTCACGGTTGTTATAATAGTAGAAAATACTAGTGGAGGCTTTGAGTAAATTGTTGATGCTCATAATGCATCATGGTAGAAAAATGCAACATGTCTAGACTTTTGCACAGCATATATTTATACTATAAATAGGATAGCTACTTTTTGATATTAATCAGTAAAGCTCGTTAAACGTTGAATTCCCCAAAAATATAAGTTTGACTGAAATGTATATAGGAGAAATGTCAGTAAAACCACTCCCTATTTCTTTTATTTTCTTACCAAAAATAATCATTTAGAAATCCTCTCTAGTTTGTGTAGTTTTTATATTTACTGTTTCTGTCCCGTCTCTGTTTCGCTCTGAATGGCTAGGGGTCGCTGTCAGTCATCTCAGTGGTCTGTTAGTACTGTAGTTTCACTGTCACTTTCACCTTGTTCAGGCATCATTGACTGAAGCAGCATTAGAATGCTCTCATTCATTTTAATGACTGTCAATCATCAAGACCTGTACCTACTGTGTACTTTCATTTGCCAGCTACAGCGCCTGTCATTCAAAGCGCCTACTTTGAAAGTAGTGGGTTAAGGTGTAAGCTTTTGCTATAGGTATACGGTGACAGTTACTAGTTTGTTTTGAAAATGGTGTGCAAGAGGAAAACACTTAATGAATATTATGCTCAATACCCTAACTGATAGTTAAAGTCTCCGTGGCAGGACGAAATGGGCCTGTCTGCCTTGCCTTCCAGTGACTGACACCAGCTGTGCTGAAGCAGGAGAGGGGTGATCTCAGACTCTGAATAATAAGTGCAAGTTAGTTCTGTTCAACTATCTAATGTTTTGTTCTGTGCATTTTACTTGTAAATTTATGCTATAAAAGTCTGTGTATGCTGCATTTTCTACGGTTTATTTGAGAACATTTTTTAATTTGTGTAAGATCTTTATCTTTAGAAGGCATAGCTCTGCTGTAACCAGACGTTGTTTCAGTTAGGATGTTGGTAAAATGTTGAATATAATCAAGATCTTTCGCTAAATGAGACGATTCTCAATGGCATAAAAAGTCTATGTTTTTTTTTTTTAAAGCATAAAGGTCGATTCTCTGCTTGAATTAAAAAACACACATTGAAAAAACGGTCAATTCTTTTTAAAATAAACGTCGATATTAATCATCGATTTGGCAAAAAAATAAAAATCAAATAGTAGCAAGCCTAACTATAAACCATACTGCACAACCTGTACAGTATATAGCATTCATTTTACTCTAAAAATACTGTAACACAAACCTGCCAATCTTTTTCACTTGTAATATATGTGGTAGTCCAGTACTGCAATGACATTTTAATGTTTCATATTTGTGTTCATGGAGATGTCCTCTTCTGACGGATAATGCCTGGTTTACTGTACTTCTAGTTGTATTGACTGCTTCTGCTGTGTGTGAAACTTTAAAAAAACAAAAAACAGTAGTATAGAAACCCAAGGTTATGTAAAAGCTTTCTCCTCTGTTTAACATAAAGCAATTTGCTGCATTGTTTTATTGGCAAAGGTGTGTATTAAACTACATCCAAATCATAACTCTGAGCTTATAAAAAATGAATTTCCCTGACTGTATTTAATACTGTAGCAATTATTTACATGCCGTTAAAATATACATTTACACTGAAGTTGTGTTTGACAGAATGTACCTCGTCAATGGGTTCAACTTACATACTTATCTTCCTTATATAAATGAGAGGAAATTAATAAATGGATGTTACAATCAGGGGGATTCTAAGTATCCATTTGTCTAATGTGTACAGTATGCTCCCTAACTGCATGACAGCACTTTCTGCTTTTAACAGTTGAAAGAGTTTTTTTTATTTTATTTTTTATTCAAGATTACACAGCCATCATGCCTTTTGCTTTGGAAGAGTACTTAGTGATTAATATAAAAAGAAAATATGCACACATATAATAACACTGTATACTGCATTGGAGACAGCTCTATGATACTTCAGTCATGACTTTCAGCTTAACACACATATTTATTTATTCTACAAAAATGACTACAAAAGATTTAGAAGTGAGTAGTTTTTCGAGATTTACAATTATACTGTATTTATAGTATAATCGTAAATCTCGAAAAACTACTCACTTCTAAATCTTTTGTAGTCATTTTTGTATTACTTTAGTATAAATACATGTTAATTTGAATTCATATGCTGTTTTTTTCTCACTTTATGTGAACAAAAAGACACACATTTGCCTGTTTTCTCATTGGAAATAGTGATATTTTGAAATATCACTGTCCTGGTCACAAAAGCAAAGTTTGTGGGGAATAATAGCCATTTTCTATACTTTTGAGGCATAAGCAATTAGTAAATAACACTTACTACCCAGGAACAAAAATTGTGTTACATAGTGTAATCTGAAGAGATTTGGAAATTCATTAAAAAAAAAAAAGTCATATTGTCTTTTGAACAGTTCAGCGTTTTGATTATCAGTGTTGATTTCAACCACTGATTCCCATCCCTAATGGGTGTTCGGATTCTGAAAAGAATGGTATGCTGTATATGCAAGAGATGGGAATAAGAGTCCCATTGCAGAGCTGATTGGTCTATTCCAGTTTTATTACCTAATTGGTGACAACTTACCTAACATAGACTAACCATAAGCGTAGCCTAACTGTAAAGACTGAGATGGCTCAAACCACTATACAACAGATGTCTTATTTCCATCCCAGATAACCTCTTCTTTAAAGTTTGAAAGGTAGAGGCTCACGTCCCAAGTCATCATGTTTTTTGATAATTCAAATAATTGCAGTTCTTAATACCATCGCCTTAATATCAGTAAACTTTTTTTTATTGTATTTAGGGGCATATGTTAGAAACGCTATCTTTAGTCTTTTTTTAATGCCTATATTCCTTAATAACCTTGAACTGAAAAACAATATGATTCAAGGTTACTAAAGTGCTATCAATATATTTGTTTAGTTTTTTCATATTAAAATTGATTATTGCCTCCTTTCAGAAAGTGGGATTTGATAAAAGTCTGGAGGTTTTGATATTCATGAACCTCCGTTCATTGAAAACTTGTTACTGTGTAGATGTGTTACTGTTAGAATTGTTATTTCATTTTAATATAATGTGTAAGAGGGTGGAGGCTGGGTGCAAACCAGCAACCCCGTGCACTGCAAACGAGCGTCTAAACCACAATGCAAAAGAGCCAGGCTCGTCTGCATTCATGGTTTTAGAGCTTTTAACCTCATCTCATGTCACCAGCAGGGTACTGGACAGAATTTGTAATGGCAGTCTATCACACAACACTGCCTGTTACATATGCTTTTGGAATGTAATAGTGCACAGACACCTTGAGCCATATTTTAAAGCAAGTACAAAGGCATAGTTTCTTCAGCACATTAACTTTCTTACAGACAGGAGCGGTTTAAAGATTGTTGTCAGTAGTTTTTTGCTAGTTTCATGTTGGCATTTATTTGTACTTCTCTCTGAAAATGTGCGCCTGCTTCAAAATAGTAAAATAAAGTATGTATCCTGTGACCTGTTCAAAGCTATAGAGATATCAATGGTCCCTCCTGCATTCAAGTCTCTTCTACCTAATATAGAATTCATTTTCATGTACTCCAAAACGAAGTTCAATGAGCAGCATGTTTCTCATTTCAGAAAACGTTTATAGTTGTTTTTGACTCACAAATGTGAATTACCGGTACTCATATTGAAGTACCTTTACACAAATCCTTTACAAAATCTTTCAAATTCAAATTCTTTTTATAATGTTTTTTTTTTTTTAAATGAAGAATTAAGATGATTGTTTATTTATTTATTTATTTATTTATTTACTCCTTTTTTTTTTTTTTAAAGTAGCACAGTATACCTCTATTTTAAAGGTACATCTTTAATGCAGGATTAATCTCTTAACACCACGAACCAATATATGTGACAAAGTCTAAACTGTATTAGGTAGTTGACATATTGGTTTCTGAAACATTACTGATTGTCCACTCCAGTCAGGGAAGCAGAGTTTCCATAGAGATGAGGAGCAAAAGTGCTCCATGCAGCCTAATTGGTATGCATCTCCAGATCAGGTTCATTGTGCTCCTACTAATGACAGGGTTGTCTCAGTAATAAGGATGGTGTACTGGAGAAATGTACTGCCTTGGTATCTTTTTTGCTGGCAGGCAGGCAGATACTTAGACTGTAGCTACTAAGCAGAGTGACTGGCAGGCTGAAGGATCTGCCTAGCAGCATATGGGTAAAGACTGGCTTTCGGTGCCACATGCATATGGCTGCCATTAAACCTCAGCTTTGCGCTTTGTGAATAACTTGGGCTTGTGCCAAAAAACCCACCTGCTGCAAAGATACTTGCAAAGCACAACTTGAAATGACTGAAAAGCTACTAGAGCAAACTGTAATAATAATGTGCTGCTCCCCAGATGGCATGTAATTGCCAGCTGAGCTATAAAAGTCCTCTAGAAATAAAAACACAGAGCCAAAAATTAGAGAAAAAACAGTAATACAAGTGGGAGAGTTGTTCGTTTTTTTGGGAACATTGCTTTCTGTAAAGAAAAAAGTTCTGTCATTTTTTTATTAGCCAGAGTGCAATAGTAATTGGATTCTTAATCTGATGTGTAATTAGATGTACAATGTGTTAGAGTGTAGCGTAGCTGAATGAACTCAGCAGGGCTCTCATATAGTCTGGCTACTCCAGGCATTTTCTGGTGGTGAGAGGCCCGACAGAGCTATCTTTGTTCTGTTCCCTTTCTGTGGTTGGCCAATGGCAAGAGAAAGAACCGTTTGTTTCACTGTAGTTACTGAAGTAAACAGGCTTTAAAAGCCTTTTTCATTTTGAATAATGCATTTTCTTTTCTAGCATCCTTCCTGACGCAGGAACCAAAGCTCTTTTTATTTCCTCCCCAACAAAAGGTAAAGGTTTGAGGCCCTTTTTTTCAAAGGTGCTGTTTATTCACGGGGGGTAAAAAAATAAAATAATAATCCTTATTAAATAACGAATCATTCATAACAAACCGTTGATATGGAGCTGATATCACGTGCAAGTTTAAGTTCTGTATGCTAATCTCTGCCTTATTATTCCGCTGATAAGACACTACTTTTGTTTTACTAACAAGACGAGTCATGAAAGAACCAATGTAATCCCTTCCGTTAATTTAAGCAGGTAGCTTTAGTTCATTCATCAATGATACAATTCCTTTGTATTTAGAGGAAGTAGCCAACTGCTTGAAATTTACATGTGCGGTATTTTTTGTCATATCAGGACTGCATTTCCCACATATTTCAAGTATATATACTATGCTTACAGTGCCCTGCCTCAAGGTACCTGTACAGTCGCCTAGTATAAGATGTTTATTAGTGACCCTAACTAGGAACAGACAGAAGATAGAAGTTCCCTTAAATGTTGGACCCAGTTGGTGATTTTACTAATTCTTTGGCACAAACCACCTTAGGGTCTACATTCTGAAGCTTTTGTAATTTTTGTTGAAGTGCAGTAATTGACTATAATTAATAAAGCTCTGAAGCAAAAAAAAAAAAAGCAAATCACGTTTTTTGAGTTTTCTTAAACAGTAAAGCTTAACTGAACAAAAGACAGTATTCATTTTTAAGTAAAAATGCAAACACAAACCTGATGTATACAGATAAGTGAGTTAATGTACACAAAATCCAGTTACAAAGTTTTAAAAATGAACTGATATTATTTGTCATTTCTCTTTTTCAAAATGGCCACTCTAGTGCACTGATAGTGTAAGGATTAATCCTCACATTGTCAAACAGGTAACACAGCAATAACGATCCATGACGTGGTACGGAACAGAAAAGCCAGAGCACTTATGTGTTTTTGGGGTTTTTTTATCGCTCTTTCTGCAGTGATTTAGAGGACAGTCGCAAACCTAGTGCACAAGAGCGGACATTTTGAAAAGAGATTTGAAATAGACTTTATAGGTTGTCAGGATGTTAACAATAAAAAAAAAAAATTACAAGTAATTATTTAAACAGTTGTAGCAACAGGTGGGACGTGTAACGCTATATTTCTCAGAACCCCGCTACTTACTCTTTAAGAGATATATTCCTTTTAGAAAGTGTAACCCAGTATTTGAATGCACTTAAAATTAACATATTTTTCCAATTTTTCTCAAGGAATAAATAAGTACATTCCCAACAATCTGAATTTTCAAATTAAACAAATACCTAAAAAAAGAACTGTAACATACTTGTATCTGTGTCTTGTAATTAGGCCCGCCCTACATTCTCTGTTATGCAAACTTTGAAGCTACTGTAGTATATGGGCAGGTAGCAATCTTTAAGCTGGCATCAACACGGCATGGTCCCAGTCGATTACGGGTATAGGATTTGATGCCATTCACGTGCCTAAAGCCCTGTTCATAATTGCAAGTGTCCGGACTTGGCGTTAACAAGAGAATGGCAAGCCTGGCTAACTCCTAGTGTTTCTCGTCGTTTTTAAAGAGATGGCACCAAAATGCTGAATTGTCATTACTGCATCTGTCATACTTAAACAGTGTCTTCACTGCATCCTCTTTGCAAAACACAAAGTATTGTGATCCAGTTCAGAAACACAAATACGCTAGAAAATCTTTTCCCAATTTTGGATAGCTCAGTTATATCAGGTTTGGGATTTAACGGATCCAGAAAAAAAAAAAAACAACATTTGTTTAACCAGCTCTTCCTCTGGGAATCTTTTAACTATCTGTGTAATCTTTTTCCATGCCCGATGAATGTGACCTTTATATCCCCCTTGTTTTTGTAGGTCACTAGGTGGGTGTATTCTTCATCATTTAACTCACAAATCTGAGCAAACGCTTTCTTTCTTGGCGGACCACGAAAATGAGACAGTGTAGCTTTAATTGTATCCTCTACAAAATCAAGGATTCCCTTTTCTGCATTTCTTGCCATTAAAACCTGCCAATGTCATACAGTGTTGAATAAACAGTTCCCCAAACTGACCTTTTAGCTTTGCAGAAACGTTACCTTCTCCCTGCTGATTGCAGCCAATCATTACAGCTGCACATTCTGAAGTAAAGCCAGCTAACTTTTCTACTTGGTAGTGATCATGGTCAAAACAAGCAATGATTGCTTTTGATATATTTCCAGCAGAGCATCTCTCGGTTATTTCAAGTAGGCTCAAAAACTTTGTTGTTAGTTTTTGCTGTTTAGTGTCAACAAATCTGTGATACAGCAGTAACTGGCTTTCATCACACATTACATGTACAAGTGTTTCACTTGAGTGATCACATTTTTTTTCAGTATTTTTTTTGCAACTACACATTTTAAGTACAAAAATAAATGACCATTGCAAGCCCTATTACAGTATTTGCTGTGCATTCTTCTTGGTGGAAAACCTAAGATCTCGGGCACTTCAGTAAGATATGGTAACATATATAAAGGTACTACTGGTCCCGTGGCCTTTTGGTGACATTTCCAGCGACTGTGCAAGGACATGGCCTTTTCTTTCTGTTTCTATTTTTTCCAGTTAATCAGGTGGCTTGAAAAGAAGCTAGATAAGGGTATTGTTTGCACTGACAATGCCCTGATGATATGGCCTGAGACGATCACATGAAAATGCTCCCTTTTCAAACTGATGGAGTCACTGGAGAGAACTCATTACTTTAGTGCATCTAGGTTAATTAGTAGACCAAACTGAAAATGACATCTGTATTTCTCACAGAACAGAAACATTGAAAACCATTTGGAAAAATAATGGGCTTATAGATTTTATCTAATCACAATAACCCAACTGTCTGGCATAATGGGATTTTTAAAACCCATATAGACATACACACATACACAAACATGCATACACACATACAAACATATATACATACAGCACTTTCTTGCATGCATCTGCTGTCTATGTACCGATACATATAATGTGTTTGTGTGTGGCAAAAAATCTAGGACAGTCCAATTTAAAATCTAACAGGGTTTAAGTCATTATTTCTTTGTATTTGATCACATGCATTCATAACGGATTTTATAAATAAAAGAAACAGTAGCTGCAAATATCATACGTTTATACCAAAAGATCCTGGAATTTTCCTTTTTTTCGAATGGCATGTCATCTGATTTTGAATTATTTATCATGATAAAAGGTGACTGATTTATAGCAGCACAAAAGGTTTCCAGTTTGGTCTTGGTGATCTTTGAAATGAGTGCAAGATCACAGAAAACCTCGGGAGGATTCCCTTATCTGACTGTTCTTCCTTTTCCTGCTGATCAGAATCTTAAACTAGCTGTAGCTGAAAATGTAATAAAGAATGTATATGGTATGTTCCATCTTTATGGGTAGAACTTTTGAACACTTTTCAATAAAACTGTTTGATTGTATGAATTAAGAATGAGCAAATTCATGCAATACTCAAAAACCATGTTCAACAGGTGGAGCTGTCTGCTGCATACAATAATATGCAGTGTGGGTGAGTTCTGTGATAGAAAAAAAAAAATACAGTTTTAATGGACTAAATATTATATACACTGTGCTTTTTCAAGGTTGCTGAACAACGTGACTGTTAACCTTTATATTGTACCTTTGACTTTGCCATGGTGAGCAACAGTGGCAACCAGTAATGGTTGCCTAGCATCATAAAGGGGTAAATAAATGTATATTTGACGGTATAAACTCATCAAAGTTAGCAGTTGCACCGAACTGACATTTGTAATTGTCACAAAACAGAAGCATTGAAAAGCATATGGAAACAGCATGGGCTTATGGATTTTATCTAATCACAGAAACACAACTTTCTCACATAATGGAGCTTTTTAAACCCATAAATACATACACACACACACACACACATACACACAGCTGCAACTCCTTCCAGAACTAAATGCTTCTTTACAGGATATGTACAGGATATCTTTAAAACAATACCTACAGTCACAGAAAATTCAGTAATCTGGGAAAAGCGATCGAAACCTTTAAAAACCTAATAGTCCGAATCTGGAACAAACAGATGGTGTTCACTTCTAATTGGATCAATAGACGGTGGGCATTTAATGATGACAAGCCCCAAATGTGTCCTTTTTTATGAAAAAAAAAAAATCCCACAACATTAAACTTTCAGTTAATTAACCTAGATCTACTTGTTTCTACTAATTATTTTTATCATTTCTAAACATCTTTGTCACCATCTGGCGAGGGAACTACTACAATTGTGTTCACAAATTTTTATTAGAAACTTTTCCCAGCTTTGGACGGCAAAAATATTTTAGCATCCTGTTTGTCTTTTTTACAGCAAGTACATTGTAAGGAGTCGGTAAATCCATTTTAAATTCCCATCTGTGTTGCATGTTTCTAAAGCCTTATCTGCTGTCTTACGAACAAAGGTTTATGTACTTTTAAAATGTAAAATTGTTGGGCCATATGAATAATTACTGCTCCTTGCAAAAACCGCTGTATCAACAGACAATGCAATCTCAATTAACGAATTGAATAGCAATGTAAACAATAGCGATCTAGGTAGACTTCGAACTCCATAATCAACATCTGAAGGACCTAATAAATGCCCTTCAAAACACACGACCTGCCAACGGGTTGTTAAGTAGTCTCTACACCAGGCTAAAGCAGCATTTCTAACACCAATACGATCCTGTTTGTGCAATGATTATGTGAATCCACCGTATAGAAAGCCTTTTTAAACCCAGAAGTACTGCACTGCTTAAACTCTTTTGCATATTAGGAAGAATATAATCAGCAGCGTCAATCTAAGCCTTAATCGTAGAGTGTTCAGAATGTAATCCAGGTTAGAAAGCACTTAAAATTGTACTGTTAGAAATATAATCATACAGTTGTTGATGTATCAATTTATTGTACAGAAAATAACTTGCAATTGGATGGAGCCATATTAGTGTAATATAGTATCCAGTAACCCTAACCCCCTAACATGAACCCTGACACCTCTAACCCTAACACTAACACTAACCCTAACCCCCTAACATGAACCCTGACCTCTCTAACCCCAACCCCTAACACTAACCCTAACCCCCTAACTCCTATCCTTTTCCGATACCATTGTGTACTGACATCTATCCTGTAACTACACATTAAGTACATTGTAACTAAGCATAACACCTTAATTATGCTGAAATACACATATACATATTTATTAAGTAACAACTACGTAAATATACAATTTTAGAGACACAATGTAAAGTGTTACTGAAATCACTTTACGTGAAAGAAAAGATGCAAAAGTAGAGAATTTGACTTCTACTGGCTCACATAAAAACAAATCGGAAAGGCTCTCTAATTGTGGCTGTTGTTTACACATCAAAATAACGTAGGGTAATATTGGCTCTTTTAACATTAATACACTGGAAAAAGGCAACGTTAGCATCTTGATATGATTGTATTCACTGAAAAAATAATTGGCTCAGATTTTATTAGACACATTTGTTTTTTATTTTTTAAATTGTGCTGTAGTCTACAGAAATTGTTTGAGGGGCCGGATGTATAATTGTCTGGTTTGTAGAAGGTGTAGGTTTCATTATTAGGTTGTCATGGTAGTTTAAGGCTATCCACTGTTCAATCATTTATTTACTGTTACCTGGTGTAGTGCCATGTCACTTCCTTCTTTAGGTTTGTCCTCGGAGCACTAGTTGTTTTTTAGTTTGTGTTTATTTCTAAGAGACATGAAAGAAACTCCTTTTATATATCTCCTTCATTCTTATTGGTAAATTGAATTGGTTTTGTATTGCAAATTGCTTTTTTAAAGGCATTTCCTTCATTGACTGCATTTTGAAAATTATTTTTTTCTTTGGACACGTTATACAGGAGTGGAAATAAATGTACTATACTAGAATTGTTTAATAGCTTGAGAAACACTGTTATTTTCAAATCTGATCAGTGTTGTTGATGATACCCAAATCCTATTTTTTAACCGATGATGTTACTATAATACTTCTGATGGTATGTATGCAATATTACATAAGAGAAGGTTGGTAATTACTAATTATATAGTTGTGTGGTTACTAAGTAATTACGTCTGTAGAGGATATCTTTTTACTAATACAATTAAAAACAAATGGTTTTGTATTAAACAAGAACTGTATGCCAATAACACGCCCCACGACGACTGGAAATTCAATAGAGTTATCAGTATGGCGAATGAGATATATCAGAATGTACAGAATACTGTAGTATAGAATAAGAAATGCCAATGATTAGTTGGTGGTTATTCTGAAAATGTTTTACAGCTTCTCTGGTGACTAGCTGAGCACAATTTATTTTGAAAACATACTTCAATGTAACCCAGAAACCAATGTTATAACTTACTGTTCTGTTATCCAAGTTTAGATATTTATAATTCACTTACAGTCATCACGAACCTGCATCTCTGCACTGCTGTAGCTGTGAATTGTTGTGATTTTTACATCTACATAGCAGTCACTTTGAGAAGCTAATAACTTCCTAATGGTTTGACAACAGCTTTTCGCCGTTTTGAATATTAGCTTTTAGGGATTAGTGGCTTCAGAGAATACAAGTCTGTTTGAATCTGACAACATCTTGCCTCTTCAATGGTATGAGAAATATCTTTAAAGTGTAGAAAATTGCAAGTCGATCTTTTTTTTTTTTTTTTTAAACATCTAACAGGCAAAATATATGATCTACCCTGCATATGGACATGTGACCTAATTGGGCTGCCATATTGTGGTCATTTGACTTTTTGGTTTCCAGGTGAAGGCCCCATTATTGGTACACAGTTGTATTGTATGATTGACTAGGTCAGCTTTATTTGTGAGTATCATACGAGAAACATGAACCCTCTTTTGGCAGTATCTTAACAAAGATGCTGCCGCTGTGGATTTTACTTCAATAGTTTAAAGGACCATATAAATACAGATCACTTGCTTTTTCACATGCATTTCACATGTTTGCAAACCATTGGATCCTTAACTATTTGCATATTCCGACTGCCGCGCAGTAGGTATCCAGGTATCCTTCACATATGTTCCAGTGCGATGATGCTTCTGCTCATACTGCACACTATTGTCGTTTCATCGTTCCAAGAAAAAAAATACACATTGCTGAAAATTACAAAAATTCAATCTGTACAATATGCATTGGTAAATATATTTCTACCCTTGTTTGGCAAAGCTGGGTATTTATATCCTTTTCCAGGATAATATTCCCAATAGAAATGAATGGAATCAATGTGTTTCATTTGTATGTTGCTTCATAAAAGAACCCCTCCACATGATCTAGAATTGTGTCTTGAAATAATTGGGATATTAACCAGTGCCAATAACAGATGTATTTAAAATACATGAACTATACCCTGTTGCCTTAAATGTTAATAATATTATAGAACTCTCCTGCTTTTAAAGGCTCCATCACAGGCTGTATTATACATGTTGAAACATACCTGGTGTGTGAAAGTTCTCTAAATGTATCAGCAGTACACATAATGACTCACTTAAACCACCATGGTCAGACTTATTTTAGATCATTTCGATTTAAATGGTACTCTTTGCAATTGCCATTATATGTGATAAGCATACAATTCAAATTATTATTGGTTTTATATTATACCTTCCATCACTTAAAATGACTGGGCAGAGAATGTGGAACCATTTTATGTCATTAAAACCCTTATGTTTGGTCAGAAACACTTTGGGAGTGTAAATTACATCTAACTGAGCTGCATTTTTAAATACTTCAGGGACAGCATGGGGCTTGCAGTGCATTTATTAGCTCTTACCTACTAAACTTATTTTTAAGTAACAGTGGCGCAATGTTTCTGTCAATTCCATCAGAGGATTCCTTTTAAATAAGGAAGGGTTACCTTGTGCACACCATGTAGGCTTGACTGTCAAAAGCATTATTGGGGAATGGTTTTACGAGAAAGAAACATTTATTTAATAGTGATTTATATAAAAAAAAGATATTTTTCTTGCAGCAAGTATTTTTTATTACATGCATAGCGTTCTTGAACTTTGAGAAAATTTAGCACTTTGCTTAAAGTCAGTCATCTCAACATTTTTGTGCTTAAGTAATATACCAGAATGATAGGAGTTTTCTAGAATAACATACTGTACAGGTTTTAGCTTGGCTGTATCCCATCTTGTCACTTCCTAAACAGAATCCAGAGTTCATTGGAATTAGAATATTAATATACTTATCAGCCAGCTCTCATTTCTTGTTGCTTTATCAGATTAAGCAGGGATAACTATTGTGCTGGTACATACTGTACAAATCCCATTCTGTGATGGTCTGTGAGAGTTCTCCATTATTAGTTAAAAAGGATTCACTGATTTCAGTCAAAGATTGTGTGTTTTGGTTTTGGTAAAAAAGAAAATTATTCATTTTCTGTCACGACTTGTACAGCTGTTTGAGATGTACACACACACACACACGCATGCATGCACACGCACATAGACACGCACGCACGTACACACATGCACTCACAGACGCACGCATGCAGAAACATCTTTATGATAAATTCCATGATAAAAAGAATTGGATTCACTTGAAAATTCATCTTAGACCTAAAAAATAAATAAATATATATATCAATTAACATTATAATGAGGTGGGTATCTGTGTATCTTACAGATGTATTTTCCTTTTTTTTTTTTTAAATCGCTGGCTATTATGTTGTTGGGAACTATTACCTCAAAGGCCTACAGTCTGCTAATGTTCTAGTTATTGGAGGTAACAATATAAACAGTAGCTGTGTTTGCTTGTGTTATGTTTTCTTTTTTTTAAATATTGTTGTTATTTCTCTTTCAAATAATAAATAATTATAACTTCAACTTAAACCGATGCTCTGCTACCCAACATATTATTGTGTACAATCTCTTTTGTATTATTTAATGATATTCATTATAATATAAACACAACACAGTATAATTGGTCTATTTTGCCATTTTCTCTGTACAAACCAAACCTGTAGTTATTCCCAGGGACAATAGTATTTTAAAATTATGTAAAAATACCTGATATTACAGCTAAACATGTTTCAATCTAAACACATTATTTATTGACTGGAAATAAAATCTGAAAATATTTTCTATTAATTCTTCTGGATTTTATAGTATGTTACCTGTCCCGGAAGATACTTCCGAGCGGGCAAAATCCTGTGAAATGACCTCAAGGATAAAACTGCACTTTATTTTAAATCACTTAAATAATAACTGATACCCTTTTTTTAATACCGATGTTGTAACTTTAAAATGCAGGGTAAACTCAGCAATCTTTTTTTTCTTTTTTTTTTTGGTTAATGAACATAATTGGTCATTAAAAAAAAATGAAATACATAAAATTAACGTAAAAGAACAAGGAGATATAAAAGCAGGCAGGAAGGGCTCAGTGAAGTGGAGTTGTTTGGGAATGAAGACAAAATGATTAGCCATGAGAAGCACTTACAGTGCATGCTGGCAATGTAGGTAATTTTATTGCAGGGTTTGTAGATCCAGGAATTACTGAGCTGCTGTCTTTGTGCTCTCTGTAATTTTGCTATATCTTACTCGTGACTCAAGTGAAATGGGAGCTACCAGAGACTGTGCTTAATCTAGGAGTGAAGTGCAGCTGTTTTTTTTTGTTCAAGAGGTAGTGGGGGAGGAAAGCATATTAATAATGTGCCTGTATACCCTCATTCAATTACAATGATTAATAATGAACCTGCAAAGGTCCCAGCAAACCATTCCAGACACCATTCAAAACTCCTTTTTAGTGCATTACTAATGTTCTAATATTTATATGGTAAAAAGGCATTACATTATCAATCTACTTTGCTGTATATGCAAATGGGTTTACTCAGACTTGATGTGGATTTTAATTTGGCCAGTGTAAAGAAACAAATTACGTTCTGTAACAGCTTCAAAATTTTTCAGGTATTTTTTTTTTCTATTAAATGTAATATATGAAATGTAATTTATTCTTTTAGAAATGTCTTTTTCCACACACACATGAATCTTGCTGCACTGTAGAGTAGGTAATATTTAACGCAAGCACTACCTAAGATGCATACACTTTATTGCATTGTACTGTATTTAGTAAACCATCTAAATGTAATAGAAACTTTTGGTTATCTGCTATTATATCTCAAAAATAAACCAATGGCGTTTTTCTCCACATAGAATGAAATCAATATATAGTTGCTAATTAAGACAATTTTATTAAATAGCATATAGCTTATTTACAAAACATGCACGTTTGTTTTAGACTGTGTACTTGGTCTCCTAAAAACTGAACAGAGCAGTGTATAAGACTGGTTAGCTAGAGACAAATAGTAGTGTAAGTCTGTATTGATTATAGCACAACTGTTAAGGTCTGTTCAAGGTTTAAAAAGGCTGCAACAAATAGCTTTTCTATTTACCATGGAGACTGGGGTCTGTTTTTTTCGTTACTCTGGTAACCAAAGCCTTTCTCTATTGCTTTAGCTATTAAACTCCCTGGTAGAGACAAAAGAAAGGGCTGCGCTGGTAATTTCTTATCTAAAAAATCCCATTATTATGCCCTAGGTTTAACTGTAGCCCACACAAAAGTGAAGGAAAACCATTTACATCCGACAGCTCTGCAGGGTTCCACGTGGAACGAGTTTGCCGGTCTCAGTCCAGCTTCTACAGCACTGAAGCATAAATGAAGGCTTCTCGTTTTCTAAGACAGGAATGCATATTTATTGCAGTAAATGTATGAAATATATCAAAGCACAAGCATATTGACTTATTTACTGATTAGGTTTTGGTTTAAAAGATCCATTGTAAGTAATTAATAATGTCTATAAATGTATTGGTTATTAATAAAAAAAAATAAACAATCACAAAAGTTTTAAAAAGCATTCTAATTACTTTATACCCTGACGTAAAGCTTACACTAGTAGTAGTGTCTTTTAAATCACCTGTTAACTAATTGTTATCCTTTTATAACAATTATCAGCTATACAGTAGGCTACATGGATCCACAAAATAAATTGTGATAATTTACTGCTGGTTGAACTAAGTGTTAAATGACATCCGAAACCATGCACAGTCGAAATACGCACAATACATGCATTCCATAGATTCAAATGTTAATGATTGAAACCAGTGCATGACATTTACTTAAAAACAGCTGATTTTTGGTGTTTGGGTGTGGGATACTTGATGCCCATTTTACTCTGCTCAGACCTTTTTCAAGTGAAAAATCTTGTTCTTTATACAAAGGTAAATATATGCCAAAGAGTAACCCTTGTCAGTCGCTATAATAAACAACTGGGGAGGGGGCAATTATGCCAATTAACCCTTCTCAGATTCTGTGTTTACAAATGTATAAAACAGATACATAGGTAGGAAACATAACATGGTACATGTAGGTATGAAGGGATATAATCTGTTTACTTCTGATGCAGAATAACTGCGTTGGATATTAACTTTTCCTATTCGAAATGGGTTTCTGTAATGGTGACTTCCAAGACTGATACAACATTCAATTTAGTCAGATACAGAAAATGTTATTGATTAAAACTATATATATATATATATATATATATATATATATATATATATATATATATATATATATATATATATATATATATATATATATATATATATAAAGCCATAATAATTTTTTATATAATATGTAAAATGCGTCATTTTTTATGTGCATCCCTGGGTATAAAACAATGAATATTCGGCTTGCTATGGAAATATGCAAATAAAATGCAAGAATATGCACATGGTTCATTTAAATACATTGCCACCACACTACTAGGGACAGTATATGTTGCTTCATGGTTTTCGGGTAATGTTTTTTTTTTTTTTTTTTTTTAATATGGAAAATTGAACAATAACATTAATTTGACGAAATCCCACCCAAGATTAAATCTCTTTTTCCAAGACGACGTGGTCATGAAAAGTGGCACGATCAGGACAAACCATAAAACCACTTCATTACAATACATTGCAAGTACAGACACCAACAGACAAAAACAAACAAACAACTGCAGCCAGAAACATCAACTAAAGCTAAAACATGGAGTCTATATGGGGTCTATATGGAGATCTAAACTGATTTTACAATCGTTGAAGTAACTGACGTACTTAATAACATTATAAAATATTAAAAATATTAATATTAAGTTTAAACAGTCTACATTTGCCTTAATTTATATCAGTAAAATGGAGCAATTTGTCTCTGTTAAATTGTCGATTTATTGCCTAAACTCCTTCAGAAATGTGGAAACACTGAGTTTCATGTCCTTCTGGATATTATTCTAGGACCGTGGTGCAAAAAAAAAAGAGGATTAGCGCAAGATCATAGTATGTGCTACTAGAAGTAATTGGAAATGTGTTAAGATAGAGTAGTATTTTTTCCAGAATAGTGCAGAATAATCACAGATATACCATAGCACCAGCCTTTGTAAGTAATAAAGACGTCAAACCACAATGATTTACAGAGTAGCCTGTTAGTTAAAAAGTCTTGGAGCAGAATGATACCGTGGATTCAGATTTTTTCAGGACTGAAAATCCATACAAGTCCCCATAATCAAGCACATTCAAGAGCTGACAAACACAAAAACTTTCAGAGATGGTTAATAAAAACCCTGCACATAATGTTAACACTTGTTTTTCTGTAAAGAAAATGGAGTTCAGCCTCTTATTTGTATTTATTCCAGTATTTCCTGTGTGAGTTGAAGCTCAACAAAATGCAATTATGAAAAACTAATACACAGAAAAGATTTAAAAAAAAGGAAGTAACTTTGGGATGAGCAGAAAGACACTGTATAACAAAACCACAAATCTGAACAAAACAGTCACGCAAATCCACGATTTTGACATCATGCCCAGAATTATTTTTTTTTTCTCACCAATGGTTCCACAATTGCTAGAAATTTTTTAAAGTAAATGGCACTGCATCGTTACATTTTTTTTTGTTCTTGAGTGCATGCAGATTAGAGTACATTTATTTTACACAAATCAGCTTTTGAACCAAATTGAGATGTATGGAATTTGCCATTGAAATGAGTGATTTGATGTGAATGAAAGAGGCAGTGTGTTGTAAATCAGTACTGACAGCCAAATGGGAAAATTTACAGAGCACTGTAATCACTCCCAACATCCATGGAGTTATTGATCCAGAACCTCTATAATCCCCTTCACATAACACAAGCAATTTCATGTAATACCTATAATAACAGTGCATTCAAACTCAAGTAGCCATCAGAAGCTTTGTATCTAATGGTGAAGCAAAACACTACAAAGCACATCAGCAGCCGCACAAATATGCCATTAGATTTTTTCTTTCTTTTTAAAGGTAACAATCTATGATGAGACCCAGTTCAAAAGATAAACAGCCATCAGATGTCAAAGAAAATTAGATATTAATGACCAGGACTACTACATAGCTGGTAGTCCTAGTAGTATTAGGCCCAGGGTTCAACTTCTGTAAAACAATTGTGAAGGTTATTATAACATCACAGCAATATGAAATGTCTAGATATCATGTATGACTAGCATGTCAAACCAGAGAAATAGTAACGCCCAACTAAAACAACTTGCACTGTACAATCTTGTACATAACAAGATAGGAAAAAGTTGCAGAAGCAGGGTGTAAATAAGAAAAATGAATTTCTAATATTAAATAATTTTTAATATTACTGGGATAATAGAAAGACTATCACTAAACAGTAGTAATGCCTTCAGGGAGATTAATATATGTATTGTGAAAAATCAATACATTTTATGATTTTTAAACAACTGCAGAGAAACAACTTGGTTTCAAATAGCAGTTCATTTATTTTTGTGATTTGAATGGTTTTACTCCATTCTCCCCTCTTTGTACTAATATTTGTTTTATTTTTCATTGTTCAGGCCTGTGAGTGTTTGCATATTACACAGCTAATGTTTTGATATGGAGTCCAGTGAGAGTAAACCAACCAGCTGTTTTGTAGACCTGTTCTTCCTCCACACATTGCACTGCTAGGTGATAATTACACTGGAGTAGATGGCACAGGTCTTTTACTTGTGATGTTCTTCCAGTTTTACATGACCCCCTCGTGGATCATTGCACAGCCTTATCAAAGCTTTGCAAGCTCCTCATTAATATATAGCACAGGCTGCACTGTTCTATACGTCATTGTCTTCTTTTGGAGGAGGGCTAATCAGTCAACTATTATCAGTCAGTAACCAGAAGGCAGGCAATCAGACCTGACAGCAGAGAATCATGGGAGAGCAGGGGAGGTTAAATGAGGCTGACAGTTGTGATAATGATGATTCCACTATAAATTAAGATGTGATGATAAAAGAGGGGGGAAAAAACACAGCCTGAGGCAATATTTGGTTTAACGTATCATCTTCTCTTTCTGTACCTGTTAAATGGCCATAACATTTCACACAAGGAATGAGAATGGACTTTTGGCTGCCCTGATAACACAGGACAGCATCAGATTGAGAAGTCAAAAAGTTCTGATAACTGTGTCAGACTGCCAACATTTTGTGTGTGTGTGTGTGTGGGCTAGGGGGCGGGAGGTGTGCGCTATGAGATAGTGTGCATGTTTTAATCAGTTAGACTTTATCATAGAGTAGAGGCATAACACTGGTCTAATTTGACCAGTGCCAATATCTTTTCTAGATAGGGAAGGAGGAAATGGTTAATACAACACTGTAATTGTAAAATACAGCATAGTATTTTTTCCCCCTCATTGATTCATTTTCCAGTGCATGGCCTACACTCTTTTGTATATAAAACTAGCACATTCCAGTTCTCTTATAGTACATGTGCACATCTAAAACCTGATCTTGAGAATAATGTTGTATGACATGCTTTATGATGTTACAATCTCTTCTACCTTTTAAGAAGGACCCTGTGACGGATGGTCGAATGGTGAGGCCAGAAGCAAGAACAAAAACAAACCAGGTACCTGCCGATACGGTGCAATGGTGCTTGCGCCGTTTTATCGTAATACAAAAATAAATAAAATAATTGAACAAAACACTGCTCACAGAGCACAAAAATAAAAGGTTTAAGCAAAAATAAATCACACCACGATCAGGCTGGGCAATAGCCTTCACTAATCTACTATGTTTCTTTTTTCAAATTCTTTTCTCTCTCCTCTCAGTCTCCTCTGTTCCTCCTCTGAACTCCCACAAGGAGTGTAGAGAGCTGCAGGCTTTTATACAGGTGACCATCTCCCGATTAGAAACAATTACACAACTAATTAACTCAGGAGATGGCCACCTTCTGCACAAGGTTTTTATAAGTGGATGGGGCTTCCCATCCACGCTGCAACACACTACAAAAACAAAACAAAACATTAGGCTACACCGTCATACTCAAATACATAAATACAATAAATAAATATAATACACAAATACAAAATAATAGGGGCGGAGGGGGAGACCCCGTTCTAAAAATAAATAAACCCTTAAATGCAATTCAAGCAGACAGCATTTTAATAATAATAATAATAATAATAATAATAATAATAATAATAATAATAATAATAATAATAATAATAAAAATCAATTAGCAGTGAGACTGGGGTCATTTCAATCTCCTTGAGGCACCTGGTGAAATGAAAAGAATGCTTGATATGAATTAATATAGGTTATTCAGCATTGCATGCCTATTGCAACTTCCATATTCTATTATCTGTTTTATTCCATTGAGTTCCATTGAAATAATACATAGGTTTGTATGAAATATAAAAAAGTGATATTCCAAATGCTGTCTTTGAAAAACCAACTAGCTACAAGGAACCCAAATTTTAAAAAAGTCCTGTCCTGTCACAGATAGTTTTGTAGGTATTGTAACAAAATATTAAAATATTAAAATAATCTTCAACATTTCTTATTATATGCAGTTATGCATAAAATACAAAAAGTGAGGTGGTGTCTTTGCAAATGCTTTTTGTTAGTATGACTAAAGCAACACATGAAAAACATCGGTCCAGCATTTAAAATGGGTTCAGATAAAAGGAGTGCACTTTTGTCTTCAGTCATTGGCAAGTTTTTTCCTTGCTTCACTTTACATTGCTAGTGCTTGTCTGCGTTTGTGAGCTCCAATAACATGTACCTTAGAAAAGAGGCTAGAGGCAGTGCTGAAGATTTTTTTTAGTTGATGTAATTTTTAATATCTGAACTTATTTTTTTGTTTATTCGTTATTTAGCACTCCCCACATTACTGTTAACTGTCACTGTATTTGAATTTGAGAGTTCCATTCAGCCAAGTAAGTGCATTCAATCACAAAACAAGGAACTACCAAGTACATATGTTAGGCCATTAAGTGCTAATTTACAGACAGCATTAGAGCTTTAAGTCACTGTAATAATACAAGCAGACTGGATACAAAGATGGCACTGATGGCAATAGAAATAAGTAATCAATATTTTTCTGTTTTATAAAACAAAACAGAAAACCAAATAAAAAAATCTTACCAAAGGAACAAGACTTAAGTTTTTGCTTGTTTGGTTGGCGCTTTTGAGAGCCAGAATTCCAGAGGCTGCAATCTGCACCGTGGCTAGGTTTGATCAGTAAAAGTGACTTCATAGACTTTGCTCTAAAAATGTTCCCCAGGAAAGGATCAATAAGAACATGTGTATTAGATGGAAAGAAAAATCACAACCGAGTATTGAATTTTTTGTGCAGCAGATATAAACTAAATGGTCATTTTAACACAGAATGAATTCATTCAGACAAAACAAGCCCATTTATGCCCAATTAGTGCGTTTCTCAATTTTCTCAGGAGTGGTCACTTATACATTGATTGATACTTTATTCAGACATGAACAGGAACCTGGGGCAAATAATGCACTGCACAGAAAAGATTTTTCTATTGCAGACCGTGAATGACTTTGGATTTTAAAAGTTGTTTTTTTTTAATATATTTTCAGGTGATGTGTGAATTTATACTAATAATAAATAAAGCTTTTGTTTCTGAAATTGTATTTAATGGGACAGCGACTAATACCACTCGCTAGACATCCTAGTGGAGCAGTGCCCAAGAGTACAGCACACTGGTTTGTGTCAGAGACACTAGAGACTAGGTAGGTAGGGAGCTCCCAATAAAAACATTGGCAAGTGCAGCAAAACCAACAAGCTCTAAGGAAGCTTAGTAGGTAAATACAAAACACAAACTGATTGACACAGCTAACATAAACTATGTTAGTGTGGTTACATTCAGTTCTTAAGACACGTTAAGCTGAAAGTTGAAACGTAGATATTCCATGACAAACCTGTACATTTGTTACAACTATTTTGTTCAAAGGGAAATACTGAGCCGCAAGTGATCAGTTTTTGTCTTGAAGAATTGCAGATGTGTTCATTGTGTCCTGGAGAGGCTATGTGTACTTTTCGATAATTTACAAGACTGAAAATACAAAATATGATCTTATTTATCATTTTAAATTTCACTTTTAAAAAATGAATAAACATCCAAAACTGACTCCCATAATTGTCTTCACTGTCAAGTCTTGCTGAGCTGCCATGGGTGAATGCACTGCACTGAAGACGGTAGGTGCCCATGTGATGACTCCAGCAGTGCTCCACCCAGCCTATTCCAGACGGTTGTCATGCTGAGGAGCTAGGGAAGCCACACTGGTTGATCCCTAGTTCTAGCAGTGTGTATTGATGCGCAGGGTAGGCCGCAAATAGGCTGATCCTTGGAGCCAGCAGTACACTTCAGCTATCAACATTGGGCCAATAGGAAATCCGTATTACCTGCCAGAGGAAAAGTGCTGAAGGCTCATATATTACAATGAAGATATGTCTTGGTTGGTGCCCACAACTACTATCTCATCATATCTAGACGAAAGCCGAGTCCAATATTAGCATGAAGTAAATAGCAACTACTCTCATGTAATAAAAATAATGTTACAGGATTTTTTTAAAAGCTGCTTTTAGGCTAGTGGAGCCATAATTAAAATGTAATCTGAGGGTTAATTGTTGTCAATATGGTGTAATACTTGATTTCTTTGCTGCAGACTCCCTCTTTCTATCAATGAATGTCTTGAATTAGGTCTAGTGAGACGGATGAAGCTGGATAGGCTACCTATATTTCCCCTTGCCAGTTACTTTGTGCTTGCTTGTGACCTGCAGTGAAGCACGCAGTTAGGGACATTTCCATTTCCAGTTCTCTGGCCGACTCTCTTCTTTTAGAGGCCACGAGATAAAGTGACACAATGTCAATGCTGTCACAATCCAGATCCAGAATCCCCTCAACATTACTTAATCTCCCTGTGTTGTCTTCCGCACCATCACTCCTTCAGTGCTAGATACCACATCCTGATACCACAACTTTCATCAACTTCAATAATACATAACATCTAATCCAAATATAAAGAAATGCACCCCTTTGGAACATACCTTCTAGCTCTGTCTCTTTCTCCTTTTAGAAAACTGCACCTCCACAAGTTGAAAAGTATACAAATGTTGTTAAATGTCTGATTATGACATGCCGTGGTGAAGCTGTTTTATTAGAGTCTGTTATACAGAGAATAAACAGTGGTGGTGATAAGAACACTAAACTACAAGTGGTCCCTTTTATCTTTAGATGAATTAGGTTTATTTTTTTCGACAGAATTTGATTAGGTTAAATATTAGGCATAAAGGAATGCAGCAAATTCTTGAAGGGGAACAAGTTTCATAAGGGATGTATTTGTGCTGTCTCAGTAGACACACTTTTGTTTACAACTGATTTCTCCCCCTCCATTTTTCATCGGCTATTTATATGCTATTTTTCAGCACTACCCAAGCATGCATTTGGTTTGACATAATCACAGGCATACAGGTGGCTCCCTTGGGATTGAACAAGAGGTTTTGCTCCCTCTGGCTGATTATCACTGAAAGAAAATGAGAAATAGTGAAATTCAATGCAAACTAATGTGTTCTATACAATTACTGGATTAATAATTTTATTCTATTACTGTGCAGGGAGAGAGGACATCAGGCTAAAGATCTGCAATTCTAGTATATTTCTAAATGTCTAGTTAAGAGTGTGAGCAAGGGTCAGGAAACTTAATTATACCATAACTAGATAGAAATTGCCAAGTGATAAAAAGAAACATCCTGCCAGAATCAGCAGGGAATTACAGCTTTAATAATATTGCAGAATGCCCATTTTCTATACAATAATTGGAAGGCCCTGGAATCATTTTAAATAGCCCTTCAATATGAAAAGAAAATCCTATATTTTAGGAAAGCAAACGTGAAATGACACTTCATATTACTTTTTATCTTTCCAGTAAAATAAATATATAATGACATTATCAAGCAAAAGTAATTTAGAAGCTGAAATATTACAGTGAAATTTTCATGTACATATCCACAGCTAAGAAATACCACTTACCTTTTAAAGGTTAGGCAATCTTTTTTTTATTTTGTATATATTAGCATAAGCAATTCTTCAAAACTGCCACTGTATTTTATTAACTGATGCAATCTGTTTCCTGATGAAACTGTTTCAATTAAAAATAGCATGTTTATTCATAGTGCATATTTGTTTTCCAATTTTTAACAATTAGTGGATCTACATAAAATACATGACAAAAATATAAATGTCCCTTCATGTTTATGTGATTTAACTAATTTATTCATTTATTTTAAGTTCATCCTCTTTCACATTCCAGTATGCCAACTTTTCTGTACTACAGAATTATAATTTTAATTGACACAGTTAATCTTATTTTCTAACATGTTACTTTATTCTAACTGCATAGCAAACAAGCCAGCATCTACAATAATATTCAGTTACATTATGTCAATAACCTTGATCTGCGATGATCCTGAACAACCACTGTGTTACAGGTGATAATTGACTTTGTTCTGACACTATGCCTGTGTATACAGTAGTACTAGGAGTGGACACAGTAAACCTCTGGCAGGCTAGAAATACCAACATGCATTTTAACATTGTGCATCAGCAGTGGCTGTACAGTAGAACCTCACAGTTACTGTGGTGCAGAAGCCTCCCAGCACAGATGGTAATGCAGGGACACAGAGAGCTGCATGGCTAAATTACGCTAATGTGCTTTTTAATAAACAAATAAAACACAGAAACAAACACTAACAAAACACATTAACAAAATAACAGGTGAAAGGGCCAAAACAATAGGTCTGCAAAAACACTCATGCACATAAATACACAGACGGGACGGAACAGCACGCAACACGAAAACCTCCACCTCTCGCCAGCATCAACTCTAACACTAACCAATCTAACACCCGTGACCATCCTATATTTATACACCTATGGCTGTAGCCTTAATTTTTTATTTAATCACTTATTCCTTTCATGGCTTCAGTCACATTCCCACATGCTTTTGCAGGGAGGATTTTAACTCCCTCCCTGCCACCCAATATTCCCCCAAACAAACACCCGTGCCTTGGCAGGACCTTTGCCCTGCCACAGTGCCACACACCTCTGCAGCACATTTAACCACCATCGGCCACCTACCCCTGAAAACACAAACCCCTACCCTCATGTCCGTCTTTCACCATGTGGACCCTTGTGGGCAGGTTGGTGATCGGGGCTGTGGTGGAGATCTCCTCACCTCCTTCCTATGCTGGGGTATAGCAAAAATGTACCACTGACAGCAAAAATGCTGCTAGGGGCAACGCTGGCAGCGGCAATGCTAACAGCATGGGGGACTCTGGATGGGGTGGCACTGGCAACGACAATGCTGATAGCAGCGCGGGGCAATCCGGCAATGGCAGCACTGCTGGGCACTTTGGATGGGGTGGTGCTGGTAGTGGCAATGCTGACCTCAGCACTGGGTCCTCCAACAGTGGCGCCGATGCTGGCAACTCCGGCAGCGGAAATGCTGGCAGTGATGCTGGGCCCTCCTCTTCATCCTGAAGGGGGCAGCACATCGTATCGTGCCCGAGTTCTCCACAGGCAATGCACCATTCCCAGCCATCCAGGTAGCTGAGGAGGGTGTTTAACTCACATCCCGTCCCATCTCGTCCCCTCGTAGTAGGCAGATATGCCCGCCTCCAGCTTTGGAGTTGGCGGCGTTGAGCACCACGATGGCTCCTTCCTCTTTGGCTCTGGAGCTGGCACCGGCTTCTTTGCTCGTCTTCAGGGACAGCTTCTCCTCTTCTTCCTCTTTGGGGCAGGTGGCAACTCCACTTCACTGTGAAAGAGGCAGCACCTGGTGTAGTGCCCAGGCTCGACACAGACGAGGCACGATGGAAGCAAGTCCTACATGCGGCTCTTTCGGGCAGGTGGCTGGGGTTGGACCTCTCAAAGGGGCCACTCCTCCGCCATGCTCACCTCACCCTGACCCCAGGCCTCCCACCAGAGGGAGTCTCTCCATTGGCACCCCTCCTAGACATGCTTGAAGTCCCAACATTCCTCATATCTAGGAGCCCCTTCTGCCTCCAATCGGCGCTGCTGCTCCTCCATACTTTTGTCCCATTCCATCTTTTCTTTCTGTTTATTTTTTTATTTTTATTTGTTTTTCTCTTCCTTATACTGCAGTTCCTGATTTGAGTCTAGGGGGCGCTATCCTACGCTGACACCATATGTGGCGCGGTAGCCTCCCTGAATATCTATGCCTCCTTCAGTACAAGATAGACCAGAATAAGTAAAAAATCAAGCTCTGCTTTATAAAAATAAAACATGAGACACAAATTCAAACTGAAGCTTATTTTGATGGTATACAGATACTTTTATATGTTATGTGTATTATTATTATTATTATTATTATTATTATTATGGAGGACCTTTGAAAATGTACGGCTATTTAAAGTTGTTAAGTATTACTGGTTACATTTTTGTAGCATGGGAATATAATTGTAGGATGTTATTTAAAATCAAAACAGTCCTTATGCTAACCAGAACTTTTAGCAGTGGTGTAATGTGTTATACAGTCATTTAGTGTTTCAGATGTCTTTTCAGACATACATTTGAGACAAAAAGTGACATTTTAATGCAAGCCCAAGAGAGCTTGACAGTTGATTTTGTATTCATGTGATGCAGATTAATCAAACTGGCTGTGTTACCCAGGGCTAGCTGCCATTCTCTCTGAAAATCTGCATATTACTGCTCTGCCCTGCGTTTAATTTCCTACAGGAGCTGATAATAATCACCTTGTTTAAACAGAAGGGACTTATTGTTAGTACAGAAGTGATATTTCATATATGGGGTTGGCATGGAAATGCTGATGAATGTAATGGATCAGGAACACCACATCCTGTTTCATTTTGAAGAAGTGTTGGCCACTCTTCTGGGTGGATCTTGAACAATCATTAGTCTTCAGGAATAAAACCCACTGCAGTGCATTACATGTAGAAGAAAGGGCTCCAGACTGTGCAGTTTGTGGTCAAGTGGAGGTAGGTTATAATAACTTTACAGACTGCATATCCAGTTTTTTTTATAGGTAATGGACCTACAGATTGCAAATCTAAGTAGGGTATTTATAATGGTCATCATCCAGAAATATGGGATACATAAAGGAATTTCTTAATGTACTGATAATTGCACCTCTGTGATTTTGCTTTGTGGCTAGCAGAGTGGTTTAAATCAACCAATGAATGTAACATAACATGGAAATAATTGTATACTATTTTGTGCTTTTTTTGCATTTACAGTAGAGTCAATTATCTGAACTAATTAGGACCGATACTAGTTTGCATAATCATGTGTATGCAAGGCCGTAGCCAGCTTGGTTAAAATCATACTGGTAATTATTTATTTAGGCCTTTTACACGTTGCTTTGCCACAAATAAAAATGCATTTCATCCCTCGTTGTGTGTGCACATTAATTTCCAAGTCCTGCTGATATTTCTGGACTCTTCAAAGTCTTTACTGTCACTGCAGACTACAGCGACACCGACTCTATTTGTATTAAAAAGTACAAGTGCCTCTGTGATTTTTCATGGCTGGCTATGTCCCTGGTATGGATAATCAACAGGTATTAATAGCAATTACTGTACCCTTAATAATCTGTAGAATAAAGTTATCCTACACAAGTACTTAGTACGCAAGTGCCTACTGATTATATGTAGCTAGTAACTTATTCTGTCACATTAAGCATACAAAATGAAAAAGCTTTACAAATCATTAAATTAATGCAATTTAGTAAAACTTTATCACCTACACTTAAGGTAATGAAACACTGTAATTAAACGTACCATATACCAAACTTTGAAAATCATGAAAGAATACAATTCTTTGACACATTACAGAATTTTAGGAATCATTAAACTTAAACAAATTCAGTAAAATATTTCTATACTTTTATACTTGTTGTTAAGGAATTATAATAATGTGCAATTAAAATGAATGAAATAAAAGTTCTTAGCTGCTCAATAACATGGACAGGAGCTCCAGCCCTTGCTGACGAAATAGAAGAAAAATCAAGAACAAGGTCACTGTTTACTTTCAATTCGAAGATGACCACCAAAACATTACTTATGGTATATGCCTTCCTATTGGTAGGTATTCACTGAGCTCTTCATATCAGAGCTGCCGATAGGCCCTTTCTTGGGGTGACGTCCTCGAGTCTGCCTACTGAGGGATTAAATAGTCAGGCCATGGAAGCCATTTTCTGTCTTTGCTTCTCAAGACTGTAAGGTAAGACCTCTATGTTGAAACTGAGCGTATTTCAAAAAGAGCAGTTCCCCTGCATTCGTGCTGAAAGCTGGCTTGCCGCTTTCATGGAATCAGCGGCTCTAAATCATAGCCTCTTTTTTCCGCCTTTCTTCAGCAGCCTGCCTCACTTGCATTGCAGGCTGCCTTTGTCTGTCGTATGTGAGTGACTGACTGTGCAGTATTGATTTAAAGGAGTATATGTGTGTGTCTTTTCTGAATTCACTCTTGGGGAGAATGCAATTCCTCCACCGGGGCTAGGCCTTGCTGTATCACCGCTGTTGAGTGATCTTGCCGCTTGCCATGCGTGCAGTAGTGTGAAACATAAATAAATAAATAATTGTATTGTTGTTGTTGCGTGACCTGATCACACAACCAAGCTTCCCTGTGCTGTGCTGTGGGTTAGCTGCAGTGCAGTTTTAAAAAACAACAACAACAGCCAGTCAGCCGTGTATTTCCACTTTGGCCCACGGGGACGAGGCCTTTTGCGACATCTACGTGGCTTTTCAGTCCCAGGAGCTTCTCAAAAGGTTGGCTAGGGCTATGGGGAATGGACGCTCTGTTCCCTACGCCGAACTGTCAGTGGCCCTTGGGGCCTCAGTCCCCTCACTCCTCCGATTGTCCCAGAGCCCCTCACAGTATATTTCCTGCGCACAGGCTCAGGTGTTGACCCCTCGTAGCCACCCCCAGTACCAGCCCCTGTCTCCCCCAGGGGTTCAGGGTGAGCGGGAAACACCATCTTTGATGGCAGAGGAGGACGCTATATCCTCAGGTGGTGGAGCACATTTGGGAATGATTCGAGAAGGAGCAGGTTGGTCTTTGATATTGTACTGGAGGCTCTCACGAAGGCCCCTTTTGGGCCCATACACTCCATAGAATTGAAGTATCTGTCTATGAAGGCAGCCTTCTTCTTAGCTATCACATCTACAAAGCAGTTCAGTGAGCTACAGGCACTGTCAGTGCACAGCTCCTGTATACGTATTTGGGACGATAGCAGCAGGGTGTCACTGCATACTAACCCTGCTTTCCTCCCCAAGGTGATTACAGCCTTCCACATGAACCAGTCTGTGGAATTGGAGTCTTTCCATCCACCTCTGTTTTCTTCAGAGGAGGATAGGAGATTGAACTTCCTCTTCCCTGTGCAGGCATTGAGATGTTATGTTGATAGGACAAGAGCTTTATAAATAACATTACAAAGGCTATTTGTAACATTGTAATTACTCCCCACACATAAGGGAATTATATATATCAATTTTGCTGGATATTGGCGGGAACTGGAACATGCTGTCATACACGTCGATCCATAGCATCCCAAACATGCTCAATGGGTGACATGCCTGGTGAGTATGCTTACATGGAAGAACTGGGACATTTTCACCTTCCAGGAATTGTGTACAGATCCTTGTGACATGGGGCCATGCATTATCATGCTGAAAATTATCAAGCTGATGGTGGCGGATGAATGGCACGACAATGGGCCTCAGGATCTCGTCACGGTATCTCTGTGCATTCAAAGTGCCATCGATAAAATGCAATTGTGTTCGTTGTCCGTAGCTTATGCCTGCCCATACCATAACCCCACCACCACCATGGGGCACTCTGTTCACAACGTTGACATCAGCAAACCGCTCGCCCACACAACGCCATTCACGCTGCCACCATCTGGCATCTGCCTGGTACAGTTGAAACTGGGATTCATCCGTGAAGAGCACACTTCTCCAGCGTGGCAGTGGCCATCGAAGGTGTGCATTTGCCCACTGAAGTCGGTTACGACGCCGAACTGCAGTCAGGTCAAGACCCTGGTGAGGACGACGAGCACGCAGATGAGCTTCCCTGAGATGGTTTCTGACAGTTTGTGCAGAAATTCTTCGGATGTGCAAACCCACAGTTTCATTAGCTGTCCAGGTGGCGTGTCTCAAATCTCGCAGGTGAAGAAGCCGGATGTGGAGGTCCTAGGCTGGTGTGGTTACACGTGGTCTGCGGTTGTGAGGCCGTTTGGATGTACTGCCAAATTCTCTAAAACGACGTTGGAGGCAGCTTATGATAAAGAAATGAACATTCAATTCTCTGGCAACAGCTCTGGTGGACATTCCTGCAGTCAGCATGCCAATTGCATGCTCCCTCAAAACTTGAGACATCTGTTGTGTGACAAAACTACACATTTTAGAGTGGCCTTTTATTGTCCCCAGCACAAGGTGCACCTGTGCAATGATCATGCTGTTTAATCAGCTTCTTGATATACCACACCTGTCTCTTGGATGGATTATCTTGGCAAAGGAGAAATGCTCACTAACAGGGATGTAAACAATCTTGTGCACAACATTTGAGAGAAAGAAGCTATTTGTGTGTATGGAAAATTTCTGGGATCTTTTATTTCAGCTCATGAAACATGGGACCAACACTTTATATGTTGTGTTTATATTTTTGTTCAGTGTAGTATCTGTGGTGTTTTATTTGAAATGAGTAAATGCATAGAGAATATAAGCAGGCACTTTTTTCCCAAATGTTGTACTTTGTTGTAACATAAGTGTATTTCATTTCTACCTTTAAGCTGCCTTTCAAAGCTCTGTTTTATCTTCAAACACTGAATACAATTAGTCATGCACAAGATCTTTCCCCGAAAGACATACTCAGTTTAGTTAAAGATGAAAGACATTTATAGTCATTTGTTTTCTAGAATGTTCTGAAATGGCCTTGGGAGGTGGTTGCTTCTTTTCCCCCCAGAATGAGTGTTTTTAACTTACAATTCAAAATATTTACCACCGAATATTTATTGAGGCTTAAGCCAGTGCTTACTTCATTTAATTCTTCCCAGGTTCACGTTTTCAGAAATAGTCATATTCTTTTTTCGCACTTCCAGATGTGGGAGAACATACCCCTTCTGAGAGCAAACTTGCAATGAGCCCTCAACTGAGCAAATCGTTCCATTTTTTTTTTATTACCGAGAGAACTGGGTACTAATGTGTATGATGTTCTTTATGGTTTGAGTTCTTAACTTAGAGGTTTAGTCAGCTAAATAAGAACATAAGAACACAAGAAAATTAACGAATGAGAGGGGGCTATTTGGCCCGTCTAAGCCCATCCAGCTTCTTGTAGCTGATTTGCCTACTTGGGTCTTAAAGTATCTGAGTGATTCTGCATCAACAATATGACTCGGTAGCCCATTCCATACCTTCATGGTTCACCATGCACCAGTTACCCCTGTGGCTTATATGAGCCTGTGCACTGCATGGCTAAGTTGTGTATGTACCTGTATTGAATCACTGCTAAATGGCCAATGTAAACCTACAAAAGAAATGATAGACTAAGGAATAAAAGCAAGAATGACTGCCAACCAGGAGGAAATCATTTGCAACCCAAGAATAAAATGAAAATTACAAACTATAGAAATCTGAGTGAGGGTGGATCTGTTTCGGGGGGGGGGGGGGGGGGGGGGGGGGGGGGGGGGGTGGGGGGGGGGGGGGGGGGGGGGGGGGGGGGGGGGGGAGGGGTGGGGTGGTTGATGGCAGTTGTCAAATATGAACTTCTAGTGCAGTTATTACCAGCCACATTAGTGATATAGGAAGATTTAGTTATTATTGACTGGGTGAGATCCAGCATCCTTAATGCAAACTGCCAGGAGGGATAATTACAGCACATTAGCACCTGCATCTTGAGACAAGATTGACAGCTCCAACCCAACATCTGTTTTGTATAATACTGCATACTTTTCAAATTTCAGCTAGTAAAGTCGCTAGATATTCTTTGATGATAACTGCACTTTAACATTATTCATAAATAACAGTGGAAAAATACTTACCATTCATTGTGCTTGTGTCTTTGCTGGCGACCATTGTAAACCAGGGCACGTGCACACACAGAGGGGCCTTATGCTCATGGATTTATGAAGTGACGAGATTACTACGAAATAGTGTACATTATCGCTTAAATTGTGAGTGAACAAATGTATAGAATAGAACGATTTTATAAAAGAACATTATATACAAATGGTTATACCACAATGAATTCAAACAGTCAAGAGGAGGCTTGGTTTTGATAGACAGACAGACAGACAGACAATGAGACAGATACAATTAAGGATCCTAAAGGTTCTATGCACGTACAACAGTCTATTTTTTCTTTACTTGTAATATCGTTACCACAATTGAAACTTTTTGGTTGTTGTAGAGGACAGTGACATTTTGAATACTAATAAAACATTGTCAGAATGTTGTTTTGTACTGTGGCAGTGATCAGTGTATAAATGGAGACTGGCTACTTTGGCCACCAACTCTCCATAGGCTGTGTTGTAATTCTTGTCACAGATATGTAGATGTGAAACTGCTGTTGTACGAAAAAAGTATCTGTTATATTGTTGTGCAATACTTATTATGCACTCTATAAGTAAAAATACATTACTAAGTTATGATAGAAAAAATTGTTACACTAAAATATAAAAAATTGTTACACTAGTTAATTTCTGTTCAGTGTTATTATGTAAAATGGTAATCTACGCCTGTTAACAGAATAATATCATGTTTACAGATGTATATTGTATACTGTACTGTATGTAACCACTTTAAAAAGATTCCTAAACTAAATGTTATATAATTATTTGAAAAAAAAAAAAAAAAGCTATGATTAAAATGTTGCACATGTAGTACATTTGAAAAGAATATAATGTGTTTCTTTCAAAACTTCACATGTGAGACAGTGAATGGGAAGCGCGTGACTGGAAAGATTCACTGCCTGCAACCTGTAAGAAATGATTTCTGTTTTCTATTTTTTGCCGTACATGGCTGAACTGCCTGGTGCTGGGCAGTACATCTGTAGAATCTGTCTGCCAGTGTGTTGTCAGCTGCTTTAAAAAAAAAAAAAAAAAATTGATTGTGGGTGCTGCATTATAAATGCTGCGTTTAAAGTACTATTATGGGGGGCCTAACCTTTGCAGGATTTGATCATCAGGCTCTATTCTAACCCGGTTACCATGGAAACATAATACAATTAAACATTGCATGTGGTACAACTATGATTCATCTGGAGAAATGAGTCTCAATGAAAATGAGATGTAATTATTCATTCTCCATATCATACAGCTTAATTCTGTGTTCAAGACATAGACTTTTAGCCATATGGTTCCTACTGTCAACAGCGTTTATTTGTATTACCATTGCCGGATAATATAGAAATATACTGCTTTATAAAATGGCAAGAATAGAGGGAGTAATCTCATTGGCTCAGGTGTTCTAACCTGTGCAGATATGTCGCCACACCTTTTAGAACCATTCTGCCTGATTCTCTCGACAAGCAATTCCCTTCGGAAGGGGTGTCCATGCTGAACAACGCCCCTAAGTGTGTGGATATTGGACTGTATTTAAACACCCTGTCGTGGGTTATTGCTTTCATATATTATTCCTTTGAAGTTAACTAAATCTATGGTGCACTTGATACATGTGCTCATAAAATGGCTTGGAAAGTAAGTCAAGGGATCCAACCAGTGCAGATTGGTTAGTCTTAGCCATTTCTATAACAATTCAGTACCCCTGATCTTTACCAGAGTATTTACAAGCAACCTTTTACAAGTCTTTGGAGGAAAAAAAGTGAATCTCTTTAATTTCCACTTGAATAAGCCATATGTAATAACAGGCTGCTGCATGTAAATGCACCTCTTGAGCTCAGAAGAACTGTTCTTTTAGCTTTTAAAGCCTGTATCTGTCACTAATACGAAAATCCAATGGTTTTAAAAAATATAGCTAACTCAATGGGACTTGTATTTAAACATGGGCTGTGATTATTCATTCTTTGCTCTGTGTCACCATGACTCACACTGTGAGGAATGCATATCAATTTAGCAATATTTGATTTGCGATCAATTTGTGATAAGTAATATCCAGTATTACATAAGTGATTTTAAAAGCCAAAAACAAGTGCAGAGCCATTAAGCTTTCAAGTACCTTTAAAAGTAGTGCAACAGTGGTGAATACCTGTATTACATCAGCAGGCTGCCTATGGACAGTGCAATGCACATGGCTAAAGCAGTGTATGATGCAACACATGAAAAAGCTCCCCACTGCACTTATTAGTGGTGATTATTAATGATCAAATCCTGGTTTTAAACTGTAGCTCCATTTGTTCCTGCTGAGCTCTGCATAAAGAAGCATTTCTTTAATACTGTTTTAATATGGTTTGTTCTGATGAGTTACCCACATAGTGATAGAGAAGGCATGACGCTCAAACAAGAAATCAATTAAACAATAAAGAAAATTTCAATGAAACGCTTCATCTGACCTTTCCACTTCTTGTGTATTTCACTTATTTGTAACCAGCCAGAACAGTGCTAAAAAAGTAAAGGAATTAAGAACGAAAATTAACTATACCTTATGGCAACCAAGAATACTACAGGATCCAAAAGCTGCTGAGCATTATTGCCCTAGAGTTTGCTATCCAACTGAAATGACATAGCTAACACGGTCTGAAAAGAATATGACAATGCTGGCTGGCCTAGTAAACTGTACCTCCACTGATTTGCATCAGGACCACTTCTAAATAATAACTTCTAGGAATAAATCAAGGAAAGGAATTCATTTTATCCTTATTCTTATCCTTATTCTTGCATATTAGATATAAAGGAGGTATTCCGTGTCTGCATGTGAATCTTAAAATATAATTAAAATATGCATGGCAAAAAAGATAACATTTCATTAGGGTATCTGTGTGACAAGAGCAGAGAAATTCGTTAAAATAAAAGCTCTAATTGTTCTGCTCATTCCTCTGCTAATTTCTATGCACAGCTCACCTACACTTGAAGGCATAATAGCAGAAACGTCACTTCTTTTAAATTATTTATATATATACTATGAATATTATATACCATATATATGCTGTTATAAGTATGGCTGTAATAAATCACACAAAAAATCCCCACAATCTCCATCCATTATACTGTGCCCCTCCAAGTGGCTTTTGTAGCTAAATATATACAGCCAGCTATTCCTTAAAGGAAAAGTTTACATTATCAAAGGAACCATTGGGATCTTTGAGATCAAGCAGAAATGGTTACATTTCCAACATAGCCTGCTATACATGATTGAGGGATGGGGGTTATTTTATTAGTAACGGTTTTCAGGTTTTACTGTTTCACTGCATTTACATTCTTTTTTTCCTATTCTTTTCAGATAAGTGTTTTTATTTTTCTTCCCTTTTTCTGTTTCAGAAAGGTTTTCATTTGAAAAAAAAAGAAGTGTCTATCTAGTTCCAATATATCAGACTGCAATAATTAACTTCTTGCAGGAAAGCCAGTTTAATATCTTATAAAACTATGGACACATTGTCAAATTCCCTCTTTAATTAGTGAAATCTCCTTTTTCAAAACTGATTATTGACCCAAAGCTGTTCTGCTTGCCTTATCTGTGATAATTAACAGAAAAAAATGCATACTCTTTGATTTTGGGGCCTTTTTTTAGTGCTAATTACCTTCTACATGATAGACAAGTCAGGTTTCATACAACATTGTATACCACCTCTGCTTTGACATACTTCACTGATAAATTGTGTGAGCTAAGTGTTTCCCGGGATATAGGTTTCTGGTTTGAATCTTATTTATGTTTCATATAACAAAATTAGATAAATGGTTGTAGTAGATGTGCAGCTTTTCCTGTTTTTTCATTGTGTAGTTTTTCATAACCTTTTTTTTTTTTTTGTTAAGTAATTTTTTCTCAGTATTCAGAGATTTAAATACTGGATTTTATTTAAAAAATTAACAGCTATTCCATTTTGAACTGGTCAGCACACATCCAATCTCCTAAAAGCAAAAAATGGAACATAAACGTAATTGATTCAGGGCTACCAAATATGTTTCGTGAATGAGGTTAATTGAGGTTAAATGAGCAATTAATACTTCACTCCCAGTCATAAAAAAAACAGATACATTTTGTGGTACACTTGTGAGACAGCGTGTTCATTTAAACTCATTTTTGTATTTTATTCTATTCATAATATCAATATATTAATGAATCAAGACCTTTCCCCAAAGAAACCACAAACAGTTTTATTTTTTATTTTTTGTATTGTGAAAGTTTAACTTTTGTGATATAAAAAAAACTGACCTTTCGTTTCTTTTACTGCAGTCTACACATTTAGTTTTATGTTTTTCTTTGTCTTCTCAATATCACATGTGTTTCCAGATACTGGTAATTCAGGTTTTCTGTATTATTTTGCCCATAAATTACCCATAAAGTAGCTGTCTAATTGCAGCTGTCCAGTCAAGTTTTCATTGACAGCTCTTTTTACTGGTCAACTTCAATTTATTTTTCTCACTTAACTGGCCAGGCCACAACAACAGATATAGATGTAACTATTTAATGAGGAAATAAAAGATTAGAAACCTAATAACTGGAAATTAACCACATGTGCAAATATTTCAAGATAAAAACTCATTAAAAAACAGTATTTTAAAAGTGGTTCTTTGTAAACCAGTGGATAACAACACACTAAGGGGTCTATTAATAAAGGGTTAATGTCTGTGAAAATGAGAAAACAGGACGACGTGATCAGATTTCGTCCATAGCCGCCTATTTAGAGGCAGTTGCTATTCATAAGATGCACATAGCACCAGGTGCATACATTACCTCAGTGTGCAAGGTCCTTGGTGCGCACGGTGCTTGGCGCATAGTACCTCAGTGCACTCTGTACCTAGTGCTGGGTGCGCATAGTGCCCCGGTAAGTACAGTACTCAGTGCATTCGGTGTACGCGGTGCTCGGTGCACTCGTGCGTACAGAGCTGGGTGCACATGCTACTCGGTGCAATGTGGTATAATTAATGCGCATAATGCTTGGTGTACTCAGTGCATTACAACTTGGAGCACACCTCTTGGCTATCACCTCCGCAAAGCGGGTCAGTGAGCTGCAGGCACTGTCGGTGTACAGCTCCTGAATGCCTATTTGGAATGATGGCAGCAGGGTGTCACTGCATACAAACCCCGCTTTCCTCCCCAAGGTGATCACAGCCTTTCACATGAATCAGTCTGTGGAAATGGAGTCTTTCCATGCACCTGCGTTTGCTTTGGAGGAGGATAGGAATTGAATTTTCTCTGCCCAGTACGGGCATTGAGCTGCTACGTGGAGTGGACAAGAGGTCTGCAAGATATTGACCAGCTCTTCATACTTGACATACTTCATTGATAAATAAAGTGAAGTATGTCAAGTATGAAGAGCTGGCCCTCTCAAAGCAGCCCCTGCTCTCAAAGCAGCCACTATCGCATTGGACTGCAGACACAGTCTCTGCGGCGTATGACAGTGCTGGCTTACCCCCTACCTGGTAGAGTAGCTGTGCACTATACTAGAGGTTTGCTTACATCTTGGGCTCTCTTCAGATGGGCCTCACTGTCCAATATATGTATGGCGGCTAGCTGAGCTATGCATTCAATAGGCACGAGGATCCTTGTGGTTGTACGCTCGTACCATTAACCTTGGGTTAAGCGATTCTGACATGTCCTTGGTATTCTGCTGTTCCTTCTCCCTCGCGACGGCTCTGGTATACATTTCCCATCCATAATGTTTTCGTGGTCGTCTTTGAATTGAAAGGGAACATTAGGTTACTTACCATAACCCTGGTTCCCTGAGAGAGAAGACAACCACCAACTGTGAGTTCGCATCAGTCGCCCTCACGGGTTCGATACAAAAAGAGAAATGTCTTCAGTGGAATGATGGTTTTAATCCCTTGGTAGGCGTGTTCACAATAAACAGTTTGGACAAATACTGTCTGTGTAAACCTGTTTATTTTCATGGAGCATTACAATTAAGCGATGGAGCCCTTTGATGCGGGTTCTACCATGTGGTAGATGACTGCGACTGGAGTTATGCATCCCGAGCCAAAGGCGAGGGCGCTAACGAAAGTCAAGATAAATTAACTGTAGGTATTGTTGAATAGTCTGTGTAGTATAGAGTCGGACTCAAAACTTGTTGTTGGAGGCGGGGCATAATTAAAGCAGGCAGGGAGTGGATTTGCTGGTGCGGAAAGAACCGAAACAGGGTTGGCAGTTTGACTGGCTGGTTTCAAGGGAGGGTGTTGTTTGGATCCAGCTGATGACAGAATTGTGGACCAATCGTGTGTTTCCTGTTGATTTGCTGTCTAATAGCTGCGAATTGAGCCTTCATTACGATGTCGTGTCACAGACACAATTTCGCTTGTCTCTAGACCAGCATCAGAAAGTAATGTTTTATGTGATCAGATTAGTTGTAGATTAGAATGTTAAGGGGAAAAGCCTGTATGTACGCGGGGATTGATTTAAAATTGAATTCACAGTTAAGCATTTCGTAGCTGACTGCTGTGCTGCAGGCATATATTACAGCTGGGCTCTCGCATTACAAGCAATAGAAATCTGGAAGGCTGCATTGAAAATTCAGAGGGTTCTCGTCTGACAATATCAGATGTTCAAAATGTTTATGCTGCAATCCAAATGCGCCATTTTACCATTGTTTCCACAGCTCACAACTGCAGGTGCTCATTTGAAAAAAAAGAGCATATTTAATGAGAGGAGCAGAATTCATGCAAGATAAATACAAATGTAATGTGTTCTTCTTTAAGTGTTGAGAGCTAAGTGGGGGATGTGTAATTTCCACTTCCTGTATGAAAACTGGAGTGGTCTGGTGCAGTCTGGAGTCATCTTAGTATAGAAATGCCTGATTTTGTGAAACTTATGCTTTACATATAGTTTACGTTTATATGACTGACAGGCATGTGAAGAGAATTTTGGGGCTGCCTTACATCATGTTGGCTGGGGGCCCCCAGCACCTTCCATCCCCCCTGTTGCATTTATGGATTTAAACAGAAAAAAAATTAAAATATTTTTTATTAATCAGTTTTAACCTAACATAAAGATATAACAAAATTAGCTCGCTTAGTTTTGTTAAACTGTTTGAGGGCACACATTGTCACAAGCATGAAGAAAACAACAGGTATTTATTTTATAGGCATATCCAAAAGTTAGGACACACCCACAACCGTTTATTGCCCTGTAACATCTGTAAGTCACCTTGGATAAAGACATCTGCCAAATAAATAAACAAATAATAATAATAATAATAATAATAATAATAAATAATAATAATAATAATAATAATAATAATAATAATAGACCATTTCAAAGCCTTTTAATGCACAAAAATTACCTTATTATTTAACCAGAATTCCACCTTGGATTTACTGTGCACGCTGAACTAACTTTGGGTTTCAATAGTTTAAAATAATTTCAATTATTATTTAAAAATGACATCACAATTCAAATAAAAAAGTGAACATGGGCTGCATTGTTTTGTTAAAATAGCTCACTTGGTTGTACAATACTGGCCTCTAAAAACACCCTCTCTCGCTGTAAACTGCCTGTCGAAAGTGTTAAAGTTAATGAAGTGCTAAAATGCTATAATATTTTTGCTAATATTTATTTGGAGGTTACAAAGACACAATAGCAAAATTGTTACTTTTCTATCCTGTATTTGTGTAATATTAAGGGTAATAAGATTATTTTTTTTTTTTTTTTTATATATAAACAAGTCCAATATGAAATGTTAACCTGTTTGACATCGCTTATACTTATTACTTAATTAAGTGTTATAATTTATAGATTTAAGGTATATCGCTTTACTTAATGTGCGGTTGTTTAATCTGAATTATGCTTTACAACATTTCAAAAAAGAAACCACTATGATACTTTCAGAATTGCTGAGATCGGTGCCCCGGTACAGTTGTCCATATTTCAAATGTAATCATTGGGTAGGCATAAATAGACCAAATTTATCATCACAAAATAAAACATTGTGCCAAATATACGGCTATACTTTTGGCTTTGACGTCTCGGTGAAATGTTTGTAAGGTTCTCCCATTATATACACTGTTGATGCAAATTGCAAGACTTCAGAGATATCCCTAATGACTGTAATGCACAAAAATGATTTGAGACCTTTAAACTTCAACACAAGTCATTTATATTCATTATGCAATACTGTTATTGTCAGTCTAAATTGGATAACTAAACCTATTCACAATTTTATAGTTACCGTTAGAAAAAAAAAAAATTGCAGATAGCTCATCTGTCACTCTGACCTTTAAAAACCACACATTTCCCTGGGAAGTAGCCCCGATGCCAGGTCTTTAACAAAGGCAAGTTGCTGAGATCCACTGGCCCCTACCCTGGCTGTTCAGTTTGCTCACATTTATCATGTTCTGTTTCACAGTTGTCATCCAGTCGGTGTGAGACATAAGCACCAGTGTAACCTCTGACCTAAGAATGTTATGTCTAATAGACATTATAGCTCTTGAGTCCTTTATGCAGTTTCTAAACCGGTCAACGATAACATCTGTCCTTTTATAGTTTTACAAAAAAAACTACCATTTGACCTTTGACATTAGTTGTCCTTTTTAATTTGTCCATGAAAGTCTATTTGATGTCAACAGTTCATACTTCTATCATCAGTCATCATTACACATAACCCCTTGATACCTGTTGTTTTGCTTGACTGGAAACAATTCATTTGGACATTGGGTCAAGCTTTTGCTTGAATGTAAAGCTGTCCACCCTTTTTTTCTACAAAGAAAGGCAATCTGTTTCTTTCTAATTTATATTATAAAGAAACCGCTGGAGTTAAACGAATCCTTATACATGCACCATTATTTTTTTATTGTCTTTTACAGTTTTTTGCCAGGCCTCAAGCAACTAAATAATATTTTCTCCTGAAAATTGGTCAGGCAAACTTGAAATTCAAGTGGCATAAAATATTGCACAGTGAAACCTGAATTAGCAGGTCACCAACAGGCCTGCATATTTGTGGTTCATCAGTCAAGGTGTTCAGTTCTGAGGTTTGATGGCTGGTAAGAGCAGGTGAGTATAGGATGTTACATGGGTGTGTTTTCAATCACATTGATTATTCTCAGAGGATTAACGTGTTATTTCATTTAATTTGGCCATATATTTTATTATGGTCTTCTAATGAAGACTCCGCTGGGCAAGAGGCTCATGGAGTGGTCAGGGAGTTCAACACTGGGAATCACAAGTGCACATATGCACATATTATATTCATGTATAAGCTCTCTGATTCAGTCCTAGCCCATGTGAAAAAAGTCAGTGTAAGTATTCAACGTTATGTCAAAAATGTTATCAACTGTTTTCTTAGGATTCTCGGCCCATGTTGACATTCCTACACTAAAGCCACATTTTAATTTGTTTTTAAAATGTAAAACCTATCAGCTTAAGTAATTGCAAAGCTTTTGTGATGTACAATGTCCCCAGAACCTCAATGCAAATAATAACCTTGTAATTAATGTAGGTTTTATTTGTGAGAAGAAATGTACTGCCACCTTTCTTTTTAAAAATTGGATCGTGTCTGTGATAGAATGTCTGTTGGATGATTGTTTTCTGTGCAAAACACGACACTTATTGCAAAATGATGCAATGGAATTTCTGTGATTCCAGCACTTGAATTGGCTCAGAGGGCTTTAGTGATTTAACTCATTGAAATCCTGCATAATACCAGGAAGATAACAACAGACTGCTTTCAAGGTCAGGTTTCCACAGAACCACGTTGTCTTATTTCTCTTTACCTAGAATCACTGTTTCCAACTGATTAATTTTTTTCTGAGAAAAATAAAAAATAATTTAAAAGAGGCCCAGTCTAGTTATTATATCCCTTAACAAATCCCACAGATACTTCCCATGGACGCTACTAGATAAGGACAGCATGCTGTATACATTTATCAGGCTGTCTTTTGGTCCAGGTTTGTCAGAAATCTAGGAGAACATCCTTTAATTCTTTCAGATTCCAAAGCTCTTTTGTTCTGCATTTGGTATGCCATTCGGTATAATGGCAAGATGGGTAAGGGTAAGTGCTGATGGATACAGTTCCATCTCAGAGACGAGCCCACTGCCTTTGTTTCATCTTACTGTGCTTGAACATAGCTGACATCTTTCAGGGGGATGAAAGCACCATTTGTCACACCAAAGTGGCAGATGCATGAAAAGCATGAAAGGAAATATGCTGGCTGATATGATCCTCGTTGGACATGTAAGATATGTATGCACCTCCACTGAAAGTGCTCTGGCAATAATTGAAGAATGTTCACCTGGACATGAGCCTTGGCTAACATGTGATACAGATTATAACTGACAGCAAGTCCAGGAGTCTTCTGTGAGATCAGGAAACGAACCAACAAGAACATGTTTTCCAGATGATCGCAATCAAGTCCTTTCAAGTGGCTGCTGTGAATGTGAAAGTACTGTGCTCCTGAGGCATTTGCAATGCTCCCATTGCAATCCAACAGTGACTTAGAGTGCATTATAAAGCTATATTACAGATTTGATTAGGCCTCCCAGGGCCATATTCATAAAGCATTAGTGTGACTGTAAAGGCATTACTGTCCAATGCAATTAACTTCGATTATGGACCCTTGTCCCCTGGAATCTGATTGCGGTATAACAGTTGCAACGATGAATAGATCTAGGTGTTTGCATAGCTGATTGTTTTTCAATGTTACATGATTGATCACCAGCCAGTGCTGATTACACTTAGTATCTCATGTTTTTCAGTCCTTTGTTCAACGGGATATGTTCTGTTGTGCCCTCCAGCTTGACTGCTCTACAGTTAGACAATGCTATACATTTATTTTGTATGATCAATTATGTACTGTGCATTTCATCAAATACAAACCAGTACCAGGCATATAGCAAACAAAACAATTTAAAACAAATAAAATTAAAAATACAAAGAAGGCTGTGCAGCTAAAGCCATTAAATAATTAGCAATAATCTGGTCCAACTGACACCCAAAGGGGCTGGCTGTGGTGAGCCTTCTTGCTTATTGTTGTGGATGGATTAGTTAGACCATTAAATTAGTGTGCCTTTATGTCAGGCTTGGGGAACAGAGTAATACAGCACACATACACACACAGTGGTTTGCAGAAGTATTCACCCCCCCTGCAAAGTTTTTACATTTTGTTGGCACCTGAACGTACGCCACAATGCTTTCAAATTGGACTTTACATGTAGAATTTACACAAACTACTCCACATTGAAATAGTTACAAAAATAATATAGAATATAAATAAGTAAGATTTACAGAGAAAAACAGATTAATCACAGTTGCAAAGTATTCAACCCCTTTGCTACTATAGCCCTAAATCAGCTGCATCAGGTGCAAATTATTTGTTTGAAAGGTCACACAATTAGTGAAATGGTTTCAGTCTTTGTGTACTCAAAGTGGTTTAACTTGTAAATAATTTCCCTCAGGTATATAAAGACTTTCAAGCTGCAACACACATAGTGATCCAACAAAGCAACCATGAAGACCAAGGAGCTTTTGAAACAAGTCAGGGATAAAGTGATAGGGGGGCACAGAGCAGGAGAAAGGTACAAGAAACTTTCAAACGAGCTGATTATTCCTCTCAGCACAGTGAAGTCCCATCATTAAGAAGTGGAAGATGCACATACCACCCAGACACTACCCAGATCAGGTCACCATCCCAAACTGAGCAGGCAGGCAAGCAGAAAACTGGTTCAGGATGTCACTCTGAAGCCAACAATGACCTTGAGAAATCTTCAAAGTTCTGTGTCTGAGATGGGACTCAGTGTTCACACATCAACAATAAGCCGGTCCCTACACAAAGCTGGCCTGTATGGACGGGTGCAAGAAAGAAGCCATTACTCAAAAAGCGTCATCTTAAAACATGTACGGAGTTTGCGAAAAAGAATGTAGATGATACTGCAGACATGTGGAAAAAAAGTTTTGTGGTTAGACGACACAAAAATTAAACTTTTCGGCCGTTACATCTGGCGCAAGCCCAATACTGCACATCACCCAGTCAGCACCATCCCAACTGTGAAGCATGGTGGTGGCAGCATCATGTTATGGGGATGCTTCTCTTCAGCTGGGACTTGGAAGCTTGTCAGGGTACAGGGGAGAATGGATAGTGCAAAGTACAGGCGAATCCTTGAGGAAAACCTGTTTGAGTCAGCCAAGACTCTGAAACTGGGGAGGAAATTCACATTTTAGCAGGACAATGATGCAAAACACAAAGCCAAAGCCACACTGGAGTGGATGAACAAGAAGAAAATTAATGTTCTTGAGTGGCGCAGTCAAAGTCCTGGCTTGAATCAAAACGAACATTTATGGTGAGACTTAAAGATTGCAGCCCATCAACGATCCCCAACAAACTTATCAGAACTGGAACAATTTTCTTGTGAAGAATGGAAGAATGGAAGCAAAAAAAAATGTTTTTATAAACGTAGTAGTCAGCAATTATTTTTTATTATTTTCTACCTATTTAGAATACCCAATAATTTTTAGGCTTAGCTCACCGCTACCAGCCCTGCGCTGATTCGGGAGGGTAAAGGCGAACGCACACTCTTCTGAAGCATGTGCCGTCAGCCTACCGCTTCTTTTCACACTGCAGACTCACCATGCAACCACCTCAGAGGTGCCGCATCTAAGGACAATGCAGCTCTGGGCAGCTTACGGTCTGACTACAGGAGTTGTTGGTGCGCGGTGAGCTGAGAATACCCTGGCCGACCTAAGCCCCCCACCGGGTGGCTCTTGGCCTATTGTGCGCCGCCCCCTGTAAGCTCCCATCCATGGAGTTATATAGAACCGGTGATTTCCGGGCTATAGGATGCATCCTGTATCCCACGTGAAGTGTCTTTATAGGATGCGCCACTTGGGAGCCCCCACTGTAACAGAATCTTAAGTGGGTTTGCATCACTTTGTTTTTTACAGCCCTCATCCGCTATTTCACGTAGTTATTGGAAACACTTGCACAGTACAAATAAAAATAATATTTATAAGTCAAGTTAAAGAGCAACATGTAAATGCTTTTAAAATATACACCCATGTCAAGTAGTTGAAAACGATATCTTCATCAGTGTGTGTGAACAGTGGAGATGAAGAAAATGCTACTCCTCCGTGTCCAGACATTTAAGGGCCTGGGTTTTGGGGCCAGCCACACTTCTCACTGTAGTGTAGATCCGAAGCAAATCTGTTTCCTAAGCCAAACATTGATGTTCACACACAGTTTTGTTGTATGCCATTAACAAAGTGCTATCACATGCTTAAAACGATCTGTGGTCCTGACATTTCATTTATGTTCTGAGATCAAAAAATGCCTTTTTTCATCTATCTCATTTCTACTGAAACCTGACACTCAAACTGTCAGTGAGAGCAGTGCTCAGTAAACCATGTCAGCTCTTGTCAGCCCCGGGTGTAACAGCGTGCTCTTCTCAAATTGTTGCTAATCTGCTACAGATCTTTATCTGTAACCTTCATTTTGTTGTTTACTCATATTCAGTTAAATCAGTTTTCCCTTTTGGAAGTGTCACTTTTCAACAACAATATCGAAAACTCTCTCTCTCTCTCTCTCTCTCTCTCTCTCTCTCTCTCTCTCTCTCTCTCTCTCTCTATATATATATATATATATATATATATATATATATATATATATATGTGTGTGTGTGTGTGTGTGTCTGTGTGTGTGTCTGTGTGTGTGTGCCGTAGAGAAGACAGTCTCAAAAGTTGAAAGCTAACCAGCATGATCAAAATGGAATCCTACAGTACCAAAGCTACACCATGTGACACGGAGACAGATCAATATATGTAACAGACTCATTAATGTGATGACGCCTATCACCTATTGTGCAAGGAACACGATCAGTGGACAGTGTCAATTCGAATCCTGAAACACAAATCTCATAGATGCATCTGGTGAGCTTGAGAATAGGGTGCCTGGTGACTGGTGGTTCTGTCATGGTTTCATCTTTAGAAAGGATACCATATTTCATAAATCAAAATCAAAAAAAGTCCAATCAACCTAGGACTTCTCAATAATAGTGCATGGTACAAAGGCACCTGAACACAGAGTTGTTGACCTCACTGCGAACTACTTTTAAAGAAAATTCATAAAACAGGACCTCTCAAATTTGCCAAGAGATACAAACACAAATATGAAGCATTCTTCAACAAAATTATAATGAGACTAAAGTTAAACATTTCCCCAAAAATGGACCCCAGTATTCACTGAGCACCTACAGTTAAACATGGAGCTGGTTTGATCATGGTATGGGTGTGTTTTAGCAATTCAGTGACTGGATACATGCATGTGATTGAAGAGCGAATGAATGCAGCCATATATTGAAACATTATTAGTTTTAATAAAAAGTTGTTAAAGTTTACTAAATGCTTGCTCTTAATCTGTTATCTTGAATTATGGTATAATAAGTGTAGGGTGCCAATGTCGTTGTCTTCAGCAAAAAAAAATAATCTTAGTTAATCTTGGTTTTAATTGCATATTTAATTGTTACAATTACCTCATCCATCTCATTCAAGTTTATTATTATTATTATTATTATTATTATTATTATTATTATTATTATTATTATTATTATTATTACCTATAAGGCCTTACATATTCTTGGACCTTCTTATCTTCAAGATCTGCTGACCCTGGTCGTTCCCTGAGATCAGAAAATGCTAATCTTCTGACAGTCCCTAAAACTAGTTTGAACTCTGCAGGAGCCAAGGCATTTAGTTATAATGCTTCTTGTCTTTGGAACTTGCTCCTGATTCTTATCAGGAATGCTAGCACAATTCAATCTTTTAAATCCTGTTTGAAAACATTTGTTTGGGTCTGTTTATTTGCAGATGGATTATATATTAAGCTGTTTAACAGTAGATTTATAGAATCACTTAAATTTAGTAAATAATATAGCAAACTAGGTTACTCTATGGTTTCATTCACAAGTTGTCAAAATAAAAAAAAAATAGATGCAGAATTTATTGCAGTTAGAAAATTGTGCATACAAAAACAAAGCTAGTCTCATTATTGGTTTACTGTAGTGTATGAAAAAGTCATGTGCATAGGGACAGATTTTTTTCATAAAGACTATAAGAAGCCAGTTGACACCTTTTAGTAGCTGATCTCAATGTCCCTGACCCTGGGTGAAAAACAAAAAAATGTGTTGGGATGCATTGTTTTACTTAGATCTCTTAGAACAGTCCTGTTCCACCTGCATTATACCAGTCTGGTCTCCACTTCATGGATTGTTGTACAACATATTTCCATCCACATGTGTAAGACTTTAGAAATTTATACTGTGTGGTAGATTCAGGTAAAAAAAAAAAAAAAAAAGAAGGAAATTCAGTAACAAAAACTTTGCTAAAATAACGTTAAGGTTGCATGCAACCTGTCTATATATGTGTGTGAGTGTGTATGGTCTTCCACCATTATGCAGTGAGAGACCTTGGAAAAATATTATTTTAAAAAAATGCCAATGTGAATTTCACAATTTCATTGTGTTACTGATTCAAATCAAGGTCATTACGGTTTTATTCAGAGCCCAGGTCGTTCTTTCTTTTTAAACCTGTGTAAGAGTCACCTCTGTAGCTCTGCATCAAAATAGTTCACCTGTTAGCTGCTGTTATCCTACAACAATGGGCTTTTTTCTGGGTTTTTTTTTCTGTACTTTTATAGCAACTTTCCTGTTTGGATAATGTATTACTACATTAGTGCAGGTGCTTTATTGCATTAACAGCATGCATATAATTTGTTGTAACTACTGATACATGTGTAACAGGATGGTGAATCGGCATCCCCACACATTGCAAGTGAGTGTCTTAACCACTATGCAAAAGAGCCAGCTTTGTCTGCATTCATGGTTCTAGAATTTTTAACCTATTCTCAGGTCGGAATTCGTTACAGCAGTGCGTGACACAACACTGACTCTAACACATGTATTATATCGTGGAATCAAGAGTGTAGCTACAATGTAGGTACTGTAACTTTATTTTAAATGTATCTCAATCCTTTTTCTAAACGTTTACCATTTTTTCAACATTACAAGCGCAGGTTCCTCCAGAGAATGCGAGTTAGCTTCAAATACAACTGTATTCGTGTGTGCTAGTTATCCTGTAGATCTCATTTCTTCCACTTCAATGAACAAGACAAAACTGTGAAAGTGTGGTCAAATGGTCAGGTGACAGGGTGGCGTTGTGAGCCCAGATGGTATCAGCAGGCAAGGAGACTCAGTGGGAAGGAAGCTGTAGTTTAAGTGTGGCTGCATGTTTTAATAAACACAAAAATAAAAGCTTAAACAAAAACATGTCTTGCACACCGTAAACAAGAACAAAATAACCAGCTCAAGGGCCAAAACAAAACTGTTCTGGCTGGCAGAGCTGTCCCGCCAACTTTATCCAGCAATACAGAGACAGACAGACAGACAGACTGACTGACTGACTGACTGACAACCACCAAACAAAGGCTTTTCTCCCTTTTTTTATACCATGTGGCTGGAGCCTAATTATCATCAATTACTCAATTAACTCCAGTCACATTCTCACATGTATTTGGCAGAGATAGGAAATTAACACCATCCCTGCCAACTGCCACCAAAACATCATAAAACAATATTACAGACAGGGCCCTGCCCTGCCCCAGGCCCACATTGACATGTCTGATATGTTGCCGTGGTGAACACAGGTGTAAAGTACCCAAACAAAGTAAACAAATAGTATTGATTATTAATGATAAGTGTGATAAAGGTTTCTTTGGATGTCATAGTTACAATATGAAAGGTTGGTGGTTTATCTTGAATGGTTATAGTGTATCTTTTCTCTTTTGCAATGTGATAATGGTTTCTTTGGATCTCATACATGAAATGACGTGGTTCAACGTGAACAACTACACTGTAGCTTTCAGCCTTTGCAATGTAAATGATTCACACTGAAATGGATAGAGACATCAGTTATACTTGAATCTCAACAGCACAATCACATTTATATGGGATTCTCTTGATAATAACAATGACAGCACAGATGTTACAGTAACATTTATTAGCCCTCAGTCTTTGTTCAAATTTAATAACCATAATCAAAGGTTACGATGCACTTTTTGTGTTAGAAAATAGGGCATTACAAAGTAACCCGGGGGCGGGATATAACAGCTTCATAAGATTGAAATGATGGCTGGAGTGGGTCAGCGTCTTTGTCAATTGAACGCAGCAGCAACCTGAGGCAAAGAGCACAGAGCGACAGCTAAATTTTACAGAAGCTGTCAGATAATAGCAGATCACAGGGAAAGAGAGACAATAGTATACATTCAGGATTAAAGACACACATTTCAAACAACACATGGGTTGTACATACAACTGAGTGATTATAAGTTCTTGAGCTACATACATTAGCTATCAGCTGAACTAGTAAAACATTCAAAAGCTGTCTTGCACTTCAGGAGGTCCCAAACGTGAAGTCTCCACCAGCTTCAGCAGCTTCTTGTGCACAAATGGTGGGATAATAAAATGTTGCCTGCTTCTGCTTGCGAGCTTGCAGAAGCGTGCCAGTGATTCATCCTTACTAAGCCAGCAAACATTATTGTGGAGAAGATCTTCATGCTTTGCAGAGGACTCAGTGACCAGTTTACAAAATAGCCTATGCTGCAGACTGGAGAAAGTTCTGATAAAATTGGTTATTTTCATAACATTCTTCATCACATCTCAGATCGTTCACCAATAAATGGAGCACGTCATCATCCAATGTCTGTATATGGCACAATGTAGTGGTATTTGACAGGGGAACTTGCTTGACAGCATTCATGGTGGCTGCTTTCGTCTTCTCATCAACTACCGCTTCTTTGGAACAGCCGGTAAACACCCCTTGAAGGTTTTGGAATCTTGCTGTGATGCTTCTGAGAATATTACTTCCATAATTGTAAGTTATAATCAGGGAGTCGGCCTTGGATCCCATTGCATTGGAGTTCAAAGGATAATATTCCTTGATGACAGAAACACACTCATTGCATAACTGGCATATTGGCTTTGCTTTGGCTACATTCGGTAAAATGAACAAATACTCAATACTGAATCCATTCTTCTTTAAAAACTCTGTTTTCAGTGTCTATTTTACATTTTGTTCCCATGAGAGTAGAAAGAGCCATTATGATGTAGCTTATTTCAGCAAACTCACTGCAGAGAAGCAAACCGTGCATAGAAGAGTGCCACTATTTGTGTATTACAATTTGTATATAACAATTGATCAATTTATGGTAGTTTACTAGATAAGAATTCACATTTTAGGGTTTGCAACTGATAGATAAATGCTACATATTGAATTGGATAATCATCCTGAAAGATATTATTTGATCATATCAAGCATCTATTAGCCAAGTGATTATAAATAATTCACATATAAAAGGAATATACCTTTTCCCCATTTCTAAATATGCTATATATTTTCCTGTTTTCAGGCCTCATTTTAACCAGTGTTGCAACTGCAATGTGAAGGTCGGGATTTGTAAAATTGGTTGCTTTTTTGCAAAATAGAATCCGCCCCTAATCAATTCGTTATCAGCAAGTGCATAAAAGCTCTGTGCGTTATTCTTTCATGTCACTTCTTTTTGTTTTGTCTGCTCAGTCAAGCACTGGGAGGCTGAAATGGGAGCTGACCGCTTAGACCCTGGAGGAAGGGCTGCCCTCAGCCGTGGATTCCCTGAGATTTCCCCTAAAAAAAAAAAAAGAGTAATTACCTGAGTGCTGAGGGATTTGTATTTGGTTCTGCGGGGTGAGTGGTTGGGTTGGAGAGGCTGGGCTCTCTCCTCCGGCGCAGTCATGCTCTGGGGGACGGGCCGTGTCTCAGATGCTGATTTTCACTAAATTCCACTACATTGTATATCTAGGGTTTATGTCACTACCGTGTCCTTGCCAATTACCATTAAAGAAAATACCCATTATAGCTTATAATGTAATTATTAAACATAATAAACACAATACCTCAATAAGAACTAGCGATTCTGGTTTAATTATCCCTAGATTCATGATGAAAAGAGATTAACAATTAATATGATGTATTTTTAAGTATTTCAAATCAATCATAAATGTGTATTTGTTATAAGACAAAAATAAACCTAACAATCCAAATTATTATTACATTTATTCATATTCTCAAAGGAAGAAGAATAAAGGTTAGGCTTCATAGTTAAAAACATATGTATAAAGAAGAAACAAAACAAAACATTCAAGGAAAAGTAATGCACTGTTAAATGTTCATTATAATTCCTTGATGTGCTCTCTGGTCATAGAGTTCTGCATTAGTGAAGCAGTCTTAATAGTTCATCATGCATTGTTTGGTTGAGTCACACATTACATGCACCAGCTTTCACGTGGCTAAGTACACATGTACAATGTCCAGCATCTAGTTGAATAGATGCACATTATGTATTGTGACGATATCAAAAGCATACTTCAGTTCAGTTACTTGTAAACACACAATATAAGTTTGATACTTATTCAATTGGTGTGATGTTTAAACAAAGTCTTCTTAACATGGTCATCCCCTCTGTAGAAGTTTGTTGGGGAGCAGTGCGGTGCATTATCTTTGTGAAGGCTGTAGGCAAACGCTTTCGTCGTTTCGGAAGGAGCCTATTTTCTCCGGGACAGCTTTGCACTTTACATCATTGCATCTTTGTTGAAGAACTTCGGAGTTTTATGAGTTGAGAGCGATGAGATTGAAGAAAGAGCGACTCCAACGAGAATCCAGAGAGAAAAGAGTCCAGCTGAGTGAAAATCCTTGTTTTGAGTTTAAATAACAGAATGTTCCTTTGTACTGTAAACAAGTCTTTGTCGGTCCTTCCATTGGTTCACAGTATTTAATAGACAGTTGCATATCACACATAAAGGCTGTGTTAGAAATGGAATGTAGCTGCCTGTTTTGTTTTCAAAGGATTTTACATTTATCATTTAAACCTCCTATTCAATATAAATTTAGTTACATTCATTGGAGAAGCATACAAATTTCAGTTTCATTCTCTATACAAAATTACGATTACAAACATATAAAACACATCATAATACAATTAAATTATGATGATGATGATGATGATGATGATGATGATGATGATGATGATGATGATGATTATTATTATTATTATTATTATTATTATTATTATTAAATATAACAATAATATTTAAAAATAGTTATTAGTTTATAATATTCATTTAAAACACAATAAACACTTCAGATTTATTGGGAAATTTACTTAAAATAACTATTAAACTTGTGTCTACGAGTTATGTAATTAAAATGATTCTTAAAGCATTTTAACTAATGTTTAACACAATAATGGAACAACTGCATCTTCACTATAGCTTACTTGGTAAGTATTATGACACCTTAGGAGATTAGACAATCAGATAGCATTTTGGAAGCCGAGCTTCAAAGAGGTAACACAGTTTGTGGCCTGTGCCTTATCTAATCAGCTTTGAAGTAGCAACCCATTTCCCACAGCATGACACACAGACAAAGACTCTGAATTAAATATCTGGAAAATGCTTGTATTAAAATTAATTTAACCATGAATTTCCTTGACAGGCTCATAGCCACTTCCTATCTGCGGCACTGGGATACATGTAACTGTTCATGTTTTTCCAGCCGGCCTCACGCAGGTAGCTGTCTGGTACCCACGGATGAGGCCTCTGTCCAAATTTATCTTTTACTCAGGCCTGAGTGCCCACTACAGTCATCAGGCCCTGAGCGGCCCATCACAGTTCATAAATCATCTGCAATTGCATCATCATCATTCATTCATTGCCATTCATGCATAGTGGATTCTCCATGCTGAAATGACAATTCTGCCACAACTGGCAGTAAAGAGCTGTTGCTGCTGAGCTCACATGTTTATCCCAAGAACAAACCCCTTTGAAAGGTAGCATTAAAGTCAGGGAAACCTAAACTTCAAACAAAACGCCCACTCCCTGAGGGTCCAAGGCAAACTAATACATTCATTCAAAACAGTTCCTTTAATTTCATTTCTACATATTTATAAAGTCTGTTTTTACTACCTTTGCTTTTTCTTTTTAAATCCAAATTAAAGGTATGGGAATGAGCCAGGCCTTTTATCTTACCTTAATAAATATCAAGTAATGCACAAATGAGGGCACAGGAGCCCGGATCTGTAGTTGGTAGCCTCCTCATTCACTCTAACACCTGGTAAAATTATTCATTAATTCAACAAGCACATTTTGAAAGCAGTAGTTCAAAGGCCCTGTGAATTGTAGAACAAGGTGTTCAAAACTAAAGTGCACTTCAGTTCTGGCTGCGGCAGAGAGAGACACTTCCTGCAAGATGAAGAGCCTGGGAAAGCAATACACGAGCTATGATTTCTTTACTTTTTGCATTCATTTTCAAATGTTAATGCCAGTAGTAGTAGAATAATCCCCAAGCATTACTGGGGGTTCATTGAGTTTTCTTCTGCTATGCTTTTTTTCACAGGCACATTAGAAACCTTTAAGATTCAGTTATGGTGATGCCCCACTTTGAAGAAAATGTGTGCTGTAACTATGGATAATAAAGGCCGATTAGGTTGGAATTCATCATGTATTTTGGAAAATGTGCTGTGGAAAGATGCAGGAAGACAAATGCTCCGAGAAATAAACTTCAGGAAATGTATCTAAGACATGGATGTCTATTTTTATGATCTAAATAGCACCAGCTCGAATAAAGCCACCCTAAAATATTATACCTCTTACCATATTTTTTATTGTATTAGTATCACCTCTGGACAGAAAACACCAACAGGATTATGCTCACCACTGTTTAATGAAAATAGTGTCTATACTGTGGATGCTTAGTTTTACAGTATCTACGGTACAGTACAGTATCTATTCTGCCCTTTCTGAAGAAAATAAGCTCTAGTTTTGAACATGCTATTCTTCAATTTCATGTGAAGTCATTGACCTTGACATTGTATGGAGTTTGTCAGGTAGAAATCTGGCAGTACCAAAAAGATTTATTAACAAAGCCTGTTCTTCCACTTTTTATGTTTGTATGCACATTTGGCACTATCACTAAATGAAAGTGTTAGTTACATTTGAGCTCCATTTCATGGTGAAATCTTACAGTGTCCATTAAAGAGCCTTCATATGTTCTTTCACTTCGGTAACCTAGATAGCTTTGTGTGCCTACATGTGCTCTTTACTTTGCCCACACTCTGACCTGGATTTGATCCCCAGATCTATTGACTCCAGTGTATGTATTCCTGTTCTTAGCCTTGTGCTCTGATCACTGTCTCCCTTTGCAGACAAAATGAGCACAAACCAAAAAGGTTTCACAGGGTCAGTATCTCCAGCGACTGTACCAGCCCTGACACACCAAGCATTTTCCCTTTTGGCACATGTTTTTTCTACTTCAAAGTGGGTACATTCTACTTCAGAGATGGAATGCATTGTCTTTAAATATGGGCTTATTAAGGACAGTGCTGAAATGCTTGTCGTGCTTTATGTCACGTGAATTATTTAGAAATGAATTCACTAGTACTGGAAGTCCATCAAGTTTTACAATACTTTTCAGAATAAAACATGCATCTTGTGGGTCAGAAGCCTGTAGCCCCAAAAATGTTTTTTAAAAAACTCAAAACATTTGCAAACAAGTGTGTTTTATATACAGAAAATGATGGTCTACTAAATGCCTGTTTTATTAATGAGATTGAACTTTTGTTAAAGTGGTAAAAAATGTTCATTACATAAAAAGGTTTAAGGCTCTCCAAACTCTTGCCTGGCATTGCCTTGACCTTGTAGCTCTGTAGCTCTGCGCATGGCCCGAACTAGTGCAGCTGTGATCTCGGACTGATGAGATAAAACCCTTGTTTTCACATACGTTGTTTCTGCTTACCATAAACCACAATCAGTCCAGCTAAAACTGGTACCAAACCATAAACTTCTGCTAAAAGTGACGTGCTATACTTTTGGCACCACATCACAGAATGCCTACAATACACCTCCTATGAAGTGGGACCAACTCTGTTCATTGGTGGAAATAACGAATTTCCACTCCCTCTTGGTGGAGTTTCACTCCCAGTGGGCAGGCGTTTGCTGGGTATATTAATGCTTGTGACAGGTATTTCTGTTGCTCGGGTTCCACCTGCCGAGACATGTAGGGTTACATGTAGCTCCATTGCTCATACTCCACCCCGTGAGACCTATGAGTTTACTTGCAGCCCCATTGCTGCTGTTGTTGTATTGTAAGTGATTTACTGTCATCAAATAAGTCTATATATATATATATAATTTATTTGTTTTTATTCTAAAGCTAGCTACTAATTAATTCTCACATATTGTATAGCCTTTAAATTAGTCTTTAATGGGCTCAATAACCTCTGGATGTATGCATTAATTCTTAATCCTGTTCAAAGTGAACAGCAGTTTATCATCTGTAGTGTTGGATGAATGATGCGTGAAATTTGTTCTACCTGCTACAACTGATCTTACCCAATCTTCTTCTGTACAATGTAAACAAACGCCTGCGCGGATTACCACAGGTCAGATATCAAATTAAAACAATTATCTGGGTTAATGAACCATTGCACACAGATCTTAGGACTTAATGAGGTTAGACTTGCTTTCAAGTTCCTAATCTAGTCATGAGTATCAGCTGCCGTAGCACGCTGTGTTTACAGTTACTGTGAAATGAGTTACATTTTTTATATTGTAACTGTGTAATAAATGAATAATAAGGAGACAGATAGAAATCCTTGACCCTAATCAGAGACATCAACAAGTGAGTGGCAGGTGATTTCTTAAGCTATTTATAAAGATGTCACTGACGTATATATATATATATATATATATATTATATATATATATATATATTATATAATATATATATATATATATATATATATATATATATATATATATATTCCGACGAGTACATGTCACGGGTCTCGAGCTGACAAATGGCCACTGCAAAGTTAGACCTTCCTTATTATGATGGAAGAGGTTAAATACATTCATCGGCCAAATTCCAGTCCAACTACTTTGATTTAGTAACTTATGAAATTAAATATAGGCTTTATAAATATCACTTCAGTATGACATTAATAAATTATAATGCAATAAATATCATTTCAAATTGACATGTTTATGTCATACTGCATAAATACACAACATATAGTGCTTTTAATAACAAAACAGTAAGCTTAGCTAGAATTCGACACTGCAGCTACGTAAAATGTATTTACACACAACAAGCTGATTGATGCGTTGTGTGCATTAGTTATTTCAGTGTAATCATGTATTTTTACTTGACTTATGCAGCAGTATACAGCTATTGCTAAAAGTTTTGCATTACCTAGAATTTAGGAGACGTAATTATTATTTGTTAACTTTATGAACATCATTTAGATCTTTTATGTAACATCATGTAATCAGAGAAACTACAAAATTATATCACAAAAGTCTACCGGAAGCCATAATAGTAGTCAATATTTCATATTAGATTTCCTAATGTCAAATTTTAATTTCTGTCAGTTTTCAATTAAGTATATGGAACATTACAAAGCTGTATATAATTCAACATGTTAACATAACATTATACAACAGGTTTCATTCGAATTTATGGATTAAAATTAATTAATTCTATAGGGTGACACAAAACTTTTTACACCGCTGTGCTCCATCTTCACTTCAGTATTAACTACTGTCATCAGCCAACTTCTGCAATCAATTTGGAATGATTACAAATATTGTAATGAACATGTACAACAGAGTTTCCTAATTAAAGCATAAACATGTTAATTGTGAAATGTGTTTAAGTGTTTTTCGGGTTTGTGGCAGGATGACTGGGTGGATAGAAACAGTAACTACAGGTTTCAAGTGCTGTCGTGCATGTTTACTAAATAAAAATAAAAACACAAAACAAATAGGCACAGGACCAAAAAAGGTTTACACAAAAATACAAATCAAACATAAAGAGTCAGGCTGGGCAATACCTTCAGTGACTTAAGAATAAACTCAACAAACTCACGTGGTCTCCCTTCTCCCAGGCAGTTCCTCCCAATGGAGCTGTGTAGCTCCCTTATATACCATGTGGTCAGGGTTGATTGACAATTAATCATTCAAGCAAAGCCTCGCCACATTCTCACATATATCTTGCTGGGATAGGAATTAACCCTGTCTCTGCCAACCAATAACAAACAATACATTATTTACATGTGCAGGGCTCTTCCCTGCCCCAGGGTTATACAGTGTTGTAGCAGGGTGGTAGAAAAGCCCTGCTGTTTAATCATATTGTTTGCTTATTTTTAGAATGAGGTCTCCCCCTCCGCCCCTGTGTTATTTTGTATTTGTTTATTGTATTGTGTTTTATTTTATTTCTAGATGATGGCGAACCACCGTGTGTTTTGTTTGTTTATTATTTATTGTCTGATAGCGTAGCTGTGTTTTAGTTTTGTTATTGTTTTGCAGCGTGGATGGGAAGCCCCATTCACACTATAAAACCCCTGCAGAAGATGGCCATCTCCCAATTTAAGTGATTAATTTGTTGCTAATCAGGAGATGGCCACCTGCATGAAGTGGGTGTTCGGAAGTGGAGAACGGGAGAGTGAGAGGAGAGGTTTATTTAAAAAAGAAACCAGAAAACTATAGGAACAGTGAAGGCAATGGCCCAGCCTGACCTATAGGGTAGTTTGTGTTCGTGATTTATTTTTGTTGTAAATCTTTTATTTTTGCTCTGTTTTTTGTTTTCTGTTTAAACATTGTATTTATTTTTGTTCTTTAATAAAATAGCATGCGCTATTGCACTGACCCAGTCTGTTGTTGTTCCTCCTTCTGGTCTGGCGTCACGGCAAAACCATTTCCTGCCACAAGTATATATATATATATATATATATATATATATATATATATATATATATATATATATATATATATATATATATACACACACACACACACACACACACACACCGTATTCCTTCAAATTTAAGACGCAACCTAAATTTCTAAATTTCCCACCTTCAATTTCAGGACAAAAATAAAACATCAAAGATGCATTTACAAAGATACTACCTCAAATACGCAAATAAGAACATGACATATGGAAGCAGTTTGCAGCTGTCTCCTTTTAGTGATTACTCACACCTGTTTTTCTCCCTTTTTGTGAACTGTATTGCTTGGCATGTCAAAAAATAAGGGGTCTGATGAGCATTTTCAATCTGCCCAAGCTGGTACTGTTTTTTAGAATGGAGCCCAATAATGAAACGTTGAAATTGTAAAAGCTTCTATTTTAATTCCTCATGAACCTAATGACGCTTCTTTGAAAATGGCTGTCTGTATGTCATGGATGATTCGAGATCGGGCAGTAATGTTTTTGGTCTTCTTTTCCCGGGCAGTCAGTCACTTTGCTGTTCATGTACTCAGGCAGTCACTTCTTTTGTTGCTGAATTTAATACATGCATCACTATACTATACCGAATTTCAGATGCGGGTCATTTTTGAGAAGAAAATAAAAGGAATAAAACTGATAACACTTTACATTATAACATATATTCTTTATAACATAGTTATTAAGTACCTATTACATATTTATAAAACATTAATAAACAGCACCTTAATATAAAGTGTTACCATAAAACCTGGGTCAATGATTTTACAATAGCCAATTAGTGCCTACTCTCAAATGGACACTCTTATCCAAATAACTGCTCAGGTTAAGACAATATTGAGTAAATAAGCACCAAGGTGCTATTTTGAGCAAATACGGTATTTTCAATTTTTGTATTCTAGCAACGAACATGCTCTTTCATTAAACTCATACAATACAGCATACTTTGTATTGTATACATTTAAGCCTTAGTTGCAGCAGTTTATTTCAAAATCACAGTATTGATTTTTTTAATGAACAAGTGAAAAAAGAAAATAATTTATTATGGATTTTGGGCTAATTCTTTTGAGAAGAATAAATGCCCTGAACACTACAATAAAGAACTGTTTGCTTTCAATCTTCATTTCTACCCTTTTATTCTCGGTTCTTAAATGTTATGTTGAAAAATATAACAAAGGATACTTTGATTGATCAATCTGAGTTCAAAAACATGATATAAAATATAAAAATGTATAACGCCAGTCAGCTTTCCTATGGCAAGCTCAATTCCAAGATCTGACGATCAATGCCTTCTGTACAGAAACCTCAAAACACAAGATGCCAGGAAAATCAGGTATGATAAAAAAGAACACAATTCGTATGTGCCTATTTGGATATTTAAAAAAAAATATCGTATGTTAAGTTCACACACAGAGAACTGAAATATGATTTATTTTGAACCTGTACCAATTGAAATTGAATTTGATGCGTATTTAGCAATCTTTATCAATACAGTAAATAAGGTTCCTTAAAAACATATCAACACAAACAGATATATAACTTGCATAATCTTTTAGAAAGACTCTTTCAACGATTGATAGATTTTTTTAAATAATATTTTACAGTATGTAAAAAGAAAGAATCGAATCTAACCCAATTTACCAATGTCAACAGTTTGTGCAACACTAGTGCTTTTGTCATTTTGGTTCATTCTAAAATTCTTCTTGCACCAAATACACCCACAGGTAAAATTTGCTCAAAATCTTTTGTAACGTATTTCTGGAATCCATATCCAGGGTCCATATCTTTGAGAGACTGGCAGAACTGGCGCATGTACATTCTGTCCCTATATCCCTTGACACTGGCTTTTGATGGCACACGGCACCCTTGTGCTAATGGAAACCAGAAGAATTGGTGTGGGTAAATGAGAAATTAGATGGGTATTTAACTGCTGTGTTTACTGGGTTTTTACATATCTTGAGAGTGCATGTTTGTCTCCATGGAGACAAAGTCTCCAATATTAGGGTGGTGAAGTCAAGCTTCACAAAAGAACTGGCCCTGGACGCTTGGTTTAGCTCCAAATGATGCTATAGCACAAGGTCATGAAAGTCTACAAAGCGGATGGAGCCTTGCTTTTTCCTGTTATTTAAAGAGCCTATTTACGCTATCCTTATTGATAGAAGGAACAGTGCATTCATACAAGTTTCCGATTTGGTCCAACAAGAGTTTCTGTTTAATTCTAAGGTTCTTTATTAGCTGGCGCTACTATTAAACCCTGGGTGGGTTTTCTTTATTTTTGATTGGTCTGTCACACTTAATAATAAGTCATGTCCTTCACTTGGAATTTAGAAGTTTACTTGAATCCCACGGGCTTCTATTATTTTCTTCTATAAGTCATAAAGTGGTGAGCCCCAGTGCATTAGTAGCTTAAGCACATCAGCATCAGTGCCTTGGCATACTTCTTTGATGGACTTTGATGACAAGCTGTGCATTCATTTTACATAACATGCCATGGCAACTGGTCCTTGTATTTGTATGTATATGAATAATGGGAATAACAGCATGTGCATTGTGCCATTATTCCATGTTAATACCAGTTTTTTAACCTTACAGATAATTTAGCAAAAGTGTGTTTACTTTTCCAAAGCATTGTCCCAAAAGTGAAATGAATATAGATAATGCTGGTTGTATCAGTCAGTTCCATGAACTGGTTTGTTGCTTAGAATTGTTTTTTTCATTGGGCTGCCTACTGCTGAGTGTTAAAAGTGCAGGCTTTCTTGCATCGAGAGCTTTCTATAATGGTTGTGATTATATGCTCTGTGCCTCTTCACCCGGTAAAGCTTTTAAACACAACAGCAAATTTAGCAGACAAAGATGCTAAGAGCAGTTTAATGGCAAACATCTCTAGGGCTAGCTCATTGTCTAAAGCTACATAAGGAACAAAACCTAGTCTGAACAATTCTGTGGCTACAGACCTACACCAGTCCAGGAATATGTGTGTCTTGTTATTTCATAATACCTGCACTGCATTATGCTAAAACATGCTTCAAAAAATGGTTCACATGTTTCAATATGTACCGGCATTCTTCCAGCGAAGCTTGTTAAAGCACTTTCTTTTAAAAAAATTGTCTAACATGTACATGTTTAAAAAATATTACAACAATGTATAAAAAAAAAAAAAAATGTTACCATAGATTTAATGTTCATAAGTACAAATGAAAGCAAATTTACACATTTAAGACCATCCATATAAAAGTATCTTATATCGAAGGAATACGGTATTCTACCACATGTTTCTGACCCCAAAGTCAGTGCGGATTACAACACTAAGCAGGTTGAAGAGATCATAGCACAATGGTTAAGCAATCAAACTGTCTGCTTTGGGGACTCCTAGTACTAGATATGTGAGTTTAAATGGAAAACATGTTGAGAATTGTAAATGTTTTCTAAATGAGCTAACACATATGATAGCATTTATTTGTTTACTCTCCATAACACACTGCAGCTTTGCCTTTTGGGAAATTAAATATTAGTGCTTTGTGTTGTTGATAGCATTTTATTGTCAAGACAGTAATGAGTTCCATTATGATATGGATTGGACCGCTTGACCAATAACTAATCTTTAATGAATATATAAACCTGCAATCTGTAAATGACTGTTGAATAACAGCAAATGCCTAGTGGTTGACTTAATATAATACCTCATGATTAGTGATTCACAGTAGGATCATCAGTCTTTACTTTATTGGGTTGTAATACACATTTGGCATAGTAGTGGCAAAGTTGTATGAAGGATTATATATCTTACTAATACTTTGGGGTAGTATACATCGCAGTCCGGTTCAAAATGCTGATATGATAGAAGTGGTCGTTGTTATTTTTTATGTCAGCATTGTAATTCTAACCCTGTATTGTGAACGTCACTCATGACACAGCACAGAATGGAAGCCCAAAGTTTCTGCAAGAACCTTCTCAGGAGCAGCCAGACATGAGACACACGAGGCACACGGCAGGAAGAGAGCAAGAGAGGAACGCTGTTGCCATTGGCAACCAATCAAACTTAATACACTCGAACCAAGACGACAGCAGTTTAGATCTAAACCCTAACTCCAAAGTCTGAAAATCCCTGCTTGCCAATGTGGTCCACTGATTCCTTGCATTTTAGTGTAGTCTTTCTCTATTGGCTTTAGTGACACCGTTGCTGCACAGTATGTTCCAATGGGAATCCTGTATTAAACGCAGGTCACATGTTTCCTGGGTGCCCACATGTTCCTTTTAACTAGTGACTATATGTATCTTCCCTAGGAAGCCAATGGCAGCCTAGCTTTTATTTTAAGCAACAGGAACTAAAGTCAGCTATTTTTATGATATACAGCAATTATATATATATATATATATATATATATATATATATATATATATATATATATATATATATATATATATATATATATATACAGTGCCTTGTAAAAGTATTCAGACCCCTGACTAATTCTCTCATATTACTGAATTACAAATGGTACACTGAAATTTCGTTCTGTTCGATATTTTATTTTAAAACACTTAAACACAAAATCAATTATTCTAAGGTGACATTGGTTTTATGTTGGGAAATATTTTTAAGAAAAATAAAAAAACTGAAATATCTTGCATGCATAAGTATTCAACCCCCACACATTAATATTTGGTAGAGCCACCTTTTGCTGCAATAACAGCTTTAAGTCTTTTGGGGTAAGTGTCGGAGTGATTTTGGCCCATTCTTCTTGGCAGATTTGCTCCAGGTTGTTCAGGTTAGTTGGACGACGCTTGTGGACCGCAATTTTCAAATAGTGCCACAGATTCTCAATGGGATTGAGATCAGAACTTTGACAAGGCTACTGTAGGACATTCACCTTTTTGTTCTTGAGCCACTCCAATGTCACTTTGGCCTTGTGCTTGGGATCATTGTCCTGCTGAAAGGTAAATTTCCTCCCAAGCTTCCATTTTTTAGCGGACTGAAGCAGATTCTCTTGCAGTATTTTCCTGTATTTTGCTCCATCCATTATTCCTTCAATTGTAACAAGATGTCCAGTCCCTGCTGATGAGAAGCATCCCCACAGCATGATGCTGCCACCACCATACTTTACTGTAGGGTGGTGTGTCTTGAGGTATGGGCAGTGTTAAGTTTGCGCCACACATAGAGCTTTGAGTTTTGGCCAAAAAGCTCTATGTAGGGTGGTGTGTCTTGAGGCATGGGCAGTGTTAAGTTTGCGCCACACATAGAGCTTTGAGTTTTGGCCAAAAAACTCTATCTTGGTCTCATCTGACGACAAAACCTTTTTCCCACGTTCAGATGGTACTTTCTGAGTAACAGCTTCTTTCTTGCCACCCTCCCATGCAGGCCAGTGTTATGCAGAGCTCTTGATATGGTTGACTGATGCACCATTACGCCACTCCCAGCCACTGAACTCTGTAGCACCTTCAAAGTGATTGTTGGCCTCTCTGTGGCTTCTCTCACAAGTCTCCTTCTTGTTTTAGCGCTGAGTTTTGAGGGACTGCCTTTTCTTGGCATTCCTTTCCCTAATCTATGCATTTGTATTACTTTATCTCTAACTTCTGCAGAATGCTCTTTGGTCTTCATTTTCCTTCAGATTCACAGCCTTACCAATGATCCTTCAACAGTGGGGTTTTTATCCAGAAAATGTGACAGAAACTTTAATGGTTCACAGGTGGAGGCCAGTGGTAAGGTAATTGTGTCCTAGTTAGGACAATTTCTTTCATCGGTGCAAACTGGGAGCTTCCACAGCACAGGGGTTGAATACTTATGCAAGCAAGATATTTCAATTTTTCTTAAAAATACTTCCCAACATAAAACCAATGTCACCAACAATAGTTGATTGTGAGTTTCAGTGTTTAAAAATAAAATATCAAACAGAACGAAATTTCAGTGTACCATTTGTAATTCAGTAATATGAGAGAATTGGTCAGGGATCTGAATACTTTTGCAAGGCACTGTGTGTATATATATATATATATATATATATATATATATATATATATATATATATATATATATATGTATATATATATATATATCTATATATATATATTATTATTATTATTATTATTATTATTATTATTATTATTATTATTATTTTATTATTTATTTATTTATTTATTTATTTATTATTTATTTATTTGGCAGATGCCTTTATCCAAGGTGACTTATAGATGTTACAGGGCAGTACAAGGTTATGGGTGCGTCCTAACTTTTGGACATACCTATAAAATAAATAGACATACCTATTGTTTTCTTCATGCTTGTGACAATGTGTGCCCTCAAACAGTTTAACAAAACCAAGCAAGCTAATTTTGTTTTCCCTTAGAAAAACAAAGAAAAGTCAATAAATGCCCTTCTTACGAAGTGTAAATGCTTTACTGATATCATTTTTATTTATTTTTTTATAGGTGTAGCCCATGCATTTTCTAAACTGCCAGCATGCCTCATTAACAATATCTTTAATGACAGGTATTTGTGTAAACATGTTAATTTGCCTGAAGTACACCGGATGGAAACAAGACCAGTCAGAGGAGAGATTTTCCCATGAACATTCAATGGTGTTACGTGTTCCGTTCCCAGAGCTCTTTGAGGACAGCACTGGAAATGCATTCATTCAAATGAGCTGAAATCAATCATATAATGAGCAATACTAAATGATCCTCATCTTCGAAGGGACTGAATAAATCATTGTATCTGTGACAGGGTATGTGCGCCACAGATTGACCAGAGAAGCTGTGTGGCAAAACTTTGATAGCTGTGGCTGTGATAGTGGCAATTTAGCAATGAATGTATCTTTGTGCTTTGGCCAATTCACCAACTGACACCTGTTGAAACTAAAACTGTGCAGAAAAAAATCTAAATCTAATAGCGGGGATGAAACAAAAGCTGCAGCTGTCAAAGCAGAATATAACCTCATCCTGACTGATGAACCCCCTGCTTAAAGAAAGCTTACCTGGAAGCAATAGGAAACCGATAAGCCCCTTTCTCCTCTGTCACATACCTAGACTAAACTCAGGTCAATTGGGTTCTTTACATGTGGCTGTAGAAGGTGATGGTTGCAAGGAAAAGTCTCCCCCTGGAATTGAATAGGTTCCCTGGCAGTATTAAAAATGTATGTCTGCTTTATTCATTATTAATTTTTTTAATTTTTTTTTTTTTATAAACCTTCTTATTAATAAGCTGTTGCCAGAACAAGATACAGGTACTTCCATTACTGATATAAGAGGCCTGCCATGTTTATTTCTGTTATCAGGTTTTGATGTAAACACACAATAGCTTGAGAAATCAGTTTTCACTCTATGAGAGGAAGGGGATAATAGGCAGTCTAAATTTACACACAAACAAAATTTTCATTTTTCAAGCTTTTTTTCCAGCTCTTTGCTGGAAAGCCACAAACTGTAAAATGGTGAGCAAACCATTCTTTACTGTTGTTGAAACGTCCAGCCAGAGAAACACTAAATGCTACACATTTCTTCACTTAAGCCTGACTGTTAATGCAGCAACACTGGGTACCAGCGTTCCCATTCGTAGGCTTTTTTGTGTGGATCAGTAGTAACATGCTTTGATACTACAGCACTATTTTTAAGGAGTTCACGTTGCAGTAAATCCTGAAAAGAATATACTTGGCTTTTAACATTTGCTTCCATGACAGTAATATCAAGTGTGGCAACTCTCGCTTGTTCAGGGAAGATTCAATCTGTACTGGGCTGCATTATAATCTGCATTTTTACTGTATTTCTAAATTGACAATGAAACTTTTAAAGAATCGGTGACATACATATGCACTCAGTTACACTGCATAGGCTTTATATACATCGAAAGAATATGACTGTATCAGCCACGGGAAGCCAACTCCTGTCATTATTAGTGTAAAACTGCTTTTATTTTTATTTAATCACTTGGTAAAAAGGCCCATTATGGGGTAAATGTAACAAAAATACTGTTGCTACTATAGAAACCAAAAAAGCTACTTCAAGAAGCATTGTGTGTACCTGGGGCTGCCCTTATAAAAGTGTAGCATAGTAAAAGCATAACAAAGTGTAATAAGGCATAGAGGAAGCATGCTGAAGCACAGCGAAGCATTGTAAAAACAACGATGGATGGTGAAGCATACTGTGGTAATCTTTTATAAGGGTATGCTGTATTTTTCAGTTTCATACCCTGAATGATAAAAGCTCTCCGTGTCATCAATAGTGGTCATTTTAGACAGTGCATGCAAAAACAACTATAGACTCAAGCTGCTGCACATTCTACGTGATGGCAGTCAATAAATCTTGTTGCTCAATCTGTTGGTGCTTGACAAGTGTCTTTGCTCTGCAGTAAAGTTTATTTTTCCACAACAGCAGCAGCACAAAGTGACCACTGTGCATGCAGAGCTTATTAGGACATGTATTATGTTAGTAGGTATTAGCTATGTATACTGGTAATGATCCACTAAGGTTAAAAGCATGGTATGACTAAAGGACAAACAAAATGTCAAACAGGAGTACTTCCAGTAAGCCTGTTCATTGTTAGTATTGTATTGTGTTACGGAACCTTATAAATGGGCATTGATCCAGTGTTAACCCCTAGATGCAAAGCCTCCGATAGTGTAGCATAGGGTTGACTCCAAACTCCATGATGCGAATCAAATGGCAAGTTATTCTGATGCGTGTGAACAAGGTTCAGTAATCAATAGGACAACCATTCTGCTACTAAAAAGGAGGACACTGGCAGGAAGTGTTTCTTAGATGTGACGCCTAATATTATGTGTATGCATGAAAACGGATTCCAAAACCTTAATTTCCATACTGGAATAACAGAGAACACATTAATGTATTATGGAGGAAACCTACATTGACCAAAAATGAGCACTCAACAGATACAGCCCTCCTCAGGGGACAGGCAGAGGCAACACAAACTAAAACTTCACACAGAGGAGTTAGAGGAGTTAGTAGTGGAGGAGGTTGTTTTAAATTGTAATAGCTTGTTTGGTCAAGCCACTTCCAAAACTCCTGCTTCTAGAAAAAGCAGGCAATATGGGCAGCCATGCAATACAAGGGCAATGCATTGAGTCACAGCCAAACAGCCATAGACATGTTTAAAAAATTGACTTGGCTGAAAAGAAAAACCAATGAGAAGATTGCTCAGAACCGATCTGCAGCAACACGCACAGGAGAAGGACCATCCAGCCAGGTGGAATTGACCAGCCTGGAAAAGAACATTGAGAACATCTTCTCCCCAGAATAACTAGAAGGTGTGCAGGGCATCATTGACACCACAAGACTTGAAGGTGGTGCTCAACCAGGTAAGTTACAAATGACACAAACCACCTCATTGGCTTAAAAAGTGTATTTCATAATTATGCAACATACAATAGAATGCAATTGTTTTTTATATAGCACCTTTCACAACAGAGTTATCACAAAGCATTGTACAATCAAGAATAAGCTTAAACGAAAAGGAAAGTTTTTAACCTACTTTTAAAGATCATATCTTTTGGTAAAACTGTAATCTGATTTAAGAATTAAAAGTATGTTATTTAACCACTCTATTATTTGCATCAATGTAATAGACTATAAAATAAAATCTAAGAAATCATAACATTATAATATTCACACTTAATATAACCTGTTACACCACCCACTTGATATATTGCGGTCCAATATAGGGCATATATAAACTGCCTACCAGCCCATATATATATATGTTAATATATATATATATATAAATATATATATATATATATATATATATATATATATATATATATATATATATATAGCGAGCGACCCATAAAAAAAAAAAAAACAAATAGGCTAAGAAATGCTGTACAACCACACACTGGGGGCGTCAGGGTCCAATATAAATCCTCTATGCAGCCTGCTTTTTCTAATGTTTCGTATAAAAAGCAGCACACCGTTTTAATTTGTATTGCTGAGGGTAATTGCTTCTCATCAACTTCAGTCTCCAATTAATTTCATGAGTCTTCCTCTCCTTTCTCAAATGCACAAACCTGCTGCATTGAAAGAATTCATTCCCAATATAGGAGGCTTGTTGCTAGGGAGCTGACGTCAAGTAAATATTTGATTTGCTTTGTGTTATTGTGCAATGTGTGTGTATATAACAATATGATATTAATGCTTTGTTTTTAATCATTTAATATATTTTTGTTTCTGATGTGAAGTACAAAATAAAATGAACAGTAATTCTAAGTGAAATTGCCTATGTATTTTGTAGCTAAGGCATACACAGATAGACTGTAAAAATGGGAAGCCAACTCCAGGACTGCGATATATCCGAATTCGCAGTATAGCAAGGGGCGATATAACAAGGGGTGGGTGTATTTACAGGTAATATTCACTGCTGTATATGAAAACTTTAATGCAAGTAAATGCTGAATTTCATGAAACAAACAGACTTGTTCAGCGTGCTTGAAGTGGAACAGGAACAGGTTTTAGCCATTTTGCTAAATAATTTTGTTTGTTTTTCAAACACAAAATTTCAAATTGTAAAGACGAAATCTTCTGTTTCATATTCATAGTTCATTTTCTATAATGCATTGGATCCTATCCATGCAAGTAATGCCTCTATGATGCCAGATAGATTTCGGCCCAGAAGAATAGGTTTAACTTTAAATAGTGCGCCTATCTATAATTAAAGCCTGGCTTCCAAACAAACTAATTATCGCTCACTTTAAGGTGCACACTACGATTATCAGCCTTTAGTAAATACGGTGTGAATGAAGCTCATCTTATTATTCAGAGCGGGGTGCCTCATTTAAAAACATTATCATGCATTACCAGACAAATCACATATGAATGTGCTGCACACTAACTGCAATTATGGTGCACCATAATGTTTAGTGCCCTTTCGTAAATGAGGCCTAATGTGTGTAACAAGCTTACTGTTTACTGTTTGTTTGGTAGGTTGAACCATTGTTGCTTTTGTTTTTCATACTTGGCACATAGAGTGCCCTTGCCTGGGGTCTCTACTTCGAGAAATGTCCCACATGTGCTGTTGCCCCAATTCCAGAGGGACCAGGGCCCACCTGGGATTTGATTTAATTCAGCAGACTCATAAAATCAAGGTGTTTAATCCAAAATGCAATTTGAAAGTTACAAACCTTACATTAGTACCGAGCAACGCAGGCGGTCCACTCCAGTTCTAAAAGTGTGCTAGCAGTATTGTACCAGAGCTTTTACCTTTTTTTGTTGTTGTTTTGTTCATTACAACTTAATAAAACTAAACCATCACCATAATATTAAAAAAAAGAAAGTTTGTTTTAAGCAAAAAGATGACAGTACTTTTTCTTTTAAAAAGGTTAAACATGTCTTTTTTTCTCCTATACAGTACTTGTCAGTCAGCTTACCAGGCACACTACAGTAGCTGGTAGCATAGCCCGAATAACCTCCGTCCCTCCTTCACTGTTACCATCCCATTGTGTTTGTCTAGCTGATCTATGCCCTTTTGTTGCTCTTTCAAAGCATGACCCGACAGTCATTATTTTCTCTTTTATCTTCTTCTTTCTTCCTTTGATTAGACTAGTCAGGTTTGACATTAGGTTTCCTAGAGATCCTATCCATTACGCTGTCAGCAGGACTGCAGCCATTACTCGAGGTGGAGTGCCAACAGAAGGTGAGACACAAAATCAGCAGCAATCTAAAGCTAATTACCCTGCCTTGAAGTTAATTAAATACGTGTTAGGAGCAGCAGGGAAGAAACCTAATTAAACTTGTCTAATACTTGTACTCTGACACACAGAATTTCTATTAGGTCTAAAGAAATGTGTAAAGGGTAATAAATAGGTGTCACGTTATAGTGGTGGGTCTAACCAGGCATTTTCAATTTAATGGCACGTTTTGTTTTCTTTGTGTTACAGTGCAATTTTAGAGATAACTCTAAAGGGGGGGTGGGGGGAGAATATGTAAGCATACGTATTTTTGTAAGAAATACTTCATTTAAGAATTATATAGATTATTGATTACTTACTCATCTAAAAACAGCTTCATTTTTTTTTTTTTTTTCCTAAAGCATGGCCTCTTACAATAAGAGAGTACTTCAATATGGGACAAGAAAGCAGCACTGCATTAGTTGTAATATTTACTATAATACACTAATTTAACAAGCATACTGTTCTAAAATAACATTTAACAAAATAAAAGGTTCTTTCATTGTAATGGTTGCTGTACTTATACAAAAAAGTACCTTACATTATTTTTGTACATCAATGTGTTTATTCATTTTTAAATGGAAATGTCAAGATAAAAAGACACACTGGACTCTTGGATGTAAATAGGTTAATAGATTTTAAGAGCTGTAGTCTAAAAACAAAAATCCATTATGACTTTTTGGTTGTTTAGTTTGATCTTCTATTGTGCTTTGCAAAGCTATTACCTAGGATTTTAAATGGATTAGCAGACAGGTGTCTGTGCAAACATACCCTGATTTTTTTGTTGATTCCTTCAGATGTTTTCAGAAAACTAATATAACTCCTTGAACTGCTTTTAGTCTTTTAGAAATTAAGCTGTTGAAGTCCCATACAGTGTGGTTACATGCACACCAGAATTCAGTTTTCTGAATAGACTTCCAAGTCTTGTAAAAACTGTTTTTCCAAGTCATGAGCGTTCGATATAGAGCCATATGGCTTGGTCTGTCTTTCAGAGCTTTATATTTGTAATCACAAATTAAGGGTTTCAAGTAAGAAGCACTGAATTTGGAACCCCTAATTAGGCTCAGATGGTTATATTTTGTACCCATTATTTAGAACCCTCTTTTGCTCATTGAAAATGATTCAGTACCATCAGCTTCCAGTCCTAGAGGGCTTCTATCAGAAAAGCAATCCACTCCGCCAACTCTCCCAGTCGGTCATTAATGGCCAGGAAATGTCCTGGGCCTCACTCAATGGCTGTAGAGGTGACATCAGACCTGGAAGAACACACAGTACTGCAATTGAAATGATAAATGCGCTGCTTGTGCGTTTATTAAATGAACAAAATAAAAGTTTAAACAAAACACGAAACACTTGCACAAAACAAGCGGCACGATGGCCAAACAAGCAGACAAATAAACACTTGATGAAACACACGAACAGATACAGAAGTACTGCGCTGTTTCCACTCTCAACACGCATAGTAATTGTTATGATTTTCTAATTTATTTCTCTTCTCTCTCTCCCATTTTCCACCACTAACACACCAACCCTGTGTGCGTGAAACATTCATTCTTTTATACAACTCTAACAGGACTCGATAGCTAATCAATCATTCACTGGAATCTCGGCACAGACTACATGTGGACTAATTGTGCTGTTCCCCTGCCCCTATACAAATAAAAAGATTGTGCAATCCCCGTGCCTAAATACGATTATACATTTTGCATTACCTGTGCTACATAACCCACACTCCATGCACCACTACAATAATAACATAACAATAATAACAGACAACATAAAACACAAATTACAAAACACAAAATACACACAGGGGAGGGGCACAAGAACCTATACACAATAAGGGTCTAGAGAAAGCCCCAAAGTGCCATATTATAAGTCAGTATGTGCGTGTCTCTTATTGTTATAAGATGTCATCTTGAGCAGTTTGTGACATCTTAAACACTTTAAACCAACTTTTTAAAAATGAAGTGTGCACTAGAATTGTGTAGTATGTTAGGATAAGACATACTGAAACTGTGACTACGATGTTCTAAATATGGTTTCTGAGAGTGAGCCACTGTCATAAATCTAAAATTCGGATTCAGTTCATCAAAACAGCACTCACTTGCACGTACTGCAACTGCAAAATATTTACTCACATGTTGTTACAACGCTTTTAAGCTTAGTTTCTGTCATTTGTCATTTGTCACTGCAACTGCAAAATATTTACTCACATGTTGTTACAACGCTTTTAAGCTTAGTTTCTGTCATTTGTGTTGCTTCAAAGTTTAAAAGGGACCTGGTTTCCAAGGAATGTGGAAGGAACATAAAGAACATCCTCCTCCAGTGTGGGCTTTTTCATAAATTAACAATTTAAATTTAATTTAGTTTTTTTTCCGAAACAAGTAACGTTGTATTTATTGCTGTATATAAGGCTGTATTTTTGTATCCTTGCCAACTTGCTCTTTGTGACTTAAAACTGTTGAATATTTCAATGTTTGGCAGACCTTAACATACAACGTGCATAATGAAACTGTGTGAGCAACACCATTATAAACAACACGTGGTAAAAAAAAGCCATTTTACATTTCATTTTACAATATTCATCAAATTGCTCTTTTAAAAGGTACATAAGGAACTTTGTGTTATTGTGTCATGTGTTGCTATAACTGTTTACGTAAGGTGTGTGTCTTGTTTATTTATTGATTTATTTTTAACATTTTGACGACTTTTTAAAACTTTTAAATTGCATTCCCTGCCTCAAGATGGCTTCACATGTACCCGCATGGACCACTCAGAACTACACTTCCCATCATTCTCTTTCTCACTGGTAAATCCATCTGTTACATATGTGTAAAATAAAAAGGTCCTTATGTACCCTTTAAATGACCGTGCAATGTACTAGCTGTCTAATTTTGAGTTTCTTCAAATAATCCCTTAAAGAGGCCATTATTACAATGAGATTGACAGTATGTCAACAAACAACGTTTATTGCTATTGTTGCCAGTTCTTAAAAGATAACAACGGTCAAGAATTTACTGTATATATATATTGCCAAACTGTTAAATCATAGATATATATATATATATATATATATATATATATATATATATATATATATATATATATA